>NC_085138.1:254560411-254897007 GCF_035046485.1 Aedes albopictus | reverse complement strand
GCGACAAGGTGATGGACTCTCATGCCTACTCTTCAATATCGCTCTGGAAGGTGTGATGGGACGAGCCGGGCCCAACAGCTGGGGAATGATTTTCACAAAATCCGGTCAATTTGTGTGCTTTGCGGACGACATGGACATTATTGCCAGAACATTTGGAACGGTGGCAGAGCTGTACACCCGCCTGAAACGCGAAGCAGCAAAGGTTGGACTGGTGGTGAATGCCTCAAAAACAAAGTACATGCTGGTAGGCGGAACCGAGCACGACCGGATCCGTCTGGGTAGTAGTGTTACGATAGACGGGGATACTTTCGAGGTGGTAGAGAATTCGTCTACCTCGGATCCTTACTGACGGCTGACAACAACGTGAGCCGTGAAATTCGAAGGCGGATCATCAGCGGAAGTCGGGCCTCCTACGGGCTCCAGAAGAAACTGCGGTCGAAAAAGATTCACCCACGCACCAAATGCACCATGTACAAAACGCCAATAAGACCGGTTGTCCTCTACCGACACGAGACATGGACCATGCTCGAGGAGGACCTGCAAGCACTCGAAGTTTTCGAGCAACGCGTGGTAAGGACGATCTTCGGCGATGTGCAGGAGAACGGTGTCTGGCGGAGAAGGATGAACCATGAGCTCGCTGCACTTTACGGCGAACCCAGCATCCAGAAGGTGGCCAAAGCCGGAAGGATACCGTGGGCAGGGCATGTTGCAAGAATGCCGGACAACAGCCCTGCAAAGCTGGTGTTTGCAACTGATCCGGTTGGCACATGAAGGCGTGGAGCGCAGAGAGCACGATGGACGGACCAGGTGGGGCGTGACCTGGCGAGCATTGGGCGCGACCGAGGATGGAGAGCGGCAGCCACAAACCGAGTTTTGTGGCGTACTATTGTTGATTATGTCTTGTCTTAATGATGTTGAACAAATAAATGTATGAAAGGTGGACACACAGGCTCAGTTCGAGCGGGTCCCGGTGGACGTGTAGGCCCCATGGCGAAGTGAACTTGCACCTGACACAATTCCTGTCGGGCCATGGGTGGTACTTGCACAGGTTTGGGCATGCAGATTCGCCCTCATGTCCGGAGTGTGCACATAGAGCGGAAACGGCGGAACAGGTGCTTTTCAAATGCCCGCGCTTCGCGGAGCAGAGGTCGAGCATATGGGAGGTATGCGGTAGGGATACTACTCCCAATAACATAGTAGAGGGGATGTGTACGGGGGTGGACGAGTGCAACGCCGTGTCAGCCACGGTATCCACAATCGTGCTTCACCTCCAGAGGAAATGGCGGGCCGACCAACACACATTGGTCGGGCTCCATACAAAGGGGCGGCCAAAACTATCAAAAAACGGAATTGATATTTTTAAACTTTTTTTCGCCTTATAACAAAGATAATGTATTGTAGTTTTATGATTCTTAATTAAAAGCATACCAGCTTTTGTATTTCAATGACATTTTCACTGCCAAAGTGGCCTAAGTCATAAAATTGAAAAATGAATTATTCGAAAAAAGTAAAATAATAATATTTTGAGAATGGAATATATGTTTTATGTAATCCAGCATATGAAAGCTTGTTATTGGACTGTTTCAATGCACATATGGTGCAAAATTAATATGTCACAAAACTTTTCAAATTTTCATATATTGTACCTTAGGAATTTTGGTAACTTTTAAGTTAAAAAACGGTTCGTGTCGTCACGTGTCGCCGCAATTTCGAATAGTACATCTTAAACATCATGCTTAGGGCTGCATAAGGTAGTGGCAGAATGAGGCTTTTCTACGGTGTTGCCAACCAACAGATTTCCTCATTCTATAAAAAAGGGCCTTTGCAGTCCCATGACTTGTGTCCTGGTTCCTGAAATAAACCCTGTTGTCGCAGGGCCGTGTCAAGCTCTTCCGCTTCGGTGACCTCGTCTATAGGTTCTTCACCTTCAGAGTCGCCTCTTGTGTGCGAGCTCTCACCTCTACCCCTTCGCCAAGGACCTCTTCCGTCAAAGTTTTGTAGGTGGCGCCCTTGCGCTCCTTATCGCGCTTCAGCTCCGGGATCATCACTCCCGTACCAGTACGTCTGATACTGCGAACGTCGGCACGCAGATCCACGAACTTGGCATCGCTTCACAACGCCTTCAAGACTTCTGAGTACTTAGATTATTCGGTCATGATGACGAACGCGGGGTCTCCAGTTAGCCTAGTGGTTAAGGCTATGGATCGCCAATCCGGAGACGGCGGGTTCGATTCCCGTTCCGGTCGGGGAAATTTTCTCGACTCCCTGGGCATAGTGTATCATTGTACTTGCCACACAATATACAAATTCATGCGATGGCAGGCAAAGGAAGCCCTTCAATTAATAACTGTGGAAGTGCTCAAAGAACACTAAGTTGAAGCGAGGCAGGCCAAGTCCCAGTGGGGACGTCGAGCCATAAAGAAGAAGAAGAAGACGAACGCGTCGCCTTTCTCGCGTTTGGCACCTACTCTTTTATGCGTTGGTTTGACGTTCCTGGCTTCCTGCATTTGAAGCTTTATTTTCTTCTTCTTCCGCTCGAGCTTCGTCCAAGGCGTGTCCATGGCATGGGGCCGACTCGAATGAACTCCTACATTCAGCAGAGGACACTCTGACCAGTCTGACCGGTAAGGTAAGTAAAGATTTCCTAGAGCATTCTCAAGTCAGCAGAATGTTCTCAAGAGATTTACTTAGAAACACACCCAAGAATTTGTTGTTCAGGAAATGTACCAGGAATTCCACTATTCCTGCTAAGTGTACATGAAGAACTTTTTATTATCTCTGGCTAAATATGGAAAATCCCTCACCACATCCCGGAATACCGACAAATACTTGAAGTTGGTTATTCGTCCTATAATAGCAACGACGGTTACCAGCTATCTGTTTGCCTCGCTAAGACGTCAATTGATGAATACCCCTATCATTATCGCCCAAAAGACCACGCTTCAAGATTAGCGCTGTGCCGGGACATTCTCATAGATTGTCGAATCGGCATTATTTATGCGATGCCATTCATTCGCTACTAGCCGGGTACCTGTTGCTACTAACTATCTATCTACTCCATCCATTCCTCCATTACTCCCATTGAAAGCGGTTCGGCACGAGGGGGAACCGACGGAACGCGATACCGTCCGTCGTCGTCGATACCGATAAAGTCAACAGCGTGCTCGCACTACTCCTCAACCGTCGCGATCTCGCTCACTGAATTGCACTTGGGAAGCCGCACCGCGCTGCGCCGCCGGTCGCCTCTCGCACGCACCGGTTCCCTCTTACGCGAGAGGAAACAGCCAACCTACCGTATCTACACACCTGATGACGATGATGATGGAAGGCATTCGGTCGGTTTGGTATACCTAGGGTCGCTTTTTGATATGGTCAGCGATTGACAAAATTTTCGCTCAGTCGTTCGCGGAATCTTGTCGTGTGCGGTACGGTTGAGTTCCTTTCCGGTTGTTGTTGACGAGACGAGTAGAACCCGCGAACTACTCCCCTCCGTTGGACAGGTGGAAACGTGGTCTTCCTGAAGTGGATACCTTTCTCTAAATAAGGTGAACTGACATGGATCTAGCCTAGCGAATTTAATAATGCGGCGGCGGAACTGAGAACAACAATCGTGCTGATTAATTGAATGTGTTAACGATTTTTTTTATTGAACTGAGTGTTGATCGTGGAAGTGTAACAATCAAAGTTATATCTTTTATCGTGAATCGCAGTTATTACAGTGTATCGAAAAATTGTTCATGCTGTTATTTTGGGGGTTGCTTATTATTGGTTCTTTGGATCTACTTGAGGTTCATTAGCAAGGTTTTGAGTACAAACGGACTGTGAACGTGAAATTTGAAGAATTGCTTGTTTAGGTTCATTGTTTCTGCTTCCACAATTATTATTAAGGGCGGACGGGACGGTCGAGAAAATATCCGCCATTGCTCTGTTGCTACTAAGATGGTAATCTCAGATTCTACTTCATATTTTGCAACAAAAACCTATCATTGTGTATGCTCACTTGGAGTGCATATGCTGATTGTTTTTCAGCATCTTCAGTGCGATAGAACTCGAGATTACCATCTTCAAAATCGCGAGGCAAATTGTTAGAAAGAGAGGCAAGATAGGAAAAATAACACGGCGTCCCGTTTCACCTTAAGTAAAAGTCCAGCAAAAAGTTTTTCAATGGCAACGATATAGCAATATTAAACCCAGTTAGAACATTGTATTGAAGTTTACATAAATTTTTTCACAGGTTGATTTTGTTGCAAAATTACTGGAGTCAGCAAATTTTGTAAGGAAATACCTGAATCTAAATCAAATCTTTCAAAATTGAGGATTTTTTTCGTTACTTTATTGTGAATCCTAGAAAAATTCTGAATGAATCTCTGAATAATTGAAGAATTCATAGTGGGAATACTGGTTTCTTGGAAGAGTTGCCGGAAAACTTCATGGAGATATTTTTTTTTTTTGGAAATTCTTGAGGATAGTTTTGGCTTAATTTGTTGCATAATTTTAAGGTATTCTTCATTTTCTATTAACCCGTATCGAGTCATCTGCAACGAACTCCGAAGAAAACTCCCCAAATCGAATCATCATGTTAAAGATTATTTTAGAATATCCTCCCTGTGTTCCTCCAGAAGTGCCACAAAGAATTCATTTACGATATCTGGCATCGATTACTTCACCAATTCCTCCATGATTTTTCATAAATCTTTTCAAATATTGTTTGAGAAATTCGATCAGGGATTACTTTGGAAATTCTTCTGAATATTATTTATTCAGAAATTTATCTGGACATCTGTTTGGAGATTCCTTTCTACCAAAAATATCATCAATAATTCTTCTTAAAAATCTCTAAAAATTGTTTTTTTCGGAAATTTGTCCGAGTGTTCGGCTAAAAATTCTCTAACGATTTTTTTCAAAAAATCTCCCATTAATTCAGTGATTTTCTTCAAGGATTTGTTTTGTATTCTACAAATTCCACAACAAATTCTTTCAAAGTATCTTGCATGGTTTACTTCTGAAGTTCTTTAAATTTTTCAACAAAAATGCATGAATTTGAGAAAAATTCCTCCAGGGATTTTTTTTTTCAAAAAATTCGATGAGAGATTTCTTTAGAAATTTATTCAGAATTTTGTATGAGTTCCTGCAGGAATCCCTCCAGGGATTTCTTTAGAAGATCCTTCAGAAATTTTCCCTATTTTTTCAGGACTTTCCCAGGTTTTATTTTTTGGAAAAATTCCTCGGAATTTCTATTAAGTATTCAAGCATTCTCTCAAACGATCGTCCAAGGATTTATTTCAAAAATTTCTCCGGAATTTGCTTTAGAAATTGCTTCAGGGTTTTTTTTTAATCTTTAAATTACTGTCAGAAAAACTTCCTGGCATTTCTGTAAAAATACCTTCAGGTACTTTTCAAAAAAAAGTATGATATCCATTCAGAAATTTTCCTGTGAAAAAACTTCCACAGATTTTTCGATAATTCTTTCATGGACCCTTGCTGAAATTCATCCTGGGATTCATTTAAAAAATCGTTCCAGAATGGATCATTAAAATAACTGAAACGGCCGCTATGGACTGAACAGATAGCACCACCGTAGCCCTGTATGTTTGACATAACTCGACGAGAGATGAACCAGCCAAGGGCTGAAAGTCTCAATAATAGAGGCAAATCAATCAATCAATCAAATCAAGAACTCGACAGCTGTCATAATGTTAAAGCCCATATATAGTGGCTCTTTTGTTTTGATGCGGCAACTGCCAGAAAAGTTTACTTCAGTGATCCATTCCTGAAAAAATCTTCTAGGGATTCTTAAAAAAATGTTTCAAGAACTTCTTTGGAAACTTCTCGTAGATGTGCTTTAAATAGTCATTCTAAAAGAAATTCTATTAGAAATTCTTTCACAAAATCTTTTATTTTTTATTCTTCAATCACTTAACCTAATTTACAGCTCTATTGTCCACTAGGGCACTGCGTTAGCGATTCCAATTGGAAGCTGTACTTACACCGATAAAAAAATCTACTCAATGACTGAGTTGGCCTTACTCAGAAATCGAAAAATCCTTTGTTTTCCCACTCAGTTTCGGCTAAAAGTGGGACAACCCATTGGCAATGGGTTGTCCCACTTTTAACGGAAACTGAGTAAGAAAACAAATGATTTTTCGATTTCTGAGTAAGACCAACTCAGCCACTGAGCAGAAATTTTTCCCTATGTACAATTTGTACAGCGCCTAAATGTATTCTATTCTAATTCTGCTATATTCAACTGGTTTCCGTTGCGCTGCTTTCACTTTCTACCCTATCATGGTAGAATGATGAGCACGAGGAAGCTGATGTGTGGCTGTCGGTTGTTGCTGTTTCCAGTCCGATTGGGAGTCCATTATGAGTTGCTGGTTCGCCGATGTCCAAGTATCCGGGTTCGTTTGAGCCATGGGGCTCAAGAAAGGGTCAGCGTCAGCTGCTCTCAGCGGGAAAGAGCAACTGACGAAAGTGCCGGGACAGGGATCGAACCCATGATCATCTGCTTATGAAGCAAACGTGTTGCCACTACGCCACGGGCCCCGGCATTCGCAAAATCTTCCAGGGATTCCTTTAAGGTGAAACTTCAACAAATCCCATTGCAATTTCGCATATAAACTTTAGAGGCACAAATCTGACGAACGAAGCATCGAACCAAACCCCACTTGTTTATCTTGGCTTTGCTCACTTCCCAAGCAACACACATGTTATAATAGAGTTACGACAGCGCAAGTTTTGGTTGTATAGAAGTTTATTTTACGTAATTCTAACATTGTGTTGAAATAACGTAAAATAAACTTCTATACAACCAAAACTTGCGCTGTCGTAACTTTTATATAACATGTGTGTTACTTGGGTTGCAAAAAGAGGCAGCTTTTCCAAATCAAGCACATTTGTTTACCAATTTTTAAGATTTGTGCTCTTGAAAACGTGAGTAGGGGTCCAAGTCGGCCATTGTGGCAGCCATTTTGGTATTCTTTGAAGTTTCTCCTTAAACTTTAAAATGTCCTCCAAAACTTCTCCAAGAACTTCTTAAGTCTTGCACGAATAGCTTGCAAAAATGTTACATAAATTCCATTACAAAATACTTCAAGAATTCCTTCTAATAAATCTTGCATAGATTGTTCCAGAAATTCTAATCTAAGAATTTATTCATATTGTTTTATAGAGATTCCTAGAAAGCCTTTCATAAATTTTCTCAAAAATACTCTATGGATTTATTTTTCAGAAAATGATTCACGATACATTAGGAATAAGAAATTTAGAACTCCTTCAAAATTTTCTCAGAGGCTTTCTAAAGAATTTTCTCCAAGGATTGCTGTAGAAATTCTACAAGGGAAATTTCCAAAATTTCTTCACATTCCTTTCAATATTCCTTCAAGACATTTCTCTGCCAAAAATTGCTTCAAGGATTCTTAAGAATGCCTCAAGAGTCTAAGTATCTCAAGAGTTTTCGTAAGGTATGACAACAGGGGTTTCCAGGTGTTTCTTCAGATATTCGACCATCCATCCGTCCAGAGAAAATTCATCTATGGGTTCTTAAAACATGCTTTTTTCAGAAATTGTTCCAGGAATAGGGTGACGTTGGGTATTACCGGCAGGTTTGTTCTCTTCGTCATGGGGGGTTTTTGTGGGCCGAATTGCCTAAAATTTTGGCATATAATTCAGCTTGGATGGGCCAACTCTGAGACCTACAAGTTTCAAAAAATCCCCCATGACGAAGAGAACAAAACTGCCGAGAATGCGTACAGTTGTGTTCAAAATAATAGCAGTGGCTGATCAAAAATTAAAAAAGTAGAAAAATCAAAACAAATGCAAAACTTTGGGATTCTTTTTTTTGCCATTCTTTATTAAAACTTCTAACAAATTAGTACACATATTTTGTTTGAGCGAATTCATATATTTATTCTTTAAATTAAAAAAAACATACAAAAGTCTGTGTTCAAAAAATTAGCAGTATTCGAGCTCATTGTAATAAACATGATTGAAAATGATTATTTCTCATTAAAAGTTTTTGCGTCTTTTGTACTTGTTTTAGTACTTTGTAGCATAGCCTTTATTCTTGATAACAGCAGCACAGCGTTTCGGCATTGAGTCCACAAGCGCTTGACACCTTGAGACAGGAATTGAAGCCCACGAAGTGCGAACTACACTCCATAGGTCGTTCGCATTTTTCGGGTTTGCTTCAGAAACAGCGTATTTCACATCTGCCCACAGGTTCTCAATTGGATTGAGATCGGGAGATTGTGCCGGCCACTCCATAACCTCAATTTTCTTCTCAGTGAATCATGCCTTTGCACGTTTACTCATGTGCTTCGGGTCATTTTCTTGCTGAAACACTCATTTCAGCGGCATCTCTTCCTCGGCATACGGTAGCATAACTTCATTGAGTATTTTTATGTACTCATGCTGATCCATGATTCCTGGTATCCGGTAAATCGGCCCCACACCATTGCATTGTAGGAGAAACAACCCCACACCATGATTTTCGCTCCACCATGCTTCACCGTCTTCACTGTATACTTTGGTTGGTATTCTGCGCAAGGTGGACGTCTTACATACAGACGACGACCTTTTGATCCAAACAACACTATTTTGGATTCATCAGTCCACAGAACATTTCGCCATTTTTCTTTTGGCCAATCGCCGTGTGACTTGGCAAACTTCAAACGATTTGAGACATGGCGTTTCGTCAACAATGGTACCTTCCGCGGGCTATGTGCGAGCAACTTAGCTTCAATCAATCGACGCCTAACTGTAACCGTACTCACAGGTAGCTCCAGCTCTTCTTTGACTTTGTTTGACGTTATGGTTGGGTCCATTCGCACCAGTCGCGCAATCTTTCGGTCGATTCTTTGGGAAGTTTTCCGTTTCCGGCCGCGAGTTTCTGCTTTTGACCTCCATTTCAAGGCATTTCGAATCATTTTGGCTGAACATACCACTGATTCTTGCACTTCTCTGTATGATTTCCATCCTTTATTAGCATTTTGATCAAACTTCGCTGTTCCTCGGAACAATGCTTACCGCGACCCATTTTTCTGTAATGGATTTAAACCAAATTACTTATTTTTCTACTACTTCTTATTCGATTACTTACGAATCGAATATATGCTCAAACTTCCGCAAAAACATGGCAACAAAATTTCCGAGATAACTTTTTCTACTGCTATTATTTTGATCGGCCAAAGATGGACGCACGAACAAGTTTGGCTAGATATGTAAACATAAAGAGAACAAACGACAACAAAAGTGGTATGCTTCGGATGGAAGATGGCACTACTACAAATACACATAATCAGTTGGGGAGATGTGGAAGCAATACCATGAGAAATGTGTGACACTGTCATGAGTGATACCTCCTCCTCCTCTTCTTGGCGTAACGTCCTCACTGGGACAAAGCCTGCTTCTCAGCTTAGTGTTCTATGAGCACTTCCACAGTTATTAACTGAGAGCTTTCTCTGCCAATGACCATTTTGCATGTGTATATCGTGTGGCAGGCACGAAGATACTCTATGCCCAAGGAAGTCAAGGAAATTTCCTTTACGAAAAGATCCTGGACCGACCGGGAATCGAACCCGTCACCCTCAGCATGGTCATGCTGAATACCCGTGCGTTTACCGCCTCGGCTATATGGGCCCTCATGAGTGATACAGCACTGCTATTTTTTTGAACACAGCTGTAAGTTCCCCTATATAGAATTTTCTTTTTGTAAGTTTATGGAACTAAACTTTCATGAACTTTACATGATTCGGAAGCTAAATGATAACAGATTTCGAAATACCATTCATGATCAGAAACAGATGCAATGAAAATTGTTAGATTGAACATTCGATGAGGTTGGTCAAGTCGATCAATGTTATCTCGCTGATCAATGATACCCCGTTTTACGGTACCTTATTCGATCAATTTCAAGAGTTATGTGTCATTTTTTGTGAATAGCTCCTTTTAATAGTTTTTACGTTATATGAGTTTTTTCTCCAGTTAGCCTAGTGGTTAAGGCTATGGATCGCCAATCCGGAAACGGCGGGTTCGATTCCCGTTCCGGTTGAGAAAATTTTCTCGACTTCCTGGGCAAAGTGTATCATTGTACTTGCCTCACAATATACAAATTCATGCAATTGCAGGCAAAGAAAGCCCTTCAATTAAAAACTGTGGAAGTGCTCAAAGAACACTAAGTTGAAGTGAGGCTGACCATGTCCCAGTGGGGCTCTACAGCCATAAAGAAGAGTTTCTTTTTCATGGATTTTTGGAAATTTACGTGTGAAAATCCCAAGAACGATATCCTGGTAGAATTCTTGAAGAAATCCCTGGAATTTCAGAGGAATTTCTGGAGTGATTCGAGGACTCCTCCAAAACTTATTGCTAGAATTTTTCATGCAATTACAGCTGAGAATTCCACAAAAATTCTGCTGTGATTTCGCTAGATGTTTCTTCAAAATTTCATGCGGGTTTTCTACGAGGATTCCTTCAGAAATTTTCCTTAGAATTTATTCAAGCTGGAAAACCACTTGAGCATTCTTCAGGAATTCTTGCTCCACAAATGCTGCTGGGAAAGTCATTCTGGGATTCCTCAAGCAGTTCCTGCTGGGAGTCCTCCAGGAATACATGGAGTACTCCTAAGAGCAATCACTGGAGAAATCCCAGCTAAAATTGTTTGAGAAATTCCAGTAACAACTCTTGAAGAAATCTAAGCAGAAACTTCTGCTGGCATTTCAAAAAAAATTGATAAGGGAATTCTTGGAGAAACTCTGGAGAAACATGCTCTTGAGTGGTGTGTTGCTTCTGTCTCGTCGCGAGCGAACGAATTCCGAACAAAGTCGATAAAAACCGAGCGAGGAAGAGAGGAACAAAAAAAACAAATAACGATGATTTTGGGTGGAGGAGTGTGTTTTGAGCATCGAGATTGTTTTTGTATGAGAATAGAACTCGAGAGTGCTTTAAAGTATGAGTGTATAAATGTTGAACGAACTCCTCGCTGTGCAACAAGCTCGCGCTCGCAGCTGTTCAGGATTTGCGTCGTGATTTCTGAGTTTTATTTTCCCTCCTCAAAAAGTTTTCGATATCGCTTTCTCATTTCCTCGCGAGGGAGTTTCTGTCAAGCTAGCAGGAACTTGTGGAGGAATTCCAAGAGGATTTCTCCAAAAGCATTTCCCTGCGGATTTCTCTAAGAGTTCCTTCAGAAATATCTCTAGGATATCGTCTAGGAATGCCTACTAGGATTCCCACAGAAGTTCCTTCTGTGATTTCTACAGTGATTTTTCAAAAGATGCCTTCACAAATTTCTCTTGAAATCTCCTGAAAAATCCCTCTGGGATAACCTCTAGAAATTCTTGCTGGGATTGCTCCAATTATTCATGAAGAGGCAATACAATACCTGCTGCTCCTCCAAAAATTCACACAGAGATTTTTTCTAGTGATTCCTTTCAAATTCCTTTAGGAATTCTTCTAGAAATTCGTCTTCGTATTCTTGGAATGTTGCTGGGATTTTCCACGAATTCGAACCGTTTAAGTTTTACTGCGTTTTCTCAAGCAATGCATGCTGGAAATATTCCAGGAATTTCTGGATGACTCCCAAGAGGAACTGTAGAAACATCGTCAGCCGGAAATGCTTGAGAAATCCGGGTTGGTGTTCCTGAAGGCATCCCAGCAAGATTTTCTGAAAGTATTCCGAGAGGAATCCTTGCGGAAATTCCTAAAAGAATCGTCGGAGCAATTCTTGGAAAAATCCTTGGAGAAAGCCACGGAGGAATCCCCGTAGAAATTTCTAGCAGAAGTCCATCAGGTATACCTGGAGAAATTCCAAGAGGATTTCTCAAAAGATTTTTCCAGCAATTACTCTTGAAATTCCTCTAGGAATGCATACTGGGGTTCCTTCGAACATTCCTCCTAGAATTCCACCAGGAGTTCCTCATGGGATTCCTCAAACCATAAGTTCTTCCATAAATTTTCTATTATGATTCATTCAGAGATTTATTCAAGGATTTTTTCTTTAAATATATCCAGTAATTACTGCTAAAATTTCTTCAGAAATTCCTACACGCTAAGAAAAAGTTGCTCAGAAATGTGTAATATTCACACAAATCTGAACTAAAATGATACAAAATGAGTAAATCGCATTTAACAAAACATTTCTAGATAAATATTTAAAAAGAATCCCGCTTCAGTTCAGTTCCTCCACAAATGCCTGATGTGGTTCGACTAAAAATGTCTCACTGGATTCATATAGGATGACTTTGTATAATATCGCCAGGTTTGTTCTCTTAGTCATGGGGTGTACTCGTCGGTCAAATTACCTGAAAGTATTAAAAGAATTCCTGGAGGATTTCCAGCAAAACTTCCTGATGAATTGTACCAGAAGTTTCTGAATAAATCCCAGCTACATTCCCGGATCTCAGCGAGAACTCCTAATGGAATCACCATTGCATTTCCAACAGAAACTACTGGAAAAATTCTAAGAACATTTATTATAAATTACGTGTAGAAATCTCTGAAAGAATCGCAACAACAATCTTTGCTGTGTAACTGCATAAAGTATTCCAACAATAATATTTGCAGGAATTATAGATTCCAACCATGATTTTCAGATCCCTTCAGGAATTTCTCCAAACAAAACTTTTTGAGATTTCTTTCTTGTGACACAGGCTCTGCTCCACTTGAAGCGATATTCCAGTAAAAAGACAAAAAAAAACAAAAGTAGGTGTATCTCATCATAAAGAACAATTCAGGCCAAACATTTCAATAGGTCCTATCTGCATTTGAGAGGCTCTCTTTGTTCACTTTCTCTTTCTATTATTGCAAAGTAATGGTACACTTTTCAACTATTTTTGCAGTACAAATCAAAAGACGAATGTTTTGACCATCGTTCAATGCAAGGAGACAATCATAATACAAATAAACAGCTGAGATATTAGCGAAAGAGAGGGAAACCAAAGAGAGCCTCTCTTCTGCAGATTGGACCTTTAGACATGTTTGGCCTGAATTTTGCCAAAAATTTCAAGGAAAAATTACACTGAAAAAAGTATGGTAAGGGGTCATCCACAAAAAATACAAATAACTTTTAAAATTGATCAAAAGAAGTAATTGTTTAAATGGCAGACTTTCCAATATTTTTTTCTGAAACTTTGATGAAGATACCAATATTCTATCGTCATTTATTCAAAAAGTGAAGTTCTATGGTACTTTTAGGTGTATTAATCACAAAAGTGAAAATTACTAATTATAGATTTCTTTTTTTTTAATGTGTATTAACCCTTATGTGGCCGACAGGGTACCCGGGTACCCAGCGCCCATTTGAAAAGCACGGTGTAGAAAAAAGCAAAAAAAATGTCGGACACATTACGGTTAAAGAGATTTTTAGCCCTAGGCTAGTTCATCTCGGGACCCACGCTTTACTTCCCTTCCTAAGGAAGAACTCACATTAAGCGAGTTTGTAGGGAGTGGGATTCGGTCCCATGTTCTCGGCGTGATAGTCAAGTGTTCTAACCATCACACCAGGTCCGCTCCACTATAGAATTTTAAACAATAAAGAATAAATCATATATTTGAGAAAAATCAGTTTTGTAGCAGAAGTTTAGTCTCCATATCAAACTGCTTGACATTTTAGTGGTTTCCGATCAGTTTTATTGATGCTGTTCATAATTATAGCAAAATTTCTGAATTGATTATAAAAAATACAATAACTCTTCAATAAGAAAATAAACTTTATTATAATTTGGAGAACACATTCTCTGCTAACAAAATTTACGCTGTGTACAGACAATTTTCGGTACACTGTACGTATATGCCGGATATCGGCTTGATTGATTTTTGACAGGCTACCGTTGCGATAAAGTGATCCAATTTTGCTTCGCTGTTTTTTTCGCTACCGGTTATTTATACCGATCAACTCCAATGTTTGTCATTGAACTCGGGAAGATTTTTTTTTTCAAAAGTTTACCTTCAAGAAAAAGTGATAGCAGAACACACGTTACGTTACATCTTCATCACATCGCACCAGATGTTTGTCTCAGTTTATTTTCTCACCGCCAATCAGTGTAGTTCAACGAGGTGCTAACAAGTGTTCAAACTTCTTGCATCTCTATACCCTTGCAGACACGGGCACGGCAATCACACAAGAAGAGAGAAGATAAGCAACAAAGCTAACAAGACACGGCTTCAAAATGACTGACGAAAAAGTTAAACCACATCCTGATCCGGTGGCGCCGCAGTTCGTGGCCAGCGACTTCAATTCAACGTAAGTAGAACAATGCATCGATCATTATGTAGGGTAAAAACTTACTTCGGCATTTGCGCTAATTCTCGTCACATCAGACGGGAAATAGTTATTTATTACAGATACATATTCCTATTAACCTTTGCCAATGCCTCATTAGATATTAGATATTAGAGATTAAAAGCAAAAATAGGTCGACTATTGATAATCAGACTCTATAGCACTGGAAATTTCACGTTTCAATTCAACTCCACAAAAAAAGCAAAAGCTTCTCAATTAATAAAAAAATGCTATTTCCTGTCGATAAAATGTAAACAAACTAGGTAGTCTTCTTCGTCCAAGGGAGGATGCAAGCAAATGTTTGCGTAGATATCTCAATTTAAAAGCTTTTGCTCAATAGAACTATGAAAACATGATTTGATTTGGATTGATTTTTGACCATCCTACACTATGGTACTGTCACGTAGAAGGTGTAACGCAAATTGGATAGATAAATATATTGCGACCGAAATACAAATACAACCAAGTCCCCCCAGCTGAACATCTTTAATCAATAAAGTTCCCTTCCACATTTTTTTTTTATTTTTAATCCAGAAACTAGCAAAAGTGATTAAATATGAAAGTTAAGCCGTTTTATTTACCTCAGTTTTTCAAAATCAAAAATGAATATACCTACACTGAAAGACGGCTTGCGGTTGAAATTACTATTCTGGGGGTCAAATTAAATACGCAACGCCACTAAATTTGTGCAGACTGATTTTCGTTTCATCTCAACAGATTAATGTTTTCAATTTTACAATGGACCCGATTTACAATTAAAAAAAAGTTTCTGTTGGCATATGAAAGGAAACAAAACGCACACAAAAGGCGTTTGTGGATCGATGATTTCGTTTTGCCATGGTAAATTTGAAAACATTTTTATGATGGTCATTACCGCAAGCCGGCTTTCAGTGTAGTTTGTTTCGAAAACATTGGACAATGCGGTGCATTTATAATTCAAGACCTTTAATATGCCCTTCTTGAGCAAGGTACGAAAAAATTGACATAATTTAAAAGGTGTGATTAATGTGGACAAATATTGAAAACCACTAAGTTGCACGGAACATCAGACCTGAAACAAAAAAGAAATCCCTGAAAAAAGGCCAATCCCACGTGGAAACGTTAAATAAGTAATAAAAATCTTTTGTATGCACAAATACTGTACTTTGCGTATAAAATATGCAGTTGAAATCTGATATGAAAATTTCAAAATGTTGTTTTGAATATATTTAATAGAAAAAATATAGTAAAATTCATTAGTTAAGGAATTAGATCCATACACGTTTAGCTCGGTCGTTATGTAATTTTCCATTCTACCAACTGAGGTGAAGAAGGCCCCACCATGAATTTATATGAATGGTAAAAATGTGCTTTATCAAAATAACGTGTTCTATAACATAAACACAACATAATCTTGTAATGAATTTATACCCACAGGAAATCATACAAGCTAGGGTAAGAAGGTGCAAGGTGCTCGAATGAGACAAAACTTTTACAATCGGGTACCATTTTAAACACTGTCATACATACATACATTTGTGTGCTTGTAGTTCATCGATTGGTTTTCGGCGAGAAATTAAAAACTTATTTGCCAGACTGTCCGGACTATTAAAACAATAATAACATCATACATACATTTATTTACACAATAACACATTTAAGATAAGACATAATCAACAGCAGTACGCCACAATACTCGGTTTGTGGCTGCCACTCTCCACTCTCAGTGACGCCCAATGTTCACCAAGTCACGCTCCACCTGGTTCGCCCATCGTGCTCTCGGGCTCCTTGATTCTTGTGCCCACCGGATCAGTCGCGAACACCAACTTTACAGGGTTGTTGTCCGGCATTCTTGCAACATGCCCTACCTACTGTATCCTTCCGGCTTTGACCACCTTCTGGCTGCTGGGTTCGCCGTGAAGTGCAGCGAGCTCGTGGTTCATCCTTCTCCGCCACACAACATTCTCCTGCACACCGCCGAAGATCGTCCTTAGCTCGCATCGCTTGAAAACTCCGAGTGCGTGCAGGTACTCCTTGAGCATGATCCTTGACTCGTATCCGTAGAGCTCAACCGGTCTTATGTATCAGCGTAGCGAGCTAGGTGAATCGATCAAGTGGAGAACGATCTGCGGACCCTTCGCAGAGTGCGGCACTGGGGACACGAGCGGATGACTCCTGTGTACAGCAGAGGTCACTCAGACCTTAGTCTGACCGGTAAAAGTAACATGGTGCACTTTGTGTGTGAATCTTTTCAGACCGCAGCTACTTCTGGAGCCCGTAGTAGGTACAACTTCCACTGATGATGCGACTTCGTATATAACGGCTAGCATTGTTATTAGCCGTTAGTAAGGATCCGAACTCCTCCACCACCTCGAAGGCATGCCCGTTTATCGTCACATTACTACCTAGACGAACCCGGTCGTGTTCGGTTCGCCTGCAAGCATGTACTTTGTTTTGGACGCATTCAGCAACAGTCAGTTTGTTGCTTCGCGTTTCAGGCGAGTGTACCTACACCTCTGCCACCGTTTCAAATGTTCTAGCAATAATATCCATGTCATCCGCAAAACAGACAAGTTGGCCGGTTTTGGTGAAGATCGTACCCCTACTATTGAGCCCAGTTCGTCGTATAACACCATCCAGGGTGATGTTGAAAGTTCATCACCTTGTCGCAGTCCCCGTCGAGATTAGAATGAACAGAATAGTTCACCCAAAATCCTTACGCTGTTCTGCACAGTTTATCGTTGCTCCTATCAGTCTGGTCAGCTTCCCATAAAAACCGTTTTGGTCCATGATTTTCCATAGCTCTGTGCGGTCGATACTGTCGTATGCCGCCTTGAAGTGGATGAACAGGTGGTTTTTGGGACCTAGTATTCACGGCATTTCTGGAGTATTTGCCGTACGGCGAAGATCTGGGCCGTTGTCGACCGGGAGGCCGTCGATGAAGCCGGCTTAATAACTTCCCACGAACTCATTCGTTTTAGGTAACAGACGACGGATGATGATCTGGGATAGCACTTTGCAGACAGCATTCAAAACAGTGATCTCTCTGAAGTTGTCACATTCCAAATGATCGCCTTTCTTGTGAATGGGGCAGATAACCTTTTCCTTCTACTCCTCCAATATCTGTTCGGTTTCCCAGATCCTGACTATCAACCGGTGCAGACAGAAGGCCAATTTTTCTGGGCCCATCTTGATGAGCTCAGCTGCGATACCATCCTTACCAGCTGCTTTGTTGGTTTTGAGCTGGTGAATGACATCCTTAACTTCCCTCAGAGCGTGGGAGTTGGCTTATTTCCGTCCTCTGTTGCATTGGCGTAGTCGTTACCTCCGTTGTCGTGGTCTCCCGTGCGAACGTCCTCCACATTCAGGTGCTCGTCAAAGTGCTGCTGCCACCTTTCGATCATCTCATGTCTGTCGGTCAAGAGGCCTCCGTACTTATCCCTGCACATTTCGGCTCGCAACACGAAGCCGTTGCGGGATGCGTTGAGCTTCTGGTAGAACTTCTGTGTTTCATGGAAATGGCACAGCAGTTCCATTTCCTCGCACTCCGCTTCTTCCAGGCAGCGCCTTTTTCCCGAAAGAGGCGGGTCTGCTGGTTCCGCTTCTGTTTGTAACGTTCCTCGTGCTGCCGGGTTCCTTGCTGCAGCATTACCACCTGTGCTGCGTTCTTCTTCGCGAATTAGGATCTGCACTCCTCGTCGAACCATTCGTTTCGTCGACTCCTTTTCACGTACCCGATGATGCTCTCGGCTGCGTTGTTGATCGCTGCTTTTACTGTATTCCAGCAGTCCTCTAGAAGGGCCACATCGAGCTCGCCCTCGTCTGGCAACGCTGCCTCGAGATTCTGCGCGTATGCTGAGGCGATATCCGGTTGCTTCAGTCCCTCAAGGTTGTACCGTGGCGGTTGCCGGTACCGTACATTGTTGATAATGGAAAGTTTTGGGCGCAGAATCGTAGGCCGCTTTCGTTCGTCAGCTGGTTGGCGCTAAACTTTTCAATCGTCGGTCTGAATTCCTCCTCCTGGCCTACCTGAGCATTTAAGTCACCTGTGATGATCTTGACGTCGTGGCTTGGGCAGCGGGCATACTCGCGAGTACTCGTAAGTTCATGCTGCGCGTAAAATGCGTCTTTGCCATCATCATTGCTTCCGGAGCTAAGGACTGTTCACGTTTATTATGCTGAAGTTGAAGAATCGGTCCTTGATCCTCAATCTGCACATCTTTCGTCGATAGGCCACCAACCGATCACGGGCCTCTGCATGTCTCCCATCACGATGAAAGCTGTTCCCAGCTCGCGTGTGTTGCCGCAGCTCTGGTAGATGGTATGATTACCTCTAAACCTTCGCACCATGGATCCTCTCCAACACACCTTCAGCAGCACCATACGATGCCAAATCCGCCGTCCTTCAGTAAATCGGCAAGTATACGGGTGCTCCCAATGAAGTTGAGAGATCAGCAGTTCCACGTACCGAGTTTCCAATCGCAAGTCCTTTCTGTTCGCTGGGGTCGTTGCTGTTGATCTCGGTTCGTATTATTCTGTTGCTGATTTCCGTTACAATAGTTTTTATGGCTGGCTCGTAGGGCCTGATACCAACCTCCTACTTTCCGGAGGACCATAGTGCACACTTGAACTTGGAGTCCTTCCGTGGCACTCGGACGTTGATCAGCCGCTTCTTACATGGGGATCAGACGCTGTTGTGAGCCGCTCCTCCTGGAGAACAGAACAGATGATGATGCACTTATTCATCTTGAATTGTTCAGATAAATGGGCCCGGATATTATGGTCCATTAGATAAATATTTGATGATTTCAAATTGAACATTTTACGCTGTGAATTTCCCATTTAAAAGAATATCAATCATTCGTTGTGTCATATCTGTCATCTACAAATGATTTACTTAGCGCATATAAATTAAGTAGCTAGGATTGCGGCATAATGTAGGTGTTATTGGGTTCTCAACTATCAATCAATCAATCAATATCATCATATATATAAAAGCCCAGAGTTGTCTGTCCTTCCGTCACGCTTTGAAATGTTTCATTGAAATGTTTCATTGAAGAAGTTTCTGGACGCTATGAATATTATGAAACATCTTCTTCTTTTTGGCATAACGTCCCAATTGGAACAAAGCATGCTTTTCAGCTTGCTAATTTTGTGAAAATTAATTAAAGTTTTAGAAAAAAAGAAGAACGTTCTGAAATGTTCTGAATTATTAAAGTACTTTAATTTTCGAAAACTTTCCGGAAGTCTCTGGAAGTTCTCTTACCCTCAGCATAATTTTGCTGAATACCCGCGAGTTTGCTGTTCGGCTGGATGCGCTTCGAACATTAATTCACGGTGACTGAAATAAAATGAAAAAATCGCAGTTCCTGAGAAACTTCTAGAAGTTTCCTTACGTTTCAGGGATTAGAACCCTGTAACAGTTAAAGGTGTGTACTTGGAAGTATACTTTCTGGCGCTTTTCATTTCTTAATACATAATAGTATACCTTCTGGCGCTTCTCATGAGCCCATTGCTGAGTGAAATGTTTCGCATATTTTCAATGGCTTCTGAGGAAACTTCTGGAAATTGTTATTCTAGAATGCTCAAGAATCTCCTTGGGGGATGAACATTTTCTAAATCTAAATTCAGGAGATCAAAAACGGCATATGAATTCAAGTGTTGTCTATCTGTCCTCCCGTCACGCTTAGCAAAGTTTGACTGAAATATTTCACGTATATTTCGGTGAGGCCAGCATGATATGATCCGAGTGTTCGAGATTGAAGTCGAATCGAAGTCGAAGAATTGAATTCGAAGAAACTCCTTTTCTACCAGAACGTCAATGTAATTCCAGAGATTTCTGTTTCAAATATGAAGATATTTTTCTAACTTTCCTGGGCAAAGAGGAAGAAGAAGAAGAGAAGAACAATATTCTACAACATTGCGTATGACCCGCAGGGATGAAAATACCATTTATACAAATGTTCAAGAGTTTTCCAAACAAACTGAAAATACAAAAAAAAACTTCACCAAGAAGAAAAATAAGTTTTTGAAACATCTTAAGAATATTCTTTGAAGGAATCAATATGCTTTTTTTCATTATTGGAAGAAATTTTCTGGAACTGAAACAATGAAAAGAATATATTCTAGGACATATATCGAAGGAAGGACAGGCGTTTTTCAAAACTTTCCGTAATAAATTAAATATTCGTAAACTTTTTGTTTCGAATTAAATGAAATTTCTGAATCTTTCCTTGGCGAAGAAGTTGGAGAAGAGGAACGAGAAGAAGATAAAGATACGCATGTTTTTGGAATATTCTGGAACATTCTCTGATGCAGGAAACACTAAAAATGTTCGTGAATTTCCGATATACAGGGTGTTAGGGTCCTGAGTGCAAACTTTTTAAAGGGTGATAGAGGACCATAAATGGTGAAAAAAAATGTTCTACGCATATGGTCAAATCTCAACCGTTACGTAGTTATTGAACTTCCCATGTTTTTGACTCTCATAGCCTTAACTGGCTATAACTTGAAAATGGTCAAACTTATCGCAATTGTTCGACCCTTATTCGAATGATTATTGAATTTTCTATCAAATGGCATCTTTGAATCGATTGGTTTAGTTAAATAACTAAGTTTTCTAGAGCAAAATTGCTCAAAATAGTGTGTTTTAAATTGTTTTTGTCAATTATCTTCGAAACATGCGTAATAAATTCAAATTCTTCCTTTGGCAAAGTTGTGACCCCTGTTTCACTCTACATTTCGTTTTCTGACACCAAACTTCTAGCTCTCATCGTTTTCTTGCAATTTTGATTTAGACATCTCATTTCAGGTCATAAATTTGCAACTGTCAAGGTAAGCACTGTTTTGCGCACTGTGCCGCACACTTAAATCGAAATTTCAAGAAAACAATAAGAGCTAGAAGTTTGGTTTTAAAGAACGAAATGTAGAGTGAAACAGGGGCCACAACTTTGCCAAAGAAAGAATTTGAGTTCATTACGCATGTTTCGAAGATAATTGACAAAAACAAATTAAAACACACTATTTTGAGCAATTTTGCTCTAGAAAACTTAGTTATTTAACTAAACCAATCGATTCAAAGATGCCATTTGATAGAAAATTCAATAATCTTTCGAATAAGGGTCAAAAAATTGCGATACGTTTGACCATTTTCAAGTTATAGCCAGTTAAGGCGATGAGAGACAAAAACATGGGAAGTTCAATAACTACGTAACGGTTGAGATTTGACCATATGCGTAGAACATTTTTTTTTCACCATTTATGGTCCTCTATCACCCTTTAAAAAGTTTGCACTCAGGAACCTAACACCCTGTATAATGCAATATTTAGAAGCTTTCTGTTTCTAATTCTAAAAAAATAGGAACATTCCTGTGAGAATCATAAAGATTCATGAACATTCTCGAACATTTTTCGTAGGAATCAAACCAATAACATACATGTTCGAGTATTTTTCACAAATCATAGCATATTTAAAAACTTTTTGTTCAGAATTCGGAGAAATTTTTGGAGTTTTCCATTGCAAAGATATTAAGAAGAAGGAAATTCTAGAACACTTCAGAGGAATAAATATGGTTTCTGAATAAAGTTGTAGATAAGCAAAAAATGCATAACATGAAATCGTGGCTAGCCACGTCGGGTCAGCTAGTATTTAATATTTACTTCGCAGCAACAGACCAGTTTGCTTACAAAGTTCAATATTGACACACTTGTCATAAGTTCATTAAACATTTTTCCTGTACAGGTTGACTTTTTTGGAAACCCAACCAAGGTAATAGAAGGCTCCAATAACTTCTTCATTGCAAATTATTATTAGTACAAAGAAATCTTCTTTTGTTTTGTTATGGTGCATGTTATACATGCTTACCCTGCGAGAGTCTCACGTTTTAATCAGGTGTTGTGTATACAGAACTGTAACTAATGAGCCAATTCAAAGCTGGTGCCTATTCCTCATTTAGTTTTCAAGTTGGTGGAAGTGTTTGGTACTGCTTTACAATAATCCTTACATATTTTAATTGGGAGCACCTTTTTTTCAAAATAAGGGAATACTTCCAAATTACAATATGGTGTTTCGTAGTGTGAAGCATATTATTGCACCACTCCATAATTTTTTTAGGTAAGTTATCTTCCTTCGAACCTCTTACTAGACGGAAAAAATTAGTGAACTATGGTGGTTTCTTCAGTCAGTAGAAGCAAAGTCTTGAGCCGATTATTAAACTTAGAGTCATCAAGATTACCGTCTACCCCCGTTGGTTTGACCTCATCTAATTTGAACACTTTTTAATTTGACCCCCTCTAATCTGCACATCGTTTAAACAAAAAATGGTTCAAACGTCATTCTGCTTATGGAACGGGGTGAAACGGAACGCAGAATCAAAACAAAACAGCAAAAAGGGTTACCATCAGTGTGTTTTTCGATGCCCACAGAGTTACTAGAAGTTCAAATTAGAAAATTAACCCCGTTGGTTTGCATGAGGTGTCGTTCAAACCAACGGGGGTAGACGGTATCAAATTAATCTAAAACAAAACAGTCACTGCCTATCGCATATATTGTGGGACTACCTATTGATTCTATACGGTTTTATTATACCAAGATAGGTGAAGCATCCATTCGCAACCATAATGAATAGTGACAATCAATTACCCCCTCAGGAAGCTTATCTTGATTAGATAGTTTGGCGAAAACAAGTTGTTGTGGTCGAAACATTTGCACTTGAGAATTGTAAACAGTAACGACTTCAAGTTGTGGCACCCAAACAATGATGATGTTCTACGCCTGTTAGGTACCGTGATTCCGGGTGCAATTAATCACTTTTCACGGTTTTTTGCTTCTATTTTTTGAGAGATTACCGATATGATCCAACTCATTGCAACAAGTATGACAATGGATGCCAACACCGCCATCACTTAACGAGATTGATAATTTTACTGCAAATCATTTTAATGTATTTAAGTACAAGCTCGTAGAAATCCCACGATTTTAGACGCATAAATCTCATTAAAACTAAGCCAGCGCACCAAAGTTTCTTATTTTAAGCTACAAGTAGCAAATGAGTAAGAACAGAATAAACTTTTACAAGTTTTCTAATTGTTCAATTATATAAAGTTCGACCAGTTCGACAAACCTCTAGAAAACGCCTGAAAGTATGCAATGTTCGTAGGAATGTGTGATTACTTCCGCAAAATTCACTGTTAAACGTGAATGTTTATAGAAATCGGCTTAAGCGATTACACGACAGCTAGGAACATCCGTATATTACATTTGCGATACTGTTACGGCAACGAAAGTTTGAAAGTATCTTTCAAATTGATAAAACATGGGAAAATATTGACTTTAATACAAAAATGTGCAACAAATTAGCTATGAAACTTGTTAACTCGTCATTCAATAACCCGTTTGAGCTTGACGCGTTTATTTTTTGTCAAATAAAACTGGCCCTCTAGTTGATCAATTTCCCCCAAAATTACGGCGCATTCTTTGCCATTACGAAGAGTTTTTAAACTAGCTTTTCTAGCAATGAAATCTAGCTATTAACAAATTCTCTAAAATGCATGTGATTTGGCAATGTATCAACTGAAAAGTAAATTTAGTATTGGCGCTTGTGTCAACTATACAATCAAAGTGAGTCAGTGCCTCACTAGCTTTCAATCTACTCGGACACATTGCAGCCATAGAACATAATATAGTTATTCAAAAACAACTTGGAACGAACTCACCATCCAGTCTACCGTCCACGGACGCGAATATAATGTTCAGAAATGAAATTCCATCCCATACATTGTTCCATTGTTCCACCAGTTTCCACCACCATCCGTTTGTACCGGATCCTAATGAATTGATTCTTTTCTCTTTGCAGCACAAAGCTAGCAGACAACCAAATAGACGATGATGACTACAATCCATTTGAGCATCGCGAAACCGACAAACCAAATAGGTAAGTCACCGAGCTGAAAGCTTCATGCCAAAACTAAGTGCTAATGGATGATTTATTGTCCTCTCATTGCAGTACAAGCGGCTCTCTTATCCACTTACTCAAAAGTTCCTTGGGCACCGGCATTCTGGCTATGCCGGTGGCCTTCAAAAACGCTGGTCTCCTTTTCGGTGCCATCGGTACGGTGATAATAGGTCTAATCTGCACACATTGCGTCCATATTCTGGTGAGTAAACAATCAACCATACCATACCACCCGAAAACAATCGAAAATCACTCGAAAATCAATCACCCATTAATAGGCATATTATCGGTAGCTTCTTCGGTTGGTGGGTTTATTCTGAACCGCTGCCGCCAAACAATCGCAATTGACTTATTGCGCTATCAAATTAGCCTTTCGAAATGATTGACTGTAATGCCCCACGACGGTATGGCACTGATAGCAACCGAATACTGCCCTCCTAATCAATTGCTGGCCAATAAAATGACGCTTTATAAAATCTAATTGTACCTACTAGGTGTACTGATAAGCCGCAATCCCCGCCACGGCTACCCAAGTTCGCCACCTATACTACCGGACGGCTCTTTTCGTATGCCTTCTTTCCAACGGACAGAGAACAGCAATATCAAAGCTAATGTAATTATCTAGTAGGGGAGCTGGATAGAAAACGCTCTTTTGGAGAAAAATAGGAATCGTCTTCATATGAAGCACAAATTGCGTCGTGTTTCTTGGTACTACCATCTGTTGTTCAAAACAGGGAATCATGAAATAAAACGCTGTAATGTAGGCATCACGCATTACATTGCAAGTAACTAAATTGAACTGCCTTTGGCGTCACAATATGTTTTTGAACATTTCATACAGATAAAAATAAATCTAATTTAACCCCTCTCTCCCCAATGTACAACGACTGATACCAGCCTAATCAATTGGGGAATTATCCCAGAGCTATTTATGAGCCACCTACTGATGACTGACGGTACTTGGCTTACCACCCAGCTGATATGGCAGCAGTCGCCCATTCACCCCAAATAATCCACAATGGGTTATTGAAAAGCGATCCGTTGTCGTAGATTAAATCCGGCCGTCCATATCTAATCCGCTTGAGCTGGCAGGTATTGGCGTTGTTTTGTCGTGTCCAAACAAATTTTGTTCTTCTTCGTATATTTCGGTGACTCTGTCTATCTTGACACGGGCGATATACAGTGACGCGTGATAGGTCCCGTGTCGTGATGCAATCATGGCATGGTGTTCAAGTCTAGGCGATATCTATAGACGATATGCGCTAACCATGTTAAATATATTACAGTCGGAAATCGATGGTTCGGAAATACCCAAACCCAAGCGTACACCATCCGTTAGCGAATTTACCCGACAAATAGGAGTATCGATAAGAGAAGTGTCATCGTGCAAATCTAAGGGATTAGTCATACTTCGTATGCTTCTACTTTTCGATCACGTCACGTTGGGCCATCAAGAAGCTCGCGACACGAAGCCTTTTCGATATGAATTGAACATCTGGTAGATCTCCCGTATTTCTTTCCTCATATGTTACGTTCACACAGGTTCCGTGCTGCAGCATTACCGCCAGCACTGCGTTCTTCTCCCCCAACATCACTTTGCACTCCTCGTTGAAGAATTCCGACTCCGTTCAACGTACCCGACGGTGGACTTCACTGGATTGTTTTTTTTTTCCTTATAAACCATGGGGCATAATCTGCTCAACAGACACCTGAACAGGGAGATCCATGTAATGTGGTGTTCAGGACCGTCTTCTACAAAAAAGTAAAAGCCAGGGCTACTAAACAACATTCCTATGGTCGCCAAACCCTTCATCTCTCCGGAACCACCAAGATGACATTGCTTCAGAGAGAGGCTATAGGGCATGTTGCACCCTCAACGTTAGCTGCGTAGTCTGCAGCAACGAACATTGATGACTCTTCTTTGGGGAGTCCACAAGGTAGCATGCTGGCGCTTAGCCAGCTTCGCGAGTGGTCCTTACCACTTTCTTTGTCCTAAGAAGGCAGGCATGGTCGACACCACATCTGCTTCCAACTGCACAGCAAGCATCAAGAACTGATACCGCGTGCACAGCGATCAGACCTTCCCGCAAGTAAGCCCTACCAGCCAGCACACAAAAGGACGAGCCGTCATGGGGCCTCCACTAACCGGGGACCCCTTTCCAATTGCGGGCTCGGATCCATCCCGGTAGACTGGTGCCACGACAGCAATGCTACCACGATGTTCTCCCCGCGGCCATTGAATCGCTGAGAGGGTCGATTTCGACCGCAGGGCACCGGTATGACCTACGTAGCTAACTCGGAACGCCTAGACCACCTCTTGTGTAGCGTTTGAACTACCCATTCTTCAAGTTTGAACTAGCCAAAAGCTTGCGCTTGCTCGCATACACCGCCGAGCAATTGGACATCATCAGTAATAGTGCCACTATAGCTGTGGAGGATCTTTTGCAGGCGTACTCAACGTGGCTACCGAAGGTAAGCTTATCGTCAATCACCACCCTTAAGTGTTTGACGCTTCAAAGTGATAGTGCAATCGCCTACACTGATCACCGCTTGCTACTGCGACTTTCTATTGTTCACAACCACCACCTGGCCTCCACAACCTTGATCGAGTGGGCAATAGTCGACTCCATTCCTTCGATCGATTCACCGTAGACGTCCAGCGTAATGTAGCCAATGGGAGCTCTAGGCTCAACACCTGGTCGTACATGACATTACATAACACCGGACTTAGGATGGAACCTTGCGGGACTCCTGAGATTATGTGAAGGCTTTTCCGAGAATCTTGTACAGGTACCCGAGTATCCCCAGATGTAGGAGCACATCCAGAGTCACTACTGCACAGCTTCAGTCTCAGCAATTTCCTAGTGCTTGGAAAATGTCCTATATGCGTCCTGTTTTCAAGAAGGGTGACAAGACTGACGTTCTCAATTACCGTGGGATAACCTCCCTTTCAGCAGGTGCGAAATGCTTGGAAACTATTGTCAATAAAGTGATGTTCAGTTCGTGTAGCAGTTACATTAGTGAATCTCAACATGGATTCTACCCAAGGCGTTCAGTAGAAAGTAATTTAGTTGACTTCACTTCTACCTGCATCAGTACGATGGATGATGGGGCGCAAACAGACGCAGTTTATACTGACATTAAGGCTGCTTTCGATACTGTAAACCATGACATTCTCTTGGCTAAACTGCTTCGTCTTGGTGTGTCTGCGCGTATGTGTAATTGGCTTCAGTCGTACCTTAAAAACAGAAGGTTGTGTGTAAAGATTGGATCAACCGCATCGTTAGCTTTTACCCCTACTTCTGGTGTACCACAGGGCAGCAACCTTGGGCCTCTGTTATTTTCGTTATATTTCAATGATGTGACTATTCTGCTCGCCAACGGTGGTTTGCTAATCTATGCCGATGATCTGAAAATTTTCCTGGTTGTACGAAGCTTAAGGGACTGCAAGAAACTTCAAGAGCTTCTGGATCATTTTGCTTGTTGGTGTCGCATAAATTTCTTAGCGGTAAGTGTGTCCAAGTGCTGCGTCATCTCGTATTGTCGCCGCAAATCTCCAATAGTGTACGACTACAACATAAATGGACAGGAACTCAAACGCGTTGAGAAAGTTGTAGACCTGGGTATTTTGCTTGATTCCCAATTGACGTTCAAGCTACTTACACTACTCTTCTGTTATCGACAAAGCCAACCGTCAACTGGGTTTCATCCTAAGAATGTCAAAAGAATTCGACGATCCCATGTGTCTCCGTTCTCTTTATTGCTCTCTCGTCAGATCAGTCCTGGAATTTGCGTCGATAGTTTGGTCACCGTACGAGGCGGTCTGGGTTGCAAGGTTAGAAGCAGTACAACGAAGGTTTGTCCGATACGCCCTGAGGAATCTGCCTTGGCGTGATCCGTTGAACTTGCCACCCTATGTTCAACGTTGTACCTTAATGGGACTCGAACCGCTGTATGTCCGGCGCAGAATTACTAGAGCTGTGTATGGTGCGAAGATAATTCGAAACGAGATTGATTGTCCTGCTTTGCTTGAACGCGTTCAACTGTATGCTCCAGAGCGTGTATTAAGGACAAGACAACCTATACAGGTAGCATCGAAGAATACTGATTATGCAGCGAATGACCCGATAAACTCGATTTGTAGTGATTTCCGTCTAGCCTATAATGTTTTTGATTTTAATTTTTCAATTGACTCTTTCTGACAACGCTTGAGCAGAACCCATATTTTTAATTAGCACCTAAGACATAGTATTAATCTATTTCATTTAGACCCTGTTGTCCGATGAAAACAAACACAATAAATAAATAAATAAATAAATAAGTAGCGAATCCCCCTGCTCTTACGCTCTCGGCGGTTTTTGTAACCGACAGCATAGCGTCTATGGCTGATCTCCCCTTCCGGAAGCCGAACTGGCTGCTCGAGAGACAATTTACTACACCATCTGTATGCCTCAACATTCTATTGAGGATGATCTTTTCGAGCACCTTCTCCGCCGTGTCGATCAAGCATATTGGTCAATATGCCGACGGGTCTGCGGGTGGTTAGTTTGGAACTCCGTCCGAGCCTGGGGCCTTACCTACACTAAGGGACTTAGCTATCCCCGCAAGTTCCACATCGGTGACCCTCTCCTCAGCGCCAGCCCTAGTCCCCGGCTGTCCTTCGAAAGGAGGTCAAGGACTGCTTCTCGGTGATCCCCTCCAACATCTCTGGAGATTGCTCTGTAGGAGCCATTACAACTCTCGTTTTGGCCATCACGATCCTGTAGGCATCACCCCACGGATTCGCATTGGCACTCTGACAGAGACCCTCAAAGCAGGTCTTTTTGTTTACCCTCATCTCGGTCTTCAGCACCGCTTTTGCAGCGGAAAACACCACCCACCGTTCGTTTCGCTTCTCCTCAGATCGTGCTCGCTGTATCCGCCAACTAGTCCTTAGGCAGGTGCGGCGCCACAGGTCCACAATCGCGTCGGTTCACCAGTAAGCCGGTTGCCTCCCATTTCTAGGGTAGACTCGCCTAGGCATGGTCGCATCGCACGCACGTGAGAGCACAGCTACCAGCTCATAGCCGTCCTAACCAAGTAGGTTTCGCTCACGGCGGAGCGCCTCTCTAAATACCTCGTCATCGAAGTATGATGTCTTCCATCTGCGAGGGCTTGACCTTGGCCTAGTCGCCTCTTCCTCTACTCGCTGCCTGCTGTTGTTGTAGTCGATATTGTAGCGAACCGCCAGGTGATCACTGTGAGTGTAGGCATCGTATACTCTTCGGTTTGAACTACTTGTTAGGCCAGGCCAGGTGTCTCTAGCAGGATCTGACCCCGCTGGTTCGTGAAACGGCTTCCCCGTTTCACTGCACAGCCTTTAAAATCACTCGCTATTACCACCGGCCTTCGCCCTGTCAGCACGGTCGGCATCTGCGTGAACTGCTCGATTGGGCACCGCGGAGCCGCATAACAGCTACAGAAGAAGACCTTGTTTACTTTGGCGACTACGAAGCCCTCATAGTTAGTAGACACCAACTCCAGGACGGGGTATCTACCCGTCGTCCATATCGACGCCATTTTTCTGAATCCATCCGCGACCTAATTGCCGTTGATATTCCTTACTTTAACGGATTTTTTACGTCCGTTACAGGTTGCCAAACCAATGCTACCTGTGTTCCTGCCGGCCCCTTTCGAAGCCGAACGGCTGTGGTGGCCACCTGCACCTCACACTGTTGCCGCAGTGTCGTGACGAGCTCTTCCGCTTCGATTACCTGGTTCAGGTTTTTCACTTCCGCTGTTAGAGGCCCTCACAGCGACCCCTTCGCCAAGGACCTCTTCCGCCAAAGTTTTGTAGGCGACGCCTTTGCGTTTCTTATCGCACTTTAGCTCCAGGATCATTTCGCCCGTACGAGTCTAATACTGGGACGGCGGCTGCTTCGCATCGCCTTCAAGACGTCCGAATACTTAGACTGTTCGGTCTTTATGACGAGCGCGTCGCCCTTCTCGCACTTGGCACCTACTGGTTTGACGTTCCTAACTTCCTCGACCTGCGGCTTTTTTTTCTTCTTCCTCTTCCGTTCGACTTTCATCGAAAAGGGGTCCTCCCCTTGGTTCGCCCTACTCTGTGATTGCTGAGGGCCTACCAACGATTGCAACCCCCTGTTCCCTTCTATCAGAGACGGGCCAACCTTTTCAGGCCCAGCTTTCCGGGACGCCTGGCTGGAGTCGGACTTGCCGGCATTACTGCCGACCTTCGGAGTTATTATTCTCCTGGTCTTGCGGGCACCGCCAGACAACTCCTCACCTGACGGCTGCCTTAACCGCTTCTGCGAGTGCTTATTACAAGCAGTCCACACCTTTTGGCCTTCCTGCGAAAACAAAGGCCTCCATCTGGGTAGACTTCGTAACCTTTACTTTCGCCTGTTCCCCCGCTGCTGCAGTTTCCACCAGCATCACGTGACCCTGCTCGGCATCGTCTATAGACTTACGAAGTCGCAACAGGGTCTTTTTCAGGTCCGTACTTATGTTGGACTTCATGGACGCAAAGTCGATGATCTTGCCCAGGTATCCCTTAGGCTCCGTTAACGATTGAGCATCTTTTTCAGCCCCTGATCACTCATTCCTCGGCACGGGTCGCTTGACGCCTTAAATTAGGGTTAGTAGCCGGCGACTACACGGATGACTCGAAAGCGGGTGGGGGGTCCATCAGGCCCTGGGACTGTAATCCCTGTTGCTCCACAACTCTCCCGTAGTGGAAGGACCAAGTTGATGTGAGATTTTATAAAACGCACCTCCGATAAAGTTTCAATAAAATTGTCACAATTTCTTACTAGATGACAAACATCAGTGTGCACGCTTCTCATAAGGACACGATAAACTACTCTTCATCATCAAAAACTAATTAAAATTCATCATCGGTAGTTATTCTTAATTTCTGGTTTCCATGTTCCGGTTTACTAATCCTGCCAACGAGAACAATGATAAAGGTGAAACGGATACGTTCCTCTGACGTGATACCCCAGACGTGCCATAATGACTTATGAGTAACACATTTTGATTGGATTGTACCAACTAATTCACGCACCTCCGCTGCCGCCGCCATCTGATCAATCCATCATATGCGGGTCACGTTCGGCTAATGCATAAACAACCAAGAAAGCCGCCACAACCAACGGCGGGCGAGTTGACGAATTTTTCCTCGGAATCCGTGGTGGTGCGCAAACATTTTTGTTTGTAGCCACCACAACGCGCGGTAGTAACGTAATGAGCACGTGCCGCCGAACTTGATAGGCTCGCGCAAATTATTGTAAGCTGTTGTTCGTGTATGGCGGTTTTGTGTTTTTGATTTGTCGCTTGGACCACGAAAGGATTCAAGGTTTTCCATTCAAATGGCAGCCAAATGGTCATTGACACGATTTTGCACGGATGTTTTGAGAAGAATTGTGTTGATGTTAGCTGTTTCAAGGTCATTGTGTTGGCGATTTTAGTTGAATTTTTGATAAACTTTTCGGATTACTTGTTACTTGTTACTTGTTACTTGTTACTTGTTACTTGTTACTTGTTACTTGTTACTTGTTACTTGTTACTTGTTACTTGTTACTTGTTACTTGTTACTTGTTACTTGTTACTTGTTACTTGTTACTTGTTACTTGTTACTTGTTACTTGTTACTTGTTACTTGTTACTTGTTACTTGTTACTTGTTACTTGTTACTTGTTACTTGTTACTTGTTACTTGTTACTTGTTACTTGTTACTTGTTACTTGTTACTTGTTACTTGTTACTTGTTACTTGTTACTTGTTACTTGTTACTTGTTACTTGTTACTTGTTACTTGTTACTTGTTACTTGTTACTTGTTACTTGTTACTTGTTACTTGTTACTTGTTACTTGTTACTTGTTACTTGTTACTTGTTACTTGTTACTTGTTACTTGTTACTTGTTACTTGTTACTTGTTACTTGTTACTTGTTACTTGTTACTTGTTACTTGTTACTTGTTACTTGTTACTTGTTACTTGTTACTTGTTACTTGTTACTTGTTACTTGTTACTTGTTACTTGTTACTTGTTACTTGTTACTTGTTACTTGTTACTTGTTACTTGTTACTTGTTACTTGTTACTTGTTACTTGTTACTTGTTACTTGTTACTTGTTACTTGTTACTTGTTACTTGTTACTTATTAATGAGCTCTCTGAGATTAATTCTATGTTGATAATATGGAACTAAAACCAACAAGGTCTTATTCAAAGCACGATTGCCTCGAAGACCAAGAGTAATATAAACTACCTTATTAAGACTTGCATTGTTTTATGGCATCAACCTTGAAATTGCATCATTTAGCAAGAAATAAAACAACCAAGTTTACCACTTTATTATTTCCAGCATCTCAATTCAGGGAGCGTCGATTCATGGAATGAAGAAAGGTCGTACGATTGTACGTGCTTCCAACCCCATGTTGCTTAGTCATTCATGGAATGCGAAAAAGTTTATGCATTTCTACCCTTACGTAACAAGTTGCATGACTTACTTTCAACCAGAATTAGATGCATCAAGACCCCAGATCTGATAAGAAAGTGACTCAATTCGACTGTCACCGACATCAAACCCAAACCATGTAATCTACCCTTCCAATCGTAACGCAGTATTGTCACGTTCGATTTCGCGACACTTTATAGCGCGCCTCCATCATAACTGTTCTCCAAGTGAGGCGCAACTATACGCTGCTACAACTCATCCCTCATTAACATATCAATCACATTAGTTTTATACCGACCACCGATGACGCGTTACGATGCCATTGATGATGCTGATAAGGTACCCCGGGGCAAGTGAGAATCGGGGGCAAGTGAGACCTATAGCTAGTATTTTTTTTATTATTTATTTTTAAGACTAACATTCTTCATGGAAAACATAGGTATCACACCTACGGATACTTTGAATACAAAAAATGTTATTGTTTCAACCATAAAGAGATCATATACGTTATTGTTGTTCATATGTAATTTTCTATTCACTAGGTAAGATTGACGTGCTCTACTACATTCGTCATTTAAAAACAGATTTGTTATTCTACAAATACTTTTTTGGTTTCAGGATAGTATTTGGAGTTCATGCAAATGATTTCAAGCGAAAAAGCTGTATTTTATTTTTATTTATTACCTTTAGTTTACTGCTCTCACTTGCCCCAGTGCATTTCGCTATCTGGGGCAAGTGGGACCTATGAGAATAAACAAAGACAATTGTATGGGTTCATCTCGCCTTGTCCAACTAAGATGAAATCAGCACGAAAGTCAATAAAAATTGACGTGTTCAGTAATCTACTATTGAATTATACTTTATTACCTCTATTTAGATGATGAAATTCTTGTTAAAAATGGTAAAACCTTGGGTAAAACAAAAAAATCAAAAGCATATATTTTTTAATGTTTTTTTTTTCAATATCTTCCATTTTTTTTCACTTAACGCTGCATAATGCATTCTTCTGAGCATTTGGGAACCATCCATAAAAATTTAAAATAGGGAAATCGCCTTTTCAAAATTCATGATTAAAAAAAAACATTATCTAATGATCGTAAGATTTTGTAAGGGAGAAGATATTTCTGAAAATCTCGAAACCCCAGATTTGCTATTGGTGAGAATCATTAACTATAAAATATAAAGACCAAGTTTCGAAATCTTTTGTCTCTTCACTTTACGGCGCTTTTTGTATAGAAAAAATCAATTTATTTTGCATGAGCTGCTAGAGTTGATTCAATGTCCCCCGCAATTTTATGTGTTACGTAATTTATGCATGATACCATACACCTTTTCTTATTTTAATCTCTAAATCTAGTCATTCATGTAAGAGATTTATGATTTATGTTACCTTATGTGTTGCAACTTATATTAAGCCCTTTGAACAAAAACTCTGAATAGGTCCCACTTGCCCCGTGAAACGCAGTAAATGAAGATCTGCTACACTTTTCATTATATACATAATATATGGAATGTAAACATTTTGAAACAGTTTCAATGCACGTTAATAAGTACAAATATATCAACAACGTCTTCTGGGTCCATTGGAATTATTAAAGGATTTGTGTTCTGAAACTTTTGGCATGACAAATCCAAATTAGCATTTTTTTAGGTCCCACTTGCCCCGGGGTACCTTAATTGTTTTCATCGTACGGCATTTTTATGGCCCCCGTGGCGTTCGTACTTCCGTACTCGCATCATAAATACTTGCCCACCACCACCTCCAGGAACGATCGATGCTGATGAACTTCAGCGATGCATGGCCTTCACCACAAACCAGCTCGCACAGATTCGCATAAATTTTGAGGCATTAAGTACATGACACCCATCCATCCTTGTTTCAAGCTGCGTTGCAGTCTAACCTTTCCTACACACAATATCTACCTACATATGTACATCTACAATAATCACGTATCGGTTGTATCTTCCTCTTCCCCATCGCCAGGTCAAAACCTCACATCAGGTGTGCAAAAGGACGCGGATACCGGTGCTAGGCTTCGCGGAAACGGCCGAACGTGTCTTCCAGTATGGACCCGTCAAGCTGCGGCGGATGGCTAACTTTTCAAAGTGAGTATGTACCAAGGTGTCTAGTGGGATTCTTCCGACACCGACAATATAGCAAATGAATGATTGGAAATTCAGATTGAGGTAGAGAATCCGGAAGGTGTTTGGGCTGCAGATATGCTTTCAATACTAGCTTTACTGAATACTCGAGCAGGCGTGCAGTGATCCTCAGGATATTGTCCAATGTTGAATATGGCAGTGATATGGTATAGGCCAATTATTGCACAAATGCACACCTTGGACAGGATTTTGACAAGGATAAGGACAAGGATTAAGGAAATGGTTTAGACAAGGATTTGGCCAAAAATTTTAACAAGAATTTGAACAAAAATTTGAGCTAGAACTTTAAAACTACTTGGACAAGGATTAGGACAAAGATTTGAACAAGGATTTTGACAATGGTTTTATGGCTCAAATTTCCCAAATGAAACATAATGTACCTCCGAAGCCGACTTACTGATACCAAGACAAGGGCTTAGTGCAGAATTCGGAAGATTTGGACAAACATTCGGACAAGGATTTGAACAAAAATTTGTACAAAGTTTTGAACGCGTATTGATACAAAAATTTCGACAAGAATTTGGAAACGAATTCGGACAAGGATTAGGAATTTGGATGAGAACAAGCATTAAGACAAGAATTTTTACAAGCATTGGAACAAAAATTTCGGCAATAATTAAAACAATGATTTTGACAAAGGTTAGGACAAGAATTTTAGTTAGAATTTGGACAAAGATTTAAACTAGTACTTGGACAACTATTTAAAAAAGGATTTGAAGGAATGGGATAAATATTTGGACAAAGATTTAAACAATAATTTAGGCAAGAAATTGGACAAAGATAGGAACAAGGATTAGAAAAGAATTTGAACAAGCATTTTGATAAGGATTTTGACAAGGATTAGTTTGCATAACGGTCTGTCCAAATTACCTGAAACCTATTTGATTTGAAATTCCACCACTAAGCAGTGCAAAACAAATGTTTAATTTCATATATCTCAGGATCCTGTCGATCACGATCAACGATCAATTCTGACTATACATGTCAATGGTTGCTTCATTGATTGATTTGAACTGGTACCAATTGCACTGAGATCCAACTTAATAAGGGTCTGGGACACTTCACTTATTCTCAAAGTGCAATTGCGGCTGCTCATACATATTTGTTCAATAAGGGCACCGACCAAGTCCTTATAGTTATCTGGGAAGGGATAGGAATGGACGGTTGTTGCTACTAGAGCACTCTGCGTCTCCACAACCCGCACGGACTGGGGTACTTGTTGTTAGACGGAAAGGATGGGAGATGTGGGAGTCACCGTTAGGTCGGTGATGCGATCCATATGAATAGGGGTTATTTATAGTGTTCGTAAGGTGATAGATTGGCCAGGTGTTGCAGAAATGCCGCGAATACAACGTGCCCACACATCACTTGTTCATCGATTTCAAATCAGCGTATGATACAATCGATCGAGAACAGCTATGGCAGATTATGCACGAATACGGATTCCCGGATAAACTGATACGGTTGATCAAGGCGACGATGGATCGAGTGATGTGCGTAGTTCGAGTATCAGGGACACTCTCGAGTCCCTTCGAATCTCGCAGAGGGTTACGGCAAGGTGATGGTCTTTCGTGCTTGCTGTTCAACATTGCTTTGGAGGGTGTAATTAGAAGAGCGGGGATAAACACGAGTGGGACGATTCTCACGAAGTCCGTTCAGCTGCTTGGTTTCGCCGATGATATTGATATTATTGCTCGTAAATTTGAGACGATGGCGGAAACGTACATCCGACTAAAGAGTGAAGCCAGGCGAATCGGATTAGTCATTAATGTGTCGAAGACAAAGTACATGATGGCAAAGGGCTCCAGGGAGGAATCACCGCGCCCGCCACCCCGAATTCATATCGACGGTGATGAAATCGAGGCGGTTGAAGAATTCGTGTACTTGGGCTCACTGGTGACCGACGACAACGACACCAGCAGAGAAATTCAGAGGCGCATTGTGGCAGGAAATCGAGCCTACTTTGGACTCCGCAGAACTCTACGATCGAATAAAGTTCGCCGTAACACGAAGTTAACCATCTACAAAACGTTGATTAGACCGGTCGTCCTCTATGGGCACGAAACATGGACCCTACGTGCAGAGGACCAACGCGCCCTTGGAGTTTTCGAACGGAAGGTGTTGCGTACCATCTACGGCGGAGTGCAGATGGAAGACGGGACTTGGAGAAGGCGAATGAACCACGAGCTGCATCAGCTGCTGAGAGAACCAACCATCGTCCATACCGCGAAAATCGGGAGGCTACGGTGGGCGGGTCACGTCATCAGGATGTCGGATAGCAACCCGACTAAAATGGTTCTCGAGAGTCATCCGACCGGTACAAGAAGACGTGGTGCGCAGCGAGCTAGGTGGGTCGACCAAGTGGAGGACGATCTGCGGACCCTACGCAGAGTGCGGAACTGGAGGCAAACTGCCATGGACCGAGTGGAATGGAGGCGGCTACTATGTACAGCAGAGGCCACCCCGGCCTTAGCCTGACCGGTAAGGTAAGTAAGTAAGGTTATAGATTGTGTGGTGAATACTATGAAGGTCAAGCGGCACACATCTCGCTTTGGTTGCATAACTTGTAGGCGTTATATAGTGCTGTTGGAAGTTGGAAGGAAGGGAAACGACTTTCTCAATTTGTTTCTGGTTCTAGCGATGGCTACGAACATATAAATATACATAAGTTGTGTGTATATGTAGAGAAGAGAGAGAACATAGATAGAAAGATACAAAGTAGGAGGGAAGGAACGAGCCAGGGGTTGAACCCATAACCTTCTGCATAAGAATCAAAAGCAGTAGCCTACCAAGTCCGTTTAATTTCATATATCTCAGGAACCTGTTCATTTTAAAAAATGGTGTCTACGGCAAAGTTTTTCGGTAGATCAAAGGCTCTCAGTTGTTCGCTGTATTTTTCTTATAAACTTCAACACAAATTTTCAAATGTTGATTGAAAGTTCCTCAACAAGTTAGTTTTAATTGGTACAAATTGGATTGGTTGATTTGTTAATTCTTCACGAAGTTAGAGCACTTCTGCTTATTGTACTGCCGTCTATCAAACTGCTACATTACAGGATTAGGAGAACCGAATGAAAGACAATGTATGACTAACATATTAGTCCTTTATTACCTTTTGACTCAACTAAAATATGTTCATATGGAAATAAGTTGCTGCTTGTTGAATGCTTTCGAGAATTGCTAATCATTCGCATGCTTTTGCAATTTTGTGACTTACGCTACCAAGGTGGCACAAACTCTAACCAAACGGCTATTCAACTGAGAGCCCTTGACCGCCCAAACAGCTTCTTCGAAGAAAACTCGAAACTCCTTAAAGCACTCCTAAAACTTCTCTGAAGCCCTCATAAAACCCCTGAAACCCCATAGAACCTCTGAAAGGTTGTTGAAGCCTCTGAAAATCCCTCTAAAAACACACCAAAACGCTTCTGAATGAAACCCGTTGTTTTGAAATCCTTTGAAAACACCTAAAAACCACTGAAAAGCTCCCGAAATGCCTTAATACTACCGCCAGTCGGGGTAACTTTGGACCAAAAATCAAGAAAGTATTTCGCTTGAAATGCTAATATTTATCAAAGTGGTTATCAAAAAGTGGATAGTATATGGTAAATATAGCTTGCGTTGACCATACGGTGTGAAAAAAGTCATATTAAGTTAATTTTTGATTTAGAAAACGTGATGTGAATTTTATGGTTAAGCATACTGTACAATATCGATGTTTTAAAATGCCCAGTAGAAAACAGCTAAACACCGAGCATGTAATGAACTGCTGTTTTCTATGTGTTGTTTGTAGTTGTTTTGAAAAGTAATATGAATGAGTGTAATCCGTTTTGTACCTTTTAATTCCGCCCTATTTTGCTTATCCTTTGACAGATACGCGTATTTCGACTACCCCTTGCATAGGCGCCAACTTTGGAGGGGGCAAGCATGGTTTTGCTCCCCCTCCCAATATTTGACGATTTTTCGATTTTCTCATACAAAAAATCAGAAAAAAAAACTGGCTTTGTCCACCCCCCCAATAATTTGACCAAGTTGGCGCGTCTGACCCCTTGTAATCTTCCTCAGTGTCAGTTGACCACAGTCGTTAACTGACACTGAAGAAGATTACAAGCTAAGAGCTTCCGCTGCCAATGGCCATGTTGTATGTGTATATCGTATGGCAGGCACGAAGACAAACTATAACCAAGGAAGTCAAGGAAATTTCCTTTACGAAAAGTTCCAGGATCGACCAAAACTTGAACTCAATTCCCAACCTCAGCATGATTTTTTCCTTCTTTTAAACATAGGCCGTTCTTTCTAGTAAAATTGCCAAAATAGTTTTTGGCGCTGAAATTGCTGATATTTCAATCATAAATTTTTCCTCTTTTAAACAAAGGCTATTCTTTCTAGTTTAATTGTTAAAATAGTTTTTGGCAATAATTGTTGAAAAGATATAAAACAACAGATCCGTTTCCAGTTTCTTTCTGAATTGCAATTCATCCTGAAGACAATTCGGCCTAATGATCATTCGGCCTAATGACCCTGCATCGTACTGATGGGCTGTGTGCAGGTATCTATATATTCAATATTTTTGATTTGCAAGCAATATTTTCTCACATTGAACTGTTTTGCTCGATTTTTTTAGTTTTTGGTCCAATGTCACCCCCTAGAAGGAGTGAAATTGGGCCAATTTCAATTAAGGCTCATTTGAGAATGGCAAATGTTCCAGAACTAAAAAAGCAATTTTTCTCAAAATGATCCACATATCGAAAAAAATAAGAATGTCCTATTGTTTATTTAGTGAATTATGACAATCGTGTCGGTTTTGTCCGCTTTTTCGTCATTCTGGAGAAAAGTACTTTTTCAGTTTTAGATAATATGCGATTCTCATTCATAGCTTAAGGTTCGAATGAGAATCGCATATTATCTAAACATTGTCAACATTGAAGTTGAAGCATGTATACTTTGAACAATCCTTAGTAATATAAAAATTAATCGTTCTACCGAATTCAACATTGATTTAGAGCTAAAATATTGTTGTTACGACCTACAAAGTGATTGACTAGGTAATTTTGGCTCAATGACACCCCAACCAACGGTACGTCACTAATAACCTTTTGAATACACATGAAAATTCCTAAAACATTCATGAAACCCCCATGAATTCCGCTTGCAACCTCCCAAATGCCCCTGAAATCCCCTGAAACCTATCTGGAAACCAGTGAAACGGTCCAGAAACACCTTTGAATACTTTGAAACCTTACTGACATTAGCATATGTATTATGATTCCTTGCCAAATTTGAAAATGTTTGAGCAAAATTTTAGATTCCTGTGTTCTTAAAGATGCAAGAAATGGATAAAACAACATAGTTAACACATGAATTGTGGGCTTCGTGGTCGTGCGATTATCAGCGTCAATCGTTTGGACGTTGCCTAAGCCTCGGGGTGTGGGTTAGATTCCCGCTCCAGTCGGTGAACTTAAGCAACATCTTATACGATTACTGGTTGTCTGGGGCTCTACTTTGGAAAATTTGGCCAAAAAAAGATCGTAACTCAAGGCGAAGTGGTCCCTCAAATGTTTTTTAGAAATTTTTATACCGATTTTTAGATTGTTTTTTTTTTCATTTGAAGGAACCACTTGCCTTGAGTTACGATCTTTTTTTCGTAAAATTTTCCAAAGTAGAATTTTTTAGAGTTCTCAAAAATTCTATGGAAGTTCAAAAAATAGTCAAGTGTTTTCGTAGAAAAAATACCTTATTCTAATGAAACCGATACTCTTTCCTTATAAGGACCCCATGGTCCGATCATGTGTTTAGAATAGGAGGCAATCAGTGAAGTACTAGATTGAAAGTAATGAGCTGAATTTGTGTATGGTGAGATGATCAATTATCTGTATCTGCAATGAAACGGTGCAAACAGCGTGGATACTGGTTATTATGATTTCTTCCCTAATTTGATTCTGTTTGAGCAAAACTTTGGGTAACTCGTGTTGTAGTATAGGCAAGAAATGGAAAATAAATAAACACAGTTAGCCAAAGTTTTGCAGAATCAGCATCAAATTAGGCAAGAAATCATATTATGTATCCAGTATCCACCACGCTTGAACCATTTTATTGCAGAAACACTAGGGAGAATGAGACCTCTCTTTCTAACCGAAAAAATCCGCATTTATCCGCTGCTATCCGTGGTGAATCACATCTAACCGCTGCTCGGTTAGCAGCGATTATCGACGGATATCAACGGATGAATGTGGATATTTCTGGATAGCAAAAGAAAGAGCCATTCCCCTGGAAACGGAGAATTTATCAACATACAAAAATTTAGCTCATTATTATAAAATTTGCACTTCACCGATCGTATCGTAAGGGACACAATCGGTGAAGTACTAGATTTGTAGTAAGGAGGTGAATTTTTGTATGGTGAAAAGGTAAATTATTTATTTCTGCAATTAAATGATTCAAAAAGCGTGGGTATTATGATCCCTTGCCTAACTTGATGAAGTTTGAGCAAACCTTTGGGTAACTGTGTTGTTGTTTTTATTATTTCTTATTTGTTCAACAACACAGTTACCTAAAGTTTTGCTCAAACATCATCAAATCAGACAAGGAATCATAAAACCCACGTTATTTTTCAACCATTCAAATGCAGGAATGGAGAATTTACCAAACAAAAAATCAGCTCATTACTACAAACCTAGTACTTCACCGATTGTGTCCTATATATCATATATGATACGATCGGTGAAGTACTAGATTTGTAGTGATGAGCTGAATTTGTGTATGGTGAGATGGTAAGCTCTCCATTTCTGCAAGGAAATCTTGTAAAAAGCATGGGTATTCTGATTCCTTGTCTAATTTGATGCTGTTTGAGCAATAAATTGGAAAACTGTGTTGTTGTTTTCTCCATTTCTTGTCGGTTCTACTCAGTTTTCCAAAATTTTGCTAAAACAGCATCAAATTAGAAAAGGAATAATAATACCCACCCATCCTACACTGAGGCTTGCGGTTGAAATTACTATTCTGATAGTTAATTTAAATACACAACGCCTCTAAATTTGTGCAGACTGAATTTCGTTTCATTTCAACAAATTAATGTATTAAATTTTACCATGGACCCGATTTACAATTAAAAAAAGTTTCGGTTGGCAACCGGATTCGAACCAAGAATCTTGAGATCACCATGCTCGCACGCTACCGCTAGGCTATCGAACCGGTTGAAATGGGAGGAAATAAAAACACAAGAAGCGTTTGTTGGTCGATGATCACGTTTTGCCATGGTAAATTTGAAAACATTTTTATGGTGGTCATTACTGCAAGCCGTATTTCAGTGTAGCAGATACGGAGAACTCGCCTTCTCACCATACGAAAATTCAGCTCATTACTACAAATCTAGTACTTCATCGATCGTGCCCTATAGGAAGCAATCAGTGAAGTACTAGATTGAAAGTAGTGAGCTGGATTTTTGTATGGTGAGATGATCAATTCTCCGTTTCTGCAAAGAAATGCTGCAAACAGCGTGGGTTATATGATTTCTTGCCTAATTTGATGCTGTTTGAGCAAAACTTTGGGTAACTATGTTTTTGAAGTTGCAAGAAATAAATAATACAACAACACAGTTACCCAAACTTTTGCTCAAACAGCATCAAATTAGGCAAGAAATCATATAACCCAAGCTGTTTGCACCATTTCATTGCAGAAACGGAGAATTGATCGTCTCACCATACAAAAATCCAGCTCACTACTTTCAATCTAGTACTTCACTGATTGCTTCCTATTGCGATTTCTCTACTCGTTTGTAAATTATTCGGCAAAATCAGGTAGGTTTTCCTTTAAATAAAAACATGGTCGATACGCTTATTTTACGACAGTTTTTTGCCAATAAAGGAACGCCCATAAATTACATCACGCTTTGAGGGGGACGGGTAGTTCGGCAGTTTGTGACAACATAATACAAAATATTCAGAGGTCTCATACAAAAAGCGTGACAATGAAATAGTGCAAAAAGCGTAGATATTATGATTTTTAGTCCTGTATGTGGAACTTTTAGTTAGTATTTGGTTTCTTTAACGGTGTTGAGATAATTAGATATTCTGAATCTGCATGTCAAACTGAGCCGAAATCCAAATTTTCATGAATTTTGGAGCCCGGGAACCTATTTAAAACCCAAATTGGAGTTTGTATAAGAGCGATTTGTCGAAACACCCCTCGTCGCAGTTTGTACTGGGCGGAGCTGTCAAACAGTTGCCCAGCTGTCATAAGGTGATTTCTAAAAATCTCTTTGAAATTGATTTTAGGTGCCAAATAAAGTTCTAAAAATATGAAAAAAATCATAGTGGCTCAACATAAAAAAAATCGACACATTTTTCAAAATTTAAAACCCCATTGGCTTCTTTAACGGTGTTGAGATAATTCCATATTCTGAATCTGCATGCCAAACTGAGCCGAAATCCAAATTTTCATGAATTTTGGAGCCCGGGAACCTATTTAAAACCCAAATTGAAATTTGTATGGGAGCGATTTGTCGAATCACCCCTCGTCGCAGTTTGTACTGGGCGGAGCTGTCAAACAGTTGCCCAGCTGTCATAAGGTGATTTCTAAAAATCTCTTTGAAATTGATTTTAGGTGCCAAAATAAAGTTCTGAAAATCTGAAAAAAAATCATAGTGGCTCAACATAAAAAAAATCGACACATTTTTCAAAATTTAAAACCCCATTGGCTTCTTTAACGGTGTTGAGATAATTCCATATTCTGAATCTGCATGCCAAACTGAGCCGAAATCCAAATTTTCATGAATTTCGGTGCCCGGGAACCTATTTTAAAATCAGTTCGAAATTTGTATGGGAGCGATTTGTTGAATCACCCCTCGTCGCATTTTGTACTGGGCGGAGCTGTCAAACAGTTACCCAGCTGTCAAAAGGTGATTTGAAAAAAAATCTTTTAAATTGATTTTAGGTATCAAAATAAAGGTGCTCTCTCGTTTAAAAATATAAAATCATTATTTTTTTCTAAATTAAAAAACCCAATAGGACAGATTGGTGAAGTACTAGATTTGTAGTAATGAGCTGAATTTTAGTATGGTGAGAAGGTCAATTCTCAGTTTCTGCAATGAAATGGCGCAAAAAGTGTGGGTATTATGATTCCTTGCCTAATTTTATGCTGTTTGAGCAAAACTTTGGGTAACAGTGTTGTTGTTTTTTCTATTTCTTGCAACATAAACAACATAGTTATCCAAAGTTTTGCTCAAACAGCATCAATTCAGGCAAGGAATCATAATACCCACGCTTTTTGCACCATTTTATTGCAGAAACGGAGAATTGACCTTCTCACCATACAAAAATTCAGCTCATTACTACAAATCTAGTACTACACCGAACGTGCCCCATTCTATCAATTCAACTAGTAACCATCACGACTTCCCCTAGGTTTTGTAATGTAATTGGCAATGCCAAAATGTGCCAATCATCTCATGTATCTACCTATTTTGGCAAAAGAAAAAAATCCAATACCGAACACGTACGTAATTAGTGTCCCATATCTCTCAGACCATGTTCGCTTGTTCCGGCGACGCGTGTGTAAAAATATCAGCATTCGCTCAGACAGCCCTGCTATGAGCAGTGGTGGAAATTGATCGCGAACCTGTGCTTACGCGCTACAAAAAAATGCCATCGCATCGCAAACCTTTGCTGTGCGATGGTGTTCGTACGTCTGTGGCACACGATCGTACGACACGAACGCCAACGAGTGCATCGCATCTTTTGCAAGCGCGATGCTTTTTTATTTTAGAGGTTCGCGGCCGATATTTCTGTACAGAAATCAAATTTTGGTAATATTTTTCGTCGATATTATGTATTGGAATGGTACCTGACCAGTATAATCAAAAAACACCCAACTAATTACCTTTAAGTGTACAAAAAATGGCAACAAACCAAGTGCTCTACATTGTGATCCTTCTGGCGAACCAACTGCGATTCTGCTCGTTCGACATTTGTTTTGTGTTGGTTCGTCGATCCGGGAAATCGTGAACCGTTCTCTCTTTCTGGGTTCGCGAGCGCGTGAGCAAAGATTGTGTTTGATGCGAACCAAAAAACACGTCAAGCGCATGATGCTTTCCACCACTGGCTATGAGAAGTGTCGTGTTTCCCCTTATGCCAGAATTTGTTATCTTATGTCTCCGGATGGAATTCAAGTTTGTAGTAAAACATAATGGTTCGATCACAAAAATTTCCCAAATGCACTTTTGGATCAGATGAGATAGACACACATCGATAAAACCGATAAAACGCAATTGCACGTGCGTGTATTATTTAAAGAATGATTCAGTCTCGTTTGCAACTTAAATTACAAACACAGGGTTGAACGAAGTTAGGTCAAGATACCGATCGAAGTCAATCACTATGAGATTGGCGATTGACACCGACTGACTGACTAGCTCCAGCCAGACAAACTTTGCTGGATTGACATTGACGTTGTTTCTCGCTGAAAACCGAGGGATTTTCTGCCAATGTTTACATGCCGAGTGAATGATGTTGATATTGTAGCACATGTTACCGGGAGAATTTAATTAAGATAGTGAGTGCTTATTTTGTTTCCTATACTTGTGTGACACACTGTTTTTCGGTGTGCATGGCTCTTCCACCGAGCTTTAGCTTGAGCTTGATTGACCGCCCATGGATGCTACTCCAGTATCGCCAGACCAGCTACACTAACACAAGGAACCAACGAGATACCTGCCGGAGACTAAATCAGGCATCTTCAGTGTGTGAGTGTTGGTGATCTTCTATTTTAGGCGATAATGGCGCCTGCTACGTCAGATTGCTGGTCAATGTAGAGAAGGGGAAGGATATGATGGTTGCAATCGTTTGTATCCACAGCAGACCGAATATACCTCTACGTCTGCACAAATTCATATGGCAGTGCTTCCCAAACTGTGCGCCGCGGCGCCCTGGTGCGCCGCGAACCTTCCCCAGGTGCGCCGCAGGATTTTGACTTTTGTGACGAAAAAATAAACAAACTCTTTATTTGTATTGCGGAACACCTTTATTATTTTTTTTTTTTGTAAAACTAGTGTCACTTACTTTTTTTTTTAATCTTTCCTGACTCTTCGATTGTTCCATAGGATTTCTGATATCCTTTTTAAACATATCAATTGAAACCACATCTTAAAATTTTAAGCATGTATTTGAAATTATTTTGGAATTCTTAAACTTCAGCTTAGCTTTTGATTTTACTATAACTTGTCCAAAGTTTTCAAATTCAAGAACATTATTTAAGGTACACCGGGGCAAGTTGAACGGGTGGGGTAAGATGAAACAGCGGGTTAACATGATGTTATCTAATAAAGGTTAGCAGTTTGAATGCCATATCATAAAGTTTTTGATTCAAACAAACTTTTGGCGAAGGATAAATTTCCAAATTCTATTGATATCTATTTGAAAACTTCGCATTTCATCTTGCCCCACCCGTTTCAACTTGCCCCGGTGTACCTTACGTTCTTTTCAGAATAATTACAAGGTCTTCAGAACAGCTTAGCGGCATGCAGATTTGTCGATCTGGTAGTGTGAAGAGCTAGCATTGACCATCTTGAACCGGACTGTTTCATCAGTACTGCCGCAGTTTAGCGAGGAACTCGAATAAGTTTGTTATGCTCGGTTTCATCAATAGGATTATATATGGCCAATCCAGGCAAAAAGGGATAAGTTGAAATTTATGAAAATTGGTTCAATCAAAGCCCACCAGGTCTTTACAATCTCTTAATGTGTCCCAGTTTGCCGAAATTTTCCAAAATAAATAAAAGTGTTGCTTTGCAATTTCCGCAAAAAGTTGAAGCTTTGGTCAAGTTCTGTGTAGTCAATTTCATTCAATAAGATGTTTTTAACTATTGCAATCGCTTTAGAATTTTTAGCTGAATTGTTGAAATTCAGCAGCTTGTTTTACCTTTACATTTGAGTTTCTTCTTATTTTTAAAACTTCTATGATGAAATCAAAATGATTTTTGAAATCTTACAAATATTTAAACTATCTTTGGGAAATTAATTTTAAAAAATAGTTAGTTTTCCAAATATTGAATTCTGAAAACAGGATATTAGAGAAGTGTTTGTGATTTTGTCTTGCTGTAAAGTGAAAGTTGCCCAAAATAAAAAAAAGGACTTTTGTTAAAAGCTTTGGTGCGCCGCGACATTTTTGGAAATGTCAAAGGGCGCCGCGATAGCAAAAAGTTTGGGAACCTCTGTCATATGGATGTCGGAGTGTTGGTGGAATATGATTGGCAATGGGTTCACACATTGGTGCGTGGATGCTAGGCGTAAGGTGATAGATTAGTGTGTTTATTACTCTGAAGATAATGAGTCACAGTTCGCTGTATTGCATAACTCGTAGGCATTTTATATGATAGGTATGGTAGTATGTGTGAGGACTCGGTTAATGTTTCAAGAGACTACAGTAATAGACACTTAAATAAAGAGCAATTAACGGTTTACTTTTATTTAATATTCACACCACACCGCTAGCTTGTTTACAGTCTTCTCCCTTCTATACACTCTTAACAATGACTGGCCATGAATATAAATATAAACACTTCAACGTATATTGACCATCAGGTATGCTATTCGTAATGCGGCCGTCAACACAGTATGGAATACCCTTAAGAGGGTTTACATGGGGTTCAAAAGAAATGGGAAAAGTGACGCAAAGTCAGTTTCAGGAAGGCTCAAGGGAAGCAAAAGGGTGTCTCACGTAGTTTAAAGAGGGTCAAAAGGGGTCTCATAAAAAAAAAGTTTGTAGTACATATATCTAGACCAGTTGTGGAAAAAAGTATTGCCTTGAACAATAATTTATAGGAAATAAATAGAATGTCAATATGCTATAGAATAATCAATTATTGTTTAAGGCAATACTATTTGCCATAACTTGTCTAGTCTAGATACACTACATAGAAATACTCGTAATATTATGAGTTGCAACAGATACAATCGTGAAAGAATTATGCCGATAGAGTGAAGAGAAACAAGAGTAGAGTCTGTACAACTTTGATAGTTAGGAAAACCTGGAATATCCCATGAATGCACCAAAAACATTAAAGTTGTGCACTGAGGTTCCATCAGCAGTATATACTATATTCCACGAATATTTTTTAAACAATTTAAGCATGATACAGTATGCAGATATTGTAAACCAAACTTCAAAGGGTATTGGAGGCCATTTGCATTTCACGGAATGCCCACAACTACCACAATATCGAGTTGCTTGTAGCATTGCGAGGTCTAATGGACATCAATGTGAGTAAATATCTAGAACAGAGTGAACACAAATGTTGGTAGATGTTGTAGATCTTAAGAAAATGAATTCCAGAGTAGTTTGGATGACCTAGATCACCCAATTCATGTACCATGAATTTTCTGAGGCTTTTTCAGTACCGTAGACTATATTCTGTGATCATTTAGGCCGGAACAAATCTCGTTTTCTTCTTTTGTCACAGTGCTTGTTGAATCGTCAAGGGGGAGGATAATAAATAATAAATGTATTCGATGGAGAAATATCCAAACAATTAGGCAAAATCGGTAAACTCATCGGATTTATTAAGAAATTTTCTGAGGAACTCTAATTACGCCTTATTTTTTAATTTCTTGAACATTTTATTTGTTTCCCCCCTTAAAATGTTGAATTCCGACTAAAATTTTCCGAGGGGGCGGTGACATGAGAGAAAATTGAAATTTGTGTCAGCCTTATTGTGTATAAAATTTGGTTTAGAATGATGGATTTGTGACACAAACTTCGGAGTACTTTGGAGGCCTTAGAATAGCTTTGGGATCAAAACTTAAGTTTTGATCCCAAGTTTTAAAAATTCAACAGACTATGATGGGTAATAATACATTAGCATGTCAAGGATCAGTGAAAACTATTGATGATTAGCATAACGATGAAATTTGAGCAAAAACATGTAAAATTTATAGAAAAAAAAACAAAAAAGCCACGTATTTTCGGCTACCAGCAAAAGGGAGGAGGGTGCAAAGGAAGGAGGTACCATGCATTTCTCAGCACAACTATTCCACTTGACTGTAAAAAAGTCCAGGGTGAAATGTTTTAAAACTAAGAAAATATTGCATTTCTACCAAAAGAAGATCGTTCCGGCTGTTTACGGGTTAAGGACAAACGTCTTGAAATCCCGCTTCAATAGTGCATCAGAACTTTAAACGCACAAATCTCAAGAAGCAAGCTTCACACAACAGTGTATTTCATTATTCTGTTCTTGCTCATTCGGAATAAGCTCAAAATAAGAAGATCAGGTGTGCTGGTTTTGTTTACGAAGAGATTTGTGCCCTCGAAATCGTGAGTAGGTGCCAAAGTCAGCCATTGTGGCGGCCATTTTGGGATTCTAACAAGTCTGTCCTTAAGAGGAGCTGAAAGGGTTTTCATGATGTTTTTGAAAGACGGCAAATACTGTTTCAGGGGGTTTAGGGAATCATTACGATAGACACTAAGGAAGTTTCAAGGCGATCAAGGAGGGGGTAAAGGAGGTTGTACGTTTACAGAGGAAGGTTTCAGGGCATTTATGGGAAGCAAGGACAATTAAAGACAACTGGAAGGGGAACTAAAGGCTATAGATTTCATACGCAGCAACAGTTTCACAAGCATGTGGAATCTATTATAGATCTATAATAGTGGCTGTAGTTTCAAGGAGTTCCACAGGGTTTCGAAGGGATTTCAGGGGTTTTAAACAGCAGGGTCTCATAGGTATTTAAGAGTTGAACAGATGGATGAGCCTAAACAATATTCGGAAAAGTTCAGCAAAAATTCAGATAAATGTGAAAACCATTTTTCAACATTTGATTTTGGGGAGCGGGACATTTGGCATAAAGTCATTTGGTATAAGGCCGTTTAGCATAAGGTCACTTGACATAAAGACATTTGTCCAAGAGTGTCCATTATGCCAAATAACCGTTATGCCAAATGTCTTTATGCCAAGTGACCTTATGCCAAATCTTTCCGAATACATTACAAGTTTATGTAATTTTACCTTTTTATTATATTATATATGGAGAAACTAAGTAATTACCCCTTCTTTAATCTTATAATTGCAATTCATATTATTCAGAATACATCCAACACGAATGCCCTCTTTTTTGCAGACTCTTCGTGGACTACGGCCTCATGGCGACCTACTTCAGTGCCGGTTGCGTGTACATCGTGTTCATCGGAAGTTCACTGGAGAAGGTCATCAACGCGGCCGCCGATCTGGACTGGAACGTCCGCATCTACATCCTGCTGACGATGATCCCCATCCTGGTGATCGGCCAAATTCGCACGCTCAAGTACCTGGTCCCATTCTCGGCGCTAGCGAACCTGTTTATCGTGGTAACCTTCGGCATTACTTTATACTACATCTTCAAGGACCCGTTGGTGTTCGACGATAAACCAAACTTTTCCTCGTTTGCTACGCTCCCGCTATTCTTCAGGTACATGCTTTAGACCTTTGGTCAGGTTCGACAGATCTAAATGTTTAAATTTACTCTTGCAGTACTGTCATCTTTGCCATGGAAGGCATTGGTGTCGTCATGCCCGTTGAGAATTCAATGGCTAAGCCACAGCATTTCCTCGGATGTCCCGGAGTTCTGAACACCGCTATGGGTACCGTCATCACTCTATACGCCGTCATTGGGTTCTTTGGATATGTACGATATGGAGAACTTTCGGCCGGAAGTGTTACTCTGAACCTACCAACTGAAGACATGTAGGTTTTAACTGAGCAAACCTTCAAACTCAAAACTAACGTCTTTCTTCTTTTACCCACAGCTTGGCGAAGATCGCTCAACTGTTGATCGCTGCAGCGATCCTGTTCACCTTCGGTTTGCAGTTCTACGTCCCGATGGACATCCTGTGGAGGAAGATCCACGACAAAATTCCGAAAGACAAGCACAACTTCTCGCAGATCGCCATCCGCACTGGAATCATGATCCTGATGGGAGGCATTGCGTTGGCCGTCCCCAATCTGGAACCCTTCATCGGGCTGGTCGGTGCAGTGTTCTTCTCCAGCTTGGGCCTGCTGGTGCCGTGCGTCGTGGAAACCGTCTTCCTGTGGCCAAACGAACTCGGGACGTTCAAGTGGATTCTGATTAAGAACGTTATCTTCGGGGCGTTTTCGCTATTCGCACTGGTTTCCGGTTCGTATGTCAGTATCGAGGAAATCGTTAAAATGTACACCAGCGATGGACATACCGAGTAGGGCTAGGATAAGAAGCGAGATAGAGTAGGTTAGCTCCGCGTCGATAGAGCCGTTGTTATGCCATCTTACATTAAGATACTCCTGACGAAGCGGTCGTCGCTTCGTAGAGGATTGATATAGCTGTGCGATTTTATTTTTGAAACGAAACGAATGATTTCATGAACCGTATGCAGGGCCTTACACAGTGATCTAGAAGTGTTGAAAATGCATCAGAGTTTTTGACAGTATTTTACACTGTATATATTTAGAAGATCCCTAATTTTAACGCCTGTCCTAACTTATTTAGGAGTAATGTTTGAAAAACGGAATTCATTAAAATGAATAAACGACTAAAATTGTATTCATGTTGTTTTATTTGTAATTGTCATCTGCCAGATCGGGATTTGGCAGATGGTCCAACCTGAGCTCGTAATAATAGACCACTAAAATGACTAAAACGGCCGCTATGAAAAGAAAAAAATAGCGCCATCGTAGCCATGTGTTTTTGACATAACTCCAGTGCTGTCACAATGTTAATGTCCATATACGATGGCGCCTTTGTTTACATGCGGCGAACGAAAGAAAAGTTCGCTTCATTGATCCATTGATATAAAAATGAATCTTATATGCTTCGCACGCCCGTCGGTGGCGAACACCAACTTTTGAAGGGTTGTTACTGGCATCCCTCTTAAAAGATAACCATAAGATGTGCTTAACCACCCATTCGAGATACAATTCGAACAGTATATGGTATTGTTGGACCGTCTACATTACGGTCCGTATATGATGATGCTTTATTAGGGATGCCCTGCCCAGTGCCCACCTCCTCTCGGTTTTGATAACATTCTGGATGCTGAATCCGCCAGAGTACAGGGAACTCGTGGTTTATCCTTCACCGCCACATACTTTTCTCCTGCACACACTCCCTTTCAATCGTGATATTCCTTCCTCGACGAATCCTGTAGTGTCCTGTTACGATAATGTCCTTGTTGTCATGTTCAGAATGGCTATGCAGATGTGCCCAGGCCCGGATTTAAGGGGGGGGGGCAAAGGGGGCAAGTGCCCCGGGCCCCCGGATTAGGGGGCCCCCCATAAGCACTATATATTTTGTACAACGAATCCATAAAAATGTACACCAAAGACGATTATATTTATTGTATGTCCTAGAGTTGTTATAATTGGGCTCTTCAAGGGTATCCAGATCGTTTATAATCTAAAATCAAAATCCAAAATTTCATAATTTTGAAGCATTGTAACTATTTGCAAATTGGATTCAAAGTTTTTGTGGGTTTTTTTTTTCGGTATAAGCTGCAGTTCTAAAGTCATAAAACTGTTTTGTCAATTTATGTTTTGAAACAAAGAAATTTCGATCTTTTGATTAAACTGAAAAACAATATTTTAATTGCTTAACAACTCAATTGTTTTGAGGCTGCTTTATTTCAGCAAATTCAGCTCTAGAGATATATATCACAGTATTCAACAATTTAGTAAAACGAAGTTTTTGTTTCATTTTGGTATACGCGAGTTTTTCCAAAACCCCTTTGAAAGTTCTTGTTGAGATCAGAAGAAAAACTTATTTATGTTAAAATTACTGCACAAAAGCGTTTCTAAACAGAGTGCGTGAAAAGATCTAAAACAATACTTTTACATCAGTCTGCTGATTTCGGAATATCATCGTATAATTCTGAAAACAACTACTTAATATACATGTGCACAACTTCATTAAGGACAGCTGTTATCATGGGAAATAGAGGATCATGATTCCTGGAAATGTTCCTTGAAAATTCGGGTTAGTTTTGAAAATCTAGTTTCAATAAACAGTGGGTTTACACATCTGTTTCACTGTCATTTTTTAAGAATTTATTATCAAAGTTGCTCCCTGGCATACTAACTTTGTTCAATCAGAATCTTAAAATACTCGTAGTATATTGCAGTCCTAATGAAAACTTCTCCGCATTCCTAGGTATTAAAATGAACGCTATGTTCTAGAATTTGCATAAATCTTATGAATTGGAATGAATGTTTAAAATATTGTGTTTCCAGTTCAAAACCGAATTAGCGACATTTTTTCTTTTACTTCCGCTGCTTTTGCCTTGCGTTATACACTATGTCGGAAGTGGGGCGCTGTATAGAATACCAGGTGTACAATACAGCGCCCCACTTCCGACATTGTGTTTAACGCAAGGCAAAAGCAGCGCAAGTAAAAGAAAAAATGTCGCTAATTCGGTTTTGAACTGGAAACATAATACATGTAATACCTATCTGAATAAGATGACATTTACGCTGTAAATTTCAATGCAGTATCTTGAAGATTTAGCAAAAATATTAAAATAAATGTTCGTATTTTTTTTCTTTATTTGAATAATATGTCGTCATTTTTGAAAATTGCATTGTTAAAAGTACACTTTTTATAGGACATCGGTAGTAAGTAATATTTGGCCTGAATATTTCCTACAATAATACTATACCGTCGATGGGGGTGACAATGGATCTGGGGGGTGAGATTGGGTCAAAACGGAGAAACATAAAATTTGAAATAGCTCATCAACTATCGCTAATTTATATTGAAAACTATATTATTTCGAAGAGGAGATGTTTTTGACACATTCTACGGGCCCCGTATCATCAATGCCAATTTTTCAAAGTTGAGTTATGGCATATTTTACATTTTTATCACATTCTACATTACTTTTGCCATCCAGAAATGTATTTGACATGATATTAGTATTACAATAAATTTAAATTGAACGACGATTAAGATTAACATTAAAATCGTGATTTTGAGTCATTTAGGCACACTTTTCATCCAAACTGTCGTGTTTTAAACACCAACACACTGATTTTTCAAAAGTCTTCCATCATTTGTAGATAAATGTATGTAGATTTCTTAGCATAAAAAGATTTTTAATCGGAAGACTTTACATTTCTGAAATATGGCTGATCATAGTATGGGTTTTTATTGCGTTGTAACGTCACGAAAAATCAACATTTTTGAATTTCATTCAAATACGGAAAACGTTACAAATATGAAATTTTGTATGCTCTTTGTACTCGAAAAGATCTTTCAAATGAACTAAAAACAAATAAAATCGGATCACGAAAGCCTGAGTTTCACCTGGTTGAAGTTTGCGTTGTAACGTCACGAAAAAAAGTTATGTGGAAAAGACCAAATCTTTCTGGCTTGGACGGCTTCTGAATTGGACAAACGTAGTTCTATATTCAAACAGTTTCGTTCTCGTTGTGTATGAGCTCTTTTTCAAGATATCGTTTATAAATTGCGTACCATTGCCCGTTCATAAACTACGTAGACTTTTGAAGGACGGGGGAGATGGTGTTTGGCCAAAATCTACGATGTAATTGTACTGTGATATTTTAAAATTTTTGAATCGTAATCAAATACCACTCAAACCGAAAATTTCTGTGATATCTGTAGCCAACAGACGAAACACTGACGAAATTGCAAAGTTATTAAGTTGCCCAAGTAACACATATGTTATATAAAAGTTACGACAGCGCAAGTTTTGGTTGTATAGAAGTTTATTTTACGTTATTTCAACACAATGTTAGAATTACGTAAAATAAACTTCTATACAACCAAAACTTGCGCTGTCGTAACTCTATTATAACATGTGTGTTGCTTGGGTGGTCAAAGACTTACAGTTGATGGATAGTTGGATTTAAAGTTCCACCAACAGGCGGCGCTAGAGAACTTTCATACATCTCAGGATCCCTATATAGTGGAGCGGATCTGGTTGGATGGTTAGAACACATGACTATCACGCCGAGGACCTGGGATCGAATCCCACTCCCGACAAACTCACAAAATGTGAGTTTTTCCTTCGGAAGGAAAGTAAAGCGTGGGTCCCGAGATGAACTAGCCCAAGGCTAAAAATCTCGTTAATACAGATAAAAAAGGATCCCTATTACATAGAAATACGATTTCTTCGGCAAAGTTGTTTGGTAAGTAAAGGACTTGCAGTTGATTAACCAATAGATGCGAGATATTGCCACCAGAAGACGTCAGTTTCCATTTTGCAAAAGCAGTAAAGGGATTAGAATTTCTTGAAAAGTATTCTACAAGCTGCAACTTTTTCACTTTGGACACATTGTATTCAAATCAAATAGTAATCAAAGATCAATATATAATCCTTAACTTTCAAAATTTAATTTGATTGGATTCACTTATTCCTAAGATATAAGAGTTAATAGAACAACAGTCTAAAATATGATTCTGCTTAAAGCTTTCCATATTTGTGTAGAGCTAACCAATCAAGTCCAAATTTGTAGAAATTACAGATAACAAGACGAGGAACTATCAGTCAAAATTTGAGAATTTTTGATACATTTTATAAAAAGTTACGGCTTGTTGAATATGTTTTGGGTAATTAATGAAATTGGCATGCTTTTGAAAATTTGCAACAACCACCACTGTGTGGCAGAAATTAATACCATACGGCTATTAAACTGAAAGTCCTTGATCTACCAAACAACTTTAATGAAGCAGCCATCTTTCCAATTAATCACGATCCTGAGATAAGTAAAACTAAAAATGTGTATGCCCTCTAGTAGCCTCCTAGTGGAAGCATTTGAAATCATACGGCCCATCAATTGAAAGTTCTTGATCAGCCAAACAATTTTGTCGAGGACACCTACTGTCTAAATTGTTAGGATCTTGAAATATATGGAATGGATATTACGTCAGTGTTACATCTATTTTTGATATAACAAGAATCACCGACAAACAGACGAAACACCTACGAAATTGAAACTCATATTTCTCAGGACTCTAATTACTTAGACTTTAGACTTTTAGAATGTTGATGTCTTTGGAAAAAAAATTATCTTGTCAAGAATTTTCAGTTTAAATGCCATTTGGTTCAAGTTTCTAACTGACTAGTGGTAGTAGAAATTTTGAAAAATCATGCACTTTATATTTAAAAAATGTTCAACATGTTGTAACTTTTTATAAAGTGTCCAAAAATTTTGCCAAAAAATAGTTTCTCAATTAGTCAAAATTGGTTGAAAACTTTTTGAGAAATTCTAATCGTTTGTAAACTATTGTAAATATTTACGCAGCGAGTGCGTAGAACAGTGGAACGAATTCCGATTTTTATTCCAAAACTTGTTTTCCGGAAAGTTAAAACCGAAACACTAAATGACGATTAGACGTTCAAACAAACACCTTAACGATAAAACAGCACAATTTTCGAATCCTTGAAAAAGGTCCAATAAGGACCGAAACGTCGGGTTAAGAAAACATATAGTTGTTTTTAATTGACCAAATTAGACTGAAATGCCAATAAATTCCCCAAAGATATATTCACAAATTCGGGCAATTTTGGCTGATTATTCTGATTCTAAAATTATGCGCATTTTCGTGACGTTACAACGCGAGCAGAACCCTGTGAAACTGAACGGGCGTTGTAACAACGTCACGAAATGTAAAAATCCAAAAACGAATCCGAAATGTATATGTTTTATTTCACTGCATGGAAGAACAAACCAATAAACTTCAATGGTGGGAGAAATTTTCAGTTTAAATTAAAATCCGAGCAAATTTTTCAAGATGTTGGTTGCGCGGTAGAGGGGGTCGAATTCAAACGCGTTGTAACGTCACGCTACAAATAAGCATTTTAAACAAGTTTTTCTAATGAAAACTTTATGTTAAACAGGCCAAACATATCGGAAATTTTAGAAGGAATCTGAATATGACAATATATTTTGAGGTTTGCAGTCGTTTTTATGAATTATAGTGAAAAATCTGACTACGAATGCGTAGAAACGTTGTAACGTCACGGTAGAATGTGTCTTATCTCGACGGCGTGATGAAAATTTTAAATATCTGGCGGTGTAAAATAATGGATCTCAGCGCATTAGTTTTCGGAACAAAACTAGAAGAATATGGGTGTTAAGTATCAGCGAAAATGGGTGCCGGTGTCATTAACCTTCATGAAGGAGTATTAATACTACTGATAGCAATAACTTGGCCCTCCGAGCCATTTATCACAAAACGGATTTTCAATAGAATAAAGTCCCCCTTGAAGCAGGGAAGATAATGCAATGATGTATTCACAAATTCGGGTAAATTTGGCTGATTATGCTGATTCTAACATGATGTGCATTTTCGTGACGTTACAACGCGAGCAGAACCCTGTTTGAAACTGAACGGGCGTTGTAACGTCACGAAATGTAAAAGTCGATTATCCAAAAACAAATCCAAAATTTAAATGTTTTATTCCATTTAATTGAAGAACAAACCAATAAATTTCAATGGTGGAAAAAAAATTCAGAATATCATAAAAATCCGAGCAGATTTTTTAAGATGTTGGTAGCGTGTTAGAGAGGGTCGGATTCTAGCGCGTTGTAACGTCACGCTACAAATACGCATTTTGAACACGTTTTTCTAATGTAAACTAAATGTTCAATAGGTCAAATATATCAGAAATTTTACAAGGAATCCGAATATGAAAAAATATTTCAAGGTTTATGCTCGTTTTCATGAGTTATAGTGGAAAATCTGACTACGAATGCGTCAAAACGTTGTAACGTCACGGTAGAATGTGTCTTTTACACGTCATGATACAGAATAAGATGTTTAGCAACAATCGTTTTTTGTTAAATTTGTGGCTAAACTTATATGATGAAACTACTAGTAAATCAGTCTGCAAAAATTTCTCCTTCGTAATGTTTCACACAAGTACCTAACCATAAATTTTCTTATAAGTGGTTAGCTGTAGGTATTACCTAGTTGATGCAACGAAAAAAAGCGGGCTGTCGTTGCTCTTTTTATTTTAAAATTCAATATTTTCGACCCTATGTCAAAATATTAAGAATGGGGGTGAGATTGGGTCAAGCAAGTTATTGAGTGCACATAACCTTAACTAAAAATTCAACTTGTTATACAGTCCCCATTTGACGTTAGAGTGGTGCCATGTTTACCGTTTCTTCATAAAAGCACTTCTTTTTCGAAAATATGTCGAAGAAGTGTCAAGCGAGTGTGTTCCAACGTTTAGTGCCTAAAATCATTTATAACAATAAACCCATGCGTTTGGACAGCTCCTCTAATCATTAGCTAATCTTTAGTGTACTGCAATATTATCGTCGCACCACCAAATCGAAGTCGTCGCTAGAAGCACATGCGAAGTTGCAGCTGCGAAGTAAATTTGAATCTATTTTTTCTGTTGCGCATCATTAAGCTAATTAAGAGCAACAATATGCACTAATCCAAATTGAGTTGCGACATTTCTAAGTAGGTTAAAAATCGATTTTCGCACGTTCGGTCACTTCGTATTTCGACCAAAAGCATAATATCGTAAGCTCACAAAATAGACTTGATAGCGTTCTTCTTCTCCACTTATTTTTGAAATTTTAAGGAAATATCGTGAAACTACCAGACGGTAGTGGGACCCAGGAAATACTGGGGCTATAAAACCGGTAACATAGCACAATGTCGGAAAGTTTTTTTTTTTTTAATTTTATTTCTGTGTTCAATGTCGGAAAGCAAAGGAACGTCGAGATGCGACATACGTGATTGCTTATTGAGTATTTAACTTGAACTTCATGAATTAAGAGTGGCATATAAGGATCATTCATAAAATACAAAAAAATACTTAAGAACGAAAAATAAGTCTACCGTTGTACTAGGACTCACACAAAATTTATTAAAAAATCCATTTAAATGTTATTGCGGGTGAGGGTCTAACAATGTGAAACGTTGTGTAACATAACATTTGAACAACCCTTTATCTTGAGATGGAGTGATTTGCTTTGGCAATACAGGGGCTAATGATCATGTACATAAGAGTTTATAAAGGAGGGTTTGAATAAAGATTTCTTATGCAGTATACCGTATGCGTGATAATGTTTGCACCATCGTTTAATAAAATTCCAGTTTTACTTGTGAAGACAATGTATTGGTTTTATTTGCAGGCATTTAAGCTATAACTCATATCATAGTAGGCTGTGAATAAAAGTGTTGGTTTTCTTAGTTTTACACTTGCATAATGACTAAGTGGCAACCTAGCTCGTGATTTGTCCACGCGCAAATGTCGTGGTAGTGTCAAAGTCAAGATTAACAATTTTTGAATTTATTTTTTTATTTTGACATTGCCTAATGGTGTAGACATTGACACACAAACAAAACTTATAATAACTATTGATTCTGGAATTTGGTACGGATCGATAGGTTTTCGAAAATCGAAAAAAAACGGAGGTTGCGTTCGGGCAAATTCAAGACTTTCTTATATGGCGCTACTCGTAGCTCCTGGTAATAATGTAAGTTTTTTTTCTATGGTCGAAGGATCATAAAGGCCACCGTAATTTTCCTTTTCAATATGCCATGCCGTTAAATCGCTGATTTCGCGTTTCGTTGCCATTTTACTCATTGAGCGCATATAATTCACCCAAATCTTATTTCTGGTGGCAGCGATAGCTTTCTTAATCCATGTTAACCTTGGACGACCAGTGGACACCTTCGGGAATAGTTGCCCTTGCTTTTAATCGGTCTAAGACTGTTTTACGGTTCTCCTGAACACTCCTGAAAAAGTCTTTTTTAACATTTGCGCGTGGACAAGTCCCGACTACCGCTGCTACCCCTTCATGGTGCAAATTTTAAACTTAAGAAATCGGATTTTTTTTACCCGCAACCTACTGTGATATGAGTTAGAGCTTACGTGCATGCAATAAAAACCAAGACATTGTGTGTACAGGTGATATGGGTACCTTATTTGCACGATGGTGCAAACATTATCACGCATACGGTACTGAAAATATCATGTTTTTTCAATCAATCTTTCATTGCGCCCCTCCCTCATTGCAACCCTCCCTCTTCTCATGGAATTCGAAATATTAAATGAGGATGATTGTGGTATCTAAAAATAGTGATACAACATACAAACGTTATTTTATCAAATTTCAACCATGTTTTCAGTTGTATTAGCCCTCTTAGGTGGATGAATCATCTTTTAAAATTATCTAAGTTTTTATTCGTCATGGTTACATTGTATTTAAAGTAGGTTCACTAGATATGATCAATAAAATTAAATTATATTCTCAGATAGGCGATTTCGAATATTTTGACCCATTCTCACCCCCTCTAAGGGGTGAGATTGGGTCAATTTTCAATCATTTGTAGTTTAGTAAGCAATTCATATAATGTGATACTTTCTTGCTTAACTATCATTACCACATAGAAGAGTATACATACCAAATAAAAAGTTATTCCGACTTCAACTGCATTTGTTATTGTTTGTCAAACAATCTTTGAGTATCCTTTTTTGACCCATTCTCACCCCCAACGACGGTATCATTGAAAATAATGCAAAAAAATGATAAAATAATAATTTGAAAGAACAAAATAGTTGTGTGACTTAGTTTTTTTCCTGAATCGCAAAAAAACATGAAAAATATAAAAATACGAATAATAAATACACAACATTGAAAACAAAAAGTTAAAAAATCTTTAAAATCCTGCTTTTGGGGGCCCACTTTATAGGGTTTGCCCCGGGCCCCCCGAAGCCCAAATCCGGCACTGGATGTGCCTAGACAGAGGCGAATTTCCGGAGAGGTGCACTCAGCGAATAAAACTAACAAAATTCATAATAATACCTTATGAATTTTTACCATAACTCAACTGTATGAATACTATAAGAATACCTTATGTCAACTAGTTTTCATAAGTTTTCCTTATGACATGCAGGGCGCAAAATTTTCGAGCAGACGAGTTGAAGTTCACCGTGCGGCAATTTTCATTCACTTGCCTGCATATTCATATTCAGCTGCTCGATACTCATTTGTCAACTGAATGAAAGTCAATGAATATTTGTAAACATCTTACAAAGTGTTAAATTACTGATAAAATATTAACGTTTCGATTACATTTTACGCTGCTCTACACAGATCTTTTCCCATTTGATTATTGTGGAGTATTTTTGGAAGGAATCATAGCCATAAACGTAGGTAATTATGAAGATGTTTCTCGATCGGCTTCGTATTCAATGACTACGAATTGACTGACTGTGTGAAGAGGGAGAGCGAAAATGAATTTGTTTGTTTTGAATGTTCAGTGCAGAATCATTCAAATTCGTGCTGTTTTCAGTCAATGACTATGAACATTTTGCACCCTGATGACATGACATAAGAAAATCTTATGAAAATGAGTTTTCATAAAATTTTCCTCATGTCATTCATATAGTTCAATTATGGCAAAAATCTTATGAATTTCCTAAGATTTTTTAGTTGCTGTCGGGAAAGGCAATCTATCTGCCTTCTGGACACCGCCGGAAACTATTGGAACGAATCATTTTGTCGATGGTCTATACCGATAAACCAGATGACTCTGGGCTCTCGGATAACCAGTTATGCTTCCGGGAAGGGTCGATCGACGGTGAACCTTATTAGGGCTGTAACCAAAACGGCCGAGATAGCGCTCCAAAAGAAGCGAACGGGATTCCGCTATAGACGAGTGACAGAGGTGAATGAACGGTTATGTTTAAAGCCTCTCTAATAAAATAAAATAAATAAAAAAATATAGACGAGTGCACCGATGAACTGAATTCATCGCGTTCCGAGAATTTTGACACTACAGCGGGGTCGTTCCCAATCAGAATCAGAATTCAATTCTGATTGGAAATCTTTCACTTCTGATTGGAAGCGACCCCGCTCTAGTGTCAAAATTCTCGGACCGCGATGAATTCAGTTCATCGGTGCACTCGTCTATTGCGCGGTAGTCACGCTGGACGTACAGAACGCGTTCAACAGCGTCAGCTGAGCCGCCATTGAGTGCGCCATTCATAAACTAGGAGTCCCGGGAAGCCTATGCCGGATACTGGAGAGCTACTTCCAGAACAGAATGCTAATCTACGACATCGAGGAAGGCGAGAGCAGTTACAACATCACCGCGGTGTACCTTAGGGTTGCATCAATCGCGGCGTATGATGGCATATCGAGCCTCACACTTCCACCGGGCGTAAGCTGGTCGGCTTTGCCGATGATATTACGAAGGTGATGGTAAGCAAGTCTGAACAGCAGGTAGTGGTCGCCACAAGTGGGTGCGCGATAAACTTCAAGCTCTCACTGAAGCAATTGGTAGGCAAGATCGACGATAAGCTGAAATTCGAAAGCCACGTGGTATATGGCTGCAACAGGGAAAGCATGGCGATAATGGCATTGTCAAAGATACCTATAATGTCAAATAGCTCGGCAACAGTCTCGAGTAAGCGTAGGTTCGTTGTCATCATCAAAGCTAACGGAGTGTGAGCTATTCAAAGTAACCAAAAGTTCAGATAAAAGGGTTCTTTCTAAGCTAAGCAGCTTATTTCAGGTTTCTCGTTAGCCTTCTAAGCAGCTTCATTTTTAAGTAATTTTGGAACTTGAAAGTTCACATAAGCACGCTGGATAGCCTTCTAAGCAGCTTTTGGCAGAACTTTGACAAAATTCATGCAGAAACAAAAATGTGTTTTCAGAATCACACTCTGTTGGTGGGTTTTGTGATTCATGTCTGGAAATTGCTTCTGATATTTATGTTAGAATTATTATATTGCGACATTTGCACCCATTTAGACTCGGCCCAAATTCATTATTATCACAGTCGAATTTCGCACACGACTTCGCAGCGGCTAGCGTACACAAGTTCGGATAAGTTCATGACAGAGGTGTAGGATGCACAGCAGCTAAACAAAATAAGTTTGATTATTGCGAAATGTCGCTGGAAATTGATGATTCTGTGCATTTTCAAATTATCACAGCAGTCTAAACATTAGTGAGAAACCCAATAAGGCAACTGATTATTTTGTGAACCATTGTCACTTCAGCCAGCTTGCCTTCTCCAATGTACGGACAGAAGAGCTATATAAGGGAACCTAAGAAAGTGCACGGGGAGTTCTTACATTGGAGAAGGCAAAGGAAGTATCCTATTGGGTTTTTAAATTTAGAAAAATGAATTGTTTTTTCGATTTCATACGAAAGAGCATCTTTTTCTGAGCCACTATGATTTTTTTCAGATTTTTAGAACTTTATTTTGGTGCCTAAAACCAATTTCAAAGAGATTTTTCGAAATCACCTTTTGACAGCTGAGCAACTGCTTGACAGCTCCGCCCAGTACAAAATGCGACGAGGGGTGATCCGACAAATCGCTCCCATACAAACTTCAAATTGATTTTTAAATAGGTTCCCGGGCACCAAAATTCATGAAAATTTGGATTTCGGTTCAGTTTGGCATGCAGATTCCGAATATGGAATTATCTCAACACCGCTAAAGAAGCCAATTGCGAGAGTGCGCGAGAATTGTTATCGTTGTGAATAAACGGTTGAAAGTATTCGAAGTGTTTCAAGTGTGCAAGCGATCCGAACGTCTTCCCAAACTTGGTTGGATAGATAAGCCAACAATTTGGGGGCTCGTCCGGGAATTGTCGGAATCGCAAGTGTGTCGAAGGGCACGAGAAGATTGAGAAGAAGAGGGAATTATCAGGTCGAGTACTTCTGAATACAGCAGCCCAATTGTTTTAGCGCACAAAAAGGATGGGACCAGGCGTCTGTGCGTTGATTACAGAAAACTCAACAAATTGATCGTGCGGGATCATTTTCCAATACCATTGATAGAGGATATAATAGATGATCTTCATTCCGCGAGAGTATTTTCAACATTAGATCTTGAGAATGGATTTTTTCACGTTCCAGTAGATGAGGCGAGCATAAAATTTACGGCTTTTGTCACTCCTTCGGGGCAATACGAGTTCCTTAAAACTCCGTTTGGGTTGAGTATTATTGGCGAAAAGTACAACAGAGACGCTGCACAGTGGCGGGCCTCCATACAAAAGTCGGACAAAACCTCAAATGTTAACCGAAATTGCTAAAATTCACAGGTTATGATGATTTTAGTTCCCTAAATCTATTTCTGATATAGGACTTTTCATATATTTTGGTTTTACTATATTAGGGTGGTTCAAAATTTTGAAATCTGCTGATTATGAAAAGCATGTAAAAATAATCGATAATAAGCTATCACGATGTGCTTTCTGAACGTAGATTTTGATTAACCTTTTAATTTGGGGGTTCTTAAATCATGTATTGGTATTGAAATAAACTATAATTGTGTATTTGTTGCTGTTAGGGTAGACCAAAATCTACAAAACTACATAAATCATTAGAAAAAATCAAAAATCGTTTACCTACGTTTTTTTTTCCAATGGATCAATTCAGATACACACCAATGTTGGCTGACAAAACGTGATCTATTCTCAGGGACTGCCTATAGACCACATGACATTTTACGGTGGGTACACGGAGGTGTGTCAATTCAATCGTTATGGGGTCGGATAGTCTAATATAGTGAACTGCGTAAAATTTGAACTGCTTTTTATCAATCTCGTTTCAACAACTTCAAATATGCTCTTCCGAGTTTGCGTTGTAAGGTACAACGATCTGTGCTATTATTTGTCGAAGCAACCGAAACTACCCCATCTATAATGAATACACAATTCATATCCGAAATATTGAAGGGAGTTTTTGATAAACGATCATCAGAGATCGGTAATCATATTGATGAACAGTAGAGTTCCAGCAAATATTTTCAAAATCTTTATCACTCTGTGTGTTCAGTTTTACGCCGTTTAGTGAATTCCTTTTATATTTTATAGATGGTTGTTGCTTTGAACTGTAGCGATGTGCGCGTAGAAAAGAAACGCGAAGATGTCGACGAATTTGTGTCACTGAAGATCCGACCAGTTTAAGAAAATCAATGAGCAATGGTTCGTAGTTATTTTTACATGTTTTTCACGATTGTTTTTGTCTTTCTTTTATTTTGAAGGTTAATATTTAGTTGTATCTGGTGAAGCAACATGTAGGTAGTGTCTAAGTGAATAAAGGCTACTTAGTCATCACTCCTTTCCTCTCCAGCTTACTGTTTTTACCTGGATCACCCACTTTCTTGTGTTTTTCTATCAAAAGATAAAATAATATTAAAATAATAATATTTAAAAACGTTAAAGCTGTGGCAATTACATTATCAGACCCCCCCCCCCCCCCTCCCCTCCTCCTATGACCATCTGACTTGGTGAAAATTTCTTACAATAATGAAAATTACACTAAACTGTTAGTATTCTGAAGTCAAATTAAGCTATGTTAAGATTAAATTTAAACTTCAAACAATATCACTTCCCATGCGGCTCCATTGTGACCTGATAGAAAAAAAAATTCGCGCTTAGCGCAAAAATGCGCAAACAGTGACCTATATAGCCAAAAATTAGACAAAATTGCACGTCAGATCCGGGATACGGCGTCGTTTTCTGATGTTTCCTAAACAAGTACTGGATCTCTGTAATACGAAGTTTTTTCCAAAATTTCTTAAAAGTCATTATGTTTGCATATTGTAAAAACATACAAAATTTGTGATTGAATCCCAAACAATCCCTGAAATGTTATGGTTATCCATACCCAAAAACATAAAAAATATTGTCACACTATTCAAGTCTTCCTAACTTTTACAACGAACTCATAAAGGAAGCTCAAAAAATAAAGACAATAAATACTAATATTGTAGCACATAAAACTTCAACTTTGAAAAAATCTACAAGACTAAATATTCGACCAAATGACTTGAAAATTTGGGGTTTTCTTAGTTGAAGTATCTATAATGGGAGAAAAATATTAGAAAAATAAAATATTGAAGTCGATTTTTGAGGTTTTGTCCGGCTTCCGGCCACTGTGCGCTGATCCACCGAATATGCAACTGGACAAACCAGAAACTATTAGAAAAATAAACCGAAGTTCTGAACTCTTTTCTTTCAGTGTATGAATCGCAAAGTTGAATTTCAACCGGGCGCGTATTGTTGTATTCATGGAATTGTTAGACCCCTCGATCATGCATACGCCAACCTATATTGTTTCGATCTCTATAATTCAGTGTATACCCGAGCACGTATCTGAACGGACTGGAAATAAAAGGAACTCATTACTATCAGTTTAATTACGTTCACAGTCAATCTTAATCCGAACATCCGCGCGTAAAACATGGTGTCAGCGGGTTTCGTGTTGAAATTTAGCTCGTACGCGTGAAATTTGTTACGAAACGTTCGGAAAATGTCGATTCAAGATTGAGAAAAAAGTGCGGAGAAAGTACAGTCAGGCGCTCGGAATCGTGGCGAGTTCGTGAGACGGCTCGTTGGTATTGGTGTAAACCTGTGTATACGAAGTTGCTGCTGCTGTGGTAGTGTTGCTAACGTTGAAGTTGTTGCTGCTGCTGCCACCACCGGCGTGAACGGTACTCGGTGGATGGATTCATGGTTGTATAGTGAACCGTGTCAGTGTGTGCGTGATTTGTTTTGATTGCTTGTGAAACGAAGCGCTGCAAAATGGAAGAGATACGCCAGCTAATTTCGCAGCAGAACGCAATGTTTTCGGCTATCGTCGATAGGATGGCGAACCTGCAGTCCAATGCGCAAGTTCCAGGGCAGCCACAGCCAGTTCCTCAACCTCCGCCTTTGTGCCTGGAAGGCGATATGGAAGTGAACTATGACTTTTTTGAACGAAATTGGCAAAACTACGCCAATGCGATGGGCATGAATCAGTGGCCTCAGGGTGAAAATTCAAAGAAAGTGAGCTATCTGCTATCAGTGATTGGCTTCGATGCCCTGAAAAAATATTTTAATTTTCAACTAACGGCCGCACAGCGTGACAGCCCTGAAGATGCTTTAGCAGCAATAAAAGCGGCTGTGGTGCGTCCTCGAAATTTTAATATTGATCTGATGGACTTCCTGACCGTGAAACAGGAATCAGAGTCTATTGACGAATACGTGACCAAACTAAGAGTATTGGTTAAACCGTGTCAGTTGGGTGCGTTGGAGGAAAAGTTCATCATCTACAAGGTGGTTACTTCCAACAAGTGGCCGCACCTGCGGAAGCGGTTGCTGACCAACAAGGATATAACGTTGGAACGAGCAATCGACGAGTGTCGTCTCGAAGAGGTGACAGCGAGAAAAGTACTTCAGCTGTTCAGTGAAGAGAAAGGTGAAGTTTGCCGAATCCAGTCGAAAATCGAAAAGAAGGAGAAAAGGTGCAAATTCTGTGGAGGCCGTCATATTTTTGAGAAAGGTGTTTGTCCCGCTTACGGCCAGCGGTGCCGAAAGTGCGGCGGAAGAAACCACTTCGGGAAAATGTGTGAAAAGAACAAGAATAAGAAGAGAAATAAGAAAAAAGTGAAAAAGGTATCGGGTGTATCAAGCGAAACGGAGGACAGTGAAGCAGAAAACAGTGAAGTGATGTCGAGCTCGGACAGTGACAGTTCTGAACCAGAACGAGAAATCGGCAAGATATACAACAATGCCTCAAGTGGAGGACACGTTCTGGCCGATTTGCAGCTCAAGGTTGATGGTGTTTGGAAAAATGTAAAATGTGAATTGGACACGGGAGCTAATACAAGTTTAATCGGATTTGATTGGCTGAAAAAACTGTTCGGTGCCACAGATCCGGTTATATTGCCATCGAAATATAAGTTGCATAGTTTCGGTGGTGGACAAATTCCGGTTCTTGGTGAGATCAAAATTCCGTGCCGTCATAAGAAAGAAAAGTACAAGCTTGTGCTGCAAGTTGTTGATGTCCAGCATCGACCGGTGTTATCCGCTAACGTGTGTGAAACGCTCAAACTTGTGAAATTCTGCAACACCGTTTCGTACAAACTACCCGAAGACAAAAGTGATGAACCATATATATGGAAAGTGAACAAAATCGAAGCGAACAAAATTGTGGAAAAGTATGAGAGTGTCTTCAAAGGAGTCGGTAAGATTACCGGTGAAGTATCGATTGAAATCGACCCCAGTGTACCACCAAGCATTCAGCAGCCTCGCCGGATCCCGATAGCTCTTCGCGACAAACTTCGGGAAGAGTTGAACAGAATGGAGAAGGAAGGAATCATTGTGAAGGAGCAGCGCCACACAGATTGGGTGAGCAACATCCTACTTGTGAATCGGTCAACCTCAGGTGAGTCAGTAAGAATATGCCTTGATCCTATACCGCTGAACAAAGCCATCAAGCGTCCCAACTTGCAATTCAACACCCTGGATGAAATTCTCCCTGAACTTGGTAAAGCCAGAGTATTCTCGACCGTTGATGCCAGGAAGGGCTTCTGGCATGTGGCTCTGGACGAAAAAAGCAGCCTCTTGACGACTTTCTGGACACCGTTCGGAAGATACAGATGGGTCAGGTTACCGTTTGGAATTTCATCTGCTCCAGAAATTTTTCAAATAAAGCTTCGGGAGGTCATTGACGGTTTAGATGGAGTGGAGTGTCTAGCCGATGACTTGCTCATATTTGGTCGGGGTGACACACTAGAGGAGGCAATGGCGGATCACAATAGATGTCTAGAAAAGTTGCTGTCTCGACTAGAGCAATGCAATGTCAAGTTGAATCGTTCAAAACTGGCCTTATGTCAGTCATCAGTGAAGTTTTTTGAACATACTCTCACTGATGGCGGAGTTCGTGCGGATGAATCAAAGCTCGCAGTTATTAGAAACTATCCTCCACCAAGAGACCGCAAGGAGTTACACCGCTTTGTCGGCATGGTGAATTACTTAAGCCGGTTCATTCCCAACCTAAGCGCTAATTTGCACAACATCCGCCGCTTGATCTCCGATAAAGCAGATTGGGTCTGGGGTTCGACTGAGAATGCCGAGTTCCAGAAAGTCAAGTCGTTGGTTGCTGACATAAATACACTGCGGTACTATGACAGAGAGAAGCCTTTATGGGTAGAATGCGACGCAAGTTCATTCGGTCTAGGTGTTGTAGTTTATCAAGACAACGGAGTAATCGGCTATGCCTCTCGTACGCTGACTCAAACCGAAAAAAACTACGCCCAGATCGAAAAGGAGTTGCTGGCGGTACTTTTCGCCTGCATTAAGTTCGATCAACTGATAATCGGGAACAAAAGGACAACGGTGAAGACCGACCATAAACCGTTGATCAACGTTTTCAAAAAACCACTTTTGAAAGCGCCGAAGAGGCTTCAACACATGCTTCTCAACTTACAGCGATACAACATACATCTACAGTTCGTAACCGGCAAGGAAAATGTAGTGGCAGATGCGTTGTCTAGGGCTCCCAGCTTATCTCCAGTCGATTCAGAGCAGACCTGTAAAATGAGTATCTACCGTGTCTTCGGCGAAATAGAAGATATCAATCTTTGCAGCTACCTAAGTATCAGCGATGAGAGGATCAACGAGATCATCGAAAGGACCGCAGAGGACAACGTGCTGCAAACAGTATTGCTGTACATTCGGCAAGGATGGCCCGATCGAATTGAGCGGGTTCCAATGGAGGTCAAGCCCTTCTACAAGTATCGAGATGAACTTTCTACCCAAGATGGCTTAGTTTTTCGAGCTGATAGAATCGTTATCCCATTCTCCCTCCACCGTTCCATGGCAGACAGGCTGCATGTGGGTCACACAGGTATCGAGTCTACCTTGAAGTTAGCCAGAGAAAATGTGTTTTGGCCCGGGATGAACAACCAAATCAAACACCTAATACAAGAGTGCTCTGTCTGTGCTAAGTTTGCATCCTCCCAACTCCACCCTCCAATGAAATCACATGCCGTTCCCATCTACCCTTTTCAACTAGTGTCGATGGATGTTTTCTTTATGCTGTATAAAGGAAAGCAAAGAAAATTCTTGATAATGGTAGACCACTATTCAGATTATTTTGAGGTGGACTTGTTGAATGATATGACACCCTCTTCGGTCATAGAAGTGTGTAAACGCCATTTTTCCTGTCATGGCACCCCTCAACTTGTGGTCACAGACAATGGATCGAACTTTGTCAACGAGCAAATGAAAATTTTTGCGAAGTCCTGGGGATTCAAACACTCGACATCTGCTCCGTACCACCAACAATCGAATGGGAAAGCAGAGGCTGCAGTCAAAATTGCGAAAGATCTTCTACAAAAATCTCAGGAGTCCGGTCAAGATTTTTGGTACATGCTGCAACACTGGAGGAACACTCCTAATAAAATCGGCAGCTCTCCAGCGTCTAGATTGCTTTCCCGCAGCATAAGGTGTGGCATTCCAATACCCGCGACAAATTTGATTCCAAAGGTAGTACAATCAGTACCGGAGTCGATACTCCGTAATCGACGCAAGATTAAGTACCAATACGATAAACGATCACGGGAACTTCCGCAAATAGAAATAGGATCGCCTGTGTACGTCCAACTCCGTCCTGATACATCCAAGCTGTGGACACCTGGGGTTGTCTGTGATCGGTTGAGTGATAGATCGTACTTGATTGGCGTAGAGGGTACTAAGTATCGCCGAGATGCAGTGCACGTCAAACCTCGTAAAGAATCTACAGCCCCATTGATTAGTGAACAACCTATTCCAAACGGTTATCCTGATCGTCGTCCAGAAGCCAATATGCAACCCACTGTTCACGCAGCTTCTCAAGAATGTCACCAACCAACTGTGCCTTTGGTTATACCCAATCAGGAAGCAGCCGAGTTTATTCCGCCAACATCTGTGGAGTTGCCGACGCTGACAGAACCGCGGCTTCGTGATCCAGTAGATCCCGACCCTCCAGTGAAGAGAACAGAAAAATCTAAAACACCAATAACTAGCACGGACCGTCCGAAGAGAGAATCCCGTCTGCCAAGCAGGTTCAAAGACTATGTATTGTTCAAGTGACTTTTCGTTAAAGAAAGGGAAGATGTTGTATTCATGGAATTGTTAGACCCCTCGATCATGCATACGCCAACCTATATTGTTTCGATCTCTATAATTCAGTGTATACCCGAGCACGTATCTGAACGGACTGGAAATAAAAGGAACTCATTACTATCAGTTTAATTACGTTCACAGTCAATCTTAATCCGAACATCCGCGCGTAAAACACGTATATCGAAGTTTTCTTTTATCACGATTTCCCCCACGTAAAAGTATTCCGGCTATTTTGGGTTTGAGTGTCCACCCAAGGCCAACAAGTATTTCACCAACAGTATTTCAGCGTTTTATTAATGATATCTTTCGAGAGCTTATAGAGAGAAAAATTGTAATTATTTACATTGATGATTTGCTTATTCTTGCGAAAGATGAAAAGGAGGCTTTGGAGAGATTAAAAATGGTTTTAGAGATAGCGGCGAAACATGGTTTGAAAATAAAATGGAAGAAATGTCAACTACTAAAGACAAAAATTGAACATTTGGGGCATGTAATTGATAATGGTGTGATTCGCCCAACTCCAGATAAAACGTTAGCTGTGTATAATTTTCGAGAACCCACAAATTTCAAGGAGATTCAACAATTTTTGGGGCTAACTGGCTATTTTCGGAAGTTTGTAGAAGGATATTCAATTATTGCCAAACCACTTACCGATTTATTACGAAAAGAAATGGTATTTTCATTTGGTCCAAAGGAAAGAGATGCCGTAAAAAAGCTCAAAGATGCGTTATGTAATGAGCCTACGTTGAAACTGTATAGTCCATATGCACAAACAGAGTTACACACAAATGCTTGTAAAATAGGATACGGAGCTATTTTACTTCAAAAGTCTTCTAGCGAAAACAATTTTCATCCAATTTATTAGGCCGATGCAAATATTTAATTTGTTTTATGTCACCCCCCCCTTCAAAAATCCCAAAATACTGAAGGGGCGAAAAAAAAAACATGGCGTCTCATGACTCCATTTTCAATAGACAATTTTTTTAACAAGCAGCTATTTTTCAATAGTTGAAAAATATTTTTTCAATAGTTGGTAAAAATTCAAATTTTTCAATAGTTTTTTTTTGTTTGTTCCTTATTTATTTTTGTCCCCCCCCTCGTACCTGATGAGAGGTTTAAGACATAAAAGAAAAATAATATTTGCATCGGCCTTATTATAGTAAAAAAACGTCCTCTGCTGAATCAAAATATCCTAGTTATGAGTTAGAAGTCCTTGCAATAGTATCTGCACTGAAAAAAATTAGAGTTTACTTACTTGGTGTTCCTTTTTTTATTGTTACGGATTGTGCTGCATTTAAAATGACAATGGAAAAACGAGATATTTCTCCAAGAATTGCAGGGTGGGCACTTTTGTTAGAAGAATATGAGTACACATTCATTAGAACATCGTCCTGGAGAGCGCATGAAACACGTTGATGCACTTAGTCGTAATCCGGTTGTGTTACTATTACAAAGCAATTTTATAGAGCAAATCAAAGCTTGTCAAAAGAGAGATGAAAAACTTGCTGCAATAATTCAAGCTCTGGCAGTAGGCAATTATAGCGATTATTTTTTGGATCATGGATTTTTGTATAAAAGTCATGCAGGAGGAAAGCTTTTAGTTGTACCGAGATTAATGCAAAACGCTGTTATTCGACAGATTCATGAGCAAGGACACTTTTCAACAAGAAAAATGAGCGAGCTTATTATGAGAGAATACTGGATTGATAACTTGTCAGCCAAATTAGATAGGTTCGTGAAAAGTTGTGTTTCCTGTATTTTAGCAAGCCGCAAAGCAGGAAAAAAGGAAGGGTTTTTGTATCCAATTCCCAAAGATGGCATTCCACTTACAACTTATCATATCGATCATTTGGGTCCTTTAACTGCGTCGAACAAACAATATCGCTACATATTCACTGTCATAGATGCTTTTAGTAAATTTGTATGGATTTACCCAGTAAAATCAACAGCAGATGAAGTCTTGAAGAAACTCGATTTACAAAAGAGTGTTTTTGGTAGTCCAAAGAGAATTATATCTGACAGAGGTGTAGCTTTTACTTCAACGGTTTTTGAATCGTATTGTGAAACAGAAGGAATTGAGCATTTACTAATAACAACGGGAGTACCCCGTGGCAACGGCCAGGTAGAAAGAATTCATGGTGTGATAGTTCCAGCGTTGGTAAAACTTGCCATTGATAATCCAGAATCTTGGTATAAGTATGTAGGCGATTTGCAAAGATTTTTGAACAACACTTTACAGAGAAGTATTGGCAGGACTCCTTTTGAATTGTTATTTGGCACGAAAATGAAGACACGTGAGGATGTGAAACTAGCAGAAGCGGTAGAGCAAGAATGGATAAACCTTTTCGAAGAATCGAGAGATGAGATTAGAGAAGAAGCGAGAAAAAATATTCAGCAAGCACAAAAGAAGATGAAAAAAACAATTTGATCAAACTAGGAAAGAATCAAATGATTACGATATTGGAGATTTAGTAGCAATTAATCGAACTCAATTTGGAACACATCTTAAAATAGCAAAGAAGTTTTTAGGACCATACCGTGTGATTAAGAAGAAGAGAAATGATCGTTATGATGTAGAGAAAGTAGGTAACCATGAAGGACCCAATCGTACATCCACTTGTGCCGAGTTCATGAAGAGATTCATTCCCTTAGACGAAGATAGCGATGATGAAATAAATGAGGGTAGCGATAGTGAAGACGTCATTCGGGTCGAATGACGGTCAGGATGGCCGATTGTTAGAATTATTATAAGGCAACTGATTATTTTGTGAACCATTGTCACTTCAGCCAGCTTGCCTTCTCCAATGTACGGGAAGAAGAGCTATATAAGGGAACCTAAGAAAGTGCACGGGGAGTTCTTACATTGGAGAAGGCAAAGGAAGTATCCTATTGCGAGAGTGCGCGAGAATTGTTATCGTTGTGAATAAATGGTTGAAAGTATTCGAAGTGTTTCAAGTGTGCAAGAGATCCGAACGTCTTCCCAAACTTGGTTGGATAAGCCAACATTTATATATTATATTTATATTTTCACACATGTCGCCGCTATGTAGAATTGAACTGGATCCTCCTGCGTGATAGCCTGCCGACTTACCACTGCGCTGCTGAAGACACTTGACAAAGTCAAGTTAACTTCACTACTGTATCAATGTGCAAAACTAGCTGCCGACATAAAATCGATTCAAGTCAGACTTTACCTGCTGTTCACCCAATCGCAACTGTAGTACTAGGGTTCTCATGCAGCGACTATCGGTTCGAATCCGATGGGCGGCTATTTTTTTTTGCTCAAGCCCAATATTCCTCCTCTCCTCTCCTCTCTCTCTCCTCTTGTTGGCGTAACGTCCTCACTGGGACAAAGCCTGCTTCTCAGCTTAGTGTTCAATGAGCACTTCCACAGTTTTTAACTGAGAGCTTCCTCTGCCAATGACCATTTTGCATGTGTATATCGTGTGGCAGGCACGAAGATACTCTATGCCCAAGGAAGTCAAGGAAATTTCCTTTACGAAAAGATCCTGGACCGACCGGGAATCGAACCCGTCACCCTCAGCATGGTCATGCTGAATACCCGTGCGTTTACCGCCTCGGCTATATGGGCCCAATATTCATTGATTTGATAAATTCATATTTGTCTTTTATTCGTGTATGCCTAAACTGTTGTTTTCTGTGAAAGAAATAGACGACCTTACAGTTGAGGTCGAAATACGTATCTGTCAAAGGATGCAAATTCTTAGTGGAATTCAAAGGAACAGTACTTAACGCGATTTTCTTTTTTTATTTTAATAAATTTAATCTTCATTGAAATACAATGCTACTGAACTGAATTTTTATAAACTTGAAAGTTCCGACAAAGTTCCGAATAGCATCTTAAGCAGCTTTAAAGTTCCGCGAAGTTCAGATAAAGTTCCAAATGGAACTTTCTGGCTGCTTAAGAGGCTAACAATGAGCCTTGCCGGAACTTGTGACCGAAGTTCCAGCAAGGCTCATCGTTAGCCTCTTAAGCAGCCAGAAAGTTCCATTTGGATCTTTATCTGGACTTCGCGAAACTTGAAAGTGCATTTTGTCATGGGAAGCGGAACTTTTGGTTACTTGGGATGACGTTGATTACTTTGAAGTCCAAGAATCGGTCCTTGATCTCAACCTGCACACCACCTGCAGAGCTACGATGCCGAACCCGCGATCCTCCAGTAGATCGGCGAGTATGCGGGTGCTTATAATGGAGTTAAGAGATCGGCAGCTCCACATACCGAGGTTCCAATCGCAAGTCCATTTTAATCGTTGGGGTCGCATTTTGATGTTTGTCTCTGTTCGTATTATCCAGATGCTGATTTTACGTAGCAATATTTTTTTACTGCTGTCTCGCAGGGCTGGGCACCAAACCTCTATTTTGCGGAGCACCATAGTACAAAGTTGAGCTAAGAGTTTTTCCGTGTCAGCCGGGTTCCTAACATGTGTAACAGATCATGGTATTGTATTGAAGATATGAGCACTACCTACTATTTGGGTGAAGGACCCTATCAGTTCTATCTATAACGGATATAAACTAGAGGGCTCCAATAACACTCCTCAAAGCAGGAAGAAGTGTTTACAAATTTGAAGGGAGCAGGCGACAAGCGTGCAAAGCAGCGGCACTATCGTCTCAAGATCGCACATACTTCTGGGTTATGATTTTAATATCAATTAGCATTTAATAATAAATAATTGAAAAAACTGTAGTAACAATTTCATTCATATATTGCAACAATATCCATCAAACTAAAGTACGTTCCTACGGCGAGGATAAACAATCCAAACGTTCCAAGGACAATATTCTTCAGCAACCGCCACTTCATACATCCGTATCCCGCAGGCCATCGATACACCGTATCCAGCACGATCGGAGTCAGCAGTGCCAACGTGGCCGACCCAATGGATCCCACGAATCCGATGAACGGCTCCAACTGCGGTACGGTCAAGGCAAGACCCATCATGGCAACTACGATCCCCAAACGAATACCGATCTGCGCTAGATTGTGTCGCCTTTCGGGTATTCTATGGCTGATCTTCTTCCACAAGATCTCCATCGGAACGTAGTAGTAGAGTCCCAGCGTCAGAAGAATGGCCACCGCTGCTAGAATTTGTGTCGATTTGGCCAACCTGGAAAAATACAGTTCTAAATCGAGCTTCTGCGGTTCTTAGGGATAGTTGTTATTTACAGCTCCTCATTTGGTAAATTCAGCGTAACGGATCCTTTAGTTATCTCTCCGTATGTAGCATATCCGAAGAATCCTACTATGTTGTACATAATGGTTATGAAACAGATGGCGAAGTTGACAACCCCAAAAGTTTGCAGGAAATGCTGGGGTTGCTTCATTTTGTTCTCCACCGGAAGTACTATGCCGATTCCCTCAATGGCGTAGACTGCTGTGCTGTGAACGAAATCTTAGTTGTGATTAGAATTTTTAAACTTGTCTGGGCAAGAGTATACCCAAAAAACGACGGCAGGTTGCTCAACTCGGGCCAGAGTTTCCGATTCGATAGTGCAAGCGGTTCCTTGAAGATGTAATACAGCGTGATGATGAAGACCACGATGATGGACGAGTTGGCAAGCAGGGAAAATGGCACCAAGTATTTCAGCTCGCGAACTTGAGTTATGAAGGCAACCACACACGTTGTCAGCAGGATATATATCCGAACGCTCCAATCGATTTTCAGCTCGTAGTTGATCACGTCCCGGAGCGTTGTCGATATGAACACGAGGTATACGCAAACGGAGAAGTAGCTGATCACGAGCAGCATGTAGTCTATGTAAGCTCTGGAAAGAGATGATTTATCTTGGAGTGTGTATTGAGTTCACATATGTAGCAAATAATAATTATACCCAGAAAGGCCACTAGGGTGGCTTAAAGTGCTTAAATACCATTTTTTTCAAAAATGGGCCCACTGCTGTTTCACTCTACATGACGTCATGATACTCTCGTTCAATTTCAACCCAATTTGGCACAAATGTCCCAAATGGAGGATAACGTGCCTCTGGAGCCGGCCTTCTGATACCTGATGATTCCCTGATGAATATTTTTTCGCAATCCCCACTTCGTCACCACTACCACGGCGGATCAACGTTCTCAGCAGCAACCATTTATTTGGTCTTTGTAGTGTTAAGGACGAACGTCTTAGAATCCCGCTTCAACAGTGCATCAGAACCTCAAACGCACAAATCTCAAGAAGCAAGCTTCGAATAACAGTGCATTTTATTATTCTCTTCTTGCTCACTTGTAATAAGCTTAAAATAAGAAGATCAGGTACGCTGGTTTTGTTTACAAAGAGATTTGTGCGCTCAAAATCGTGAGTAGGTGCCAAAGCCGGCCATTGTGGCGGCCATTTTAGGATCCTAACAAGTCTATCCTTAATGGTAAATCCATTCTTCGCAGTCTCCCCTTAAAAGGTACGAACAACAGTCGATCGCGATGATGTCGATATCGTCCGCGAAGCCCAGAAGCATATACGACCACGTGACAGTGGTTCCGCTCTTCTGCACACCAGCTTACCTTACCGCTCCTTCCAGTGCTATGTTAAACACTAAGTTCTAAACAGCATCGTCCTACTTCAGTCCGTTTAAGGTTACGAACGATGATGCAATTTGCATCCGCAACCCGTACAATCGATTTCGATCCGTCAAGCGCCTTTCAAATAAGTTTAATCAGCTTCGCCAGAAAACCATGTTCGATCATAATGAGTCTGAACTCGTTTCTATTCACTGAATCATACGCAGCCTTGAAATCAATAAACAGATGATGAGTCTGCAAGTTGTACCTCCTCTCGAAATTTACCGAGAATCTGCCGCAGGGTTAACATCTGATCCGTCGATGATTCGCTTTTCCAGTAGCCTTGTCGTCCTTCCCAGCAGCCTTGTTGTTTTTCAGTTCTCTAATGGCTGTCTAGATCTCATCTAGCGTTAGAGGTTCAACAGTCTGTTCGTCGTCTTCGATTCGAATTCTGTATATAGATCTTCCATTCCCACCGTTCAAAGATACCTCGTAGTGCTCTCTCCTCCTGGTAGCCACCATTGTTTTATCTGTCAGCAAGTTTCCATCATGATCGTTACACATGACGAAAGAAAGCGCTGTTTTTTCTCCACACGCCAATGACGGTTTCTTGTAACCTCCGCATATCATTCTGTTCCTGTTCCATACTCTTTTGCGCCTGAGCAATCACATTTTCCTCATACTCTTTTTTCTTGTGGTGGTGGATTCGTATTTCACCTACTCTTGCTTCCCTATACCGCTTCCGGCAGCATTCTTCTTGTCCGTTAGCCTCTGGCATTCCTCATTAAACCACCCGTTCCTAGGTCGTCTTTGGGCAGCGCTGATGAACTCATCACTCCACGGATAGACTCCCACAGAGTGTTGAGATTATCGCTCTCGTTGATCTCACTTATCCGCTCGTTCAGCTGTTGAAACGCTAGATGTTGAAACGCATCGTTCACCGGTTTCTAAAGTCTGACAAGTTGATAACCGAACTTCTTACAAACTACGAGATAGTGATCTGAGACGATGTTGGGACCCCTAACAGTTCTAACATCAATGACGTCCGTCATCTACCAGCACATGGTCGATTTGGTTGTAAACTTCGCTGTTTGCAGGTGTCTCCAGGTGTGCTTGCGGATATCCTTGCGCACAAAGTAGGTGCTAGTAATGAGGTAATGGCCATTTTCGTGGCAGTAGAAAAGTTGGCTAATCTCAGGCCGTAGTCATAAGTGACGGAGTGAAGGCTCTTCGCACTAAAGTGTCCCGAGTATTCCAAAGTGGCGAATCCTTGTCGTTTTGACAGGTCTGCCTCGATTTGAATGTGGTCTTTGGCAAAGTTATAGCTGATAGAGTAGCCTAGGAGAATCGAGGGTCAACTAACACTCTAGGGCACTTGGAGAAATGCCATGGTCAATAGAATGAAAAACGTCGTTTTCCTTTAGTAATTCTCATACAAACTTTGAAGGGCTTGTGCACTCTCAATTTTCCACCAAATCAGCTCAGTTTTTGGGAGAAGACTTAGAATCTGATTACGAATCGAATAAGCGGTGTGGAGCAAAAACGATTTTTTGAACCACGCTAGTTTATACACATGCAAAAAGATCATTAGCAGAGGAATTCTTTTCAGTTAACAACTGTGGAAGTGCTCATACCAGAGAATAACGGTTAACACACATAACCGTTAAAGTAAGATAAAAAAAATCCCTCAACTAAGAAATATTATCAATCACCCAAATGTGGCTTACGAATTCCTCGTTAGCTTGCGATGCAGAAACAAACCATTACTTGGCAAATCCGGCAAATTTCCTTATTCCATGAGGTCCGTTGGCGAACACATTTTCAGCCGTTTCGGCAAAGCCCAGCACGGGTATTCTGCTACGTCTGCACGCCTTCTGGGAGGTACCAACCTGCGAAGACATAATTGGCGTTAGTATTCCGGATTATTGTGAGTAATAACTATAGACACCTTACCAGCAGATGAACGCAATGTGTATAGATGAGTGCTACTAGTACGGTTCCCAGGATACCAAACACGAGACCACCGGTTTTAAAGGCAAAAGGCATTGCCAGTATACCAGTTCCTAGCGAACCTTTCACCATGTGGATGAGCGTCCCGATGGATCTAAATCAAATGTTTCCTATGAAAATTCAGTTACATCCGCAATAATTTCAAATCACAGACAATCAGGCGCAAAATTACGACTAAAGGTAAACAGCAACGCAGCTGGCTGGAGATGTCAAATTAACTAGCTTGCATAGGTTCCATGAATCCAACGCAACGGTTAGAATTTCTCTGAGAAAAACACCACGTTTCATAATCTGATGTTATGATACTTACGAATTGGCTTTTCGGATTTGGCGCCTTTCGAATGGATTGTACTCATCATCACTGAAAAAGTTGAAAATTAATAACTTATAGGCTAATTTAGTAAATATATTTTAAATTACTTTTTGGCAGTTTCAAAACTGCTGCGGTTTTGTGTGGAAGCCATGTCAATGCAACTAGATCACCTAAGCAAGTTTTGCTATTTCCAGGGAAACACCACATAAAGGCCTATGAATTGTATGAATGAATTGTTCTATTATTCCTATCCGCAAACGATTGTAATCAAAATCAAACACCTTCACGAATCAATTAGGCAGCTTACTTACCTAACACGAGTGAGTACACGACATAGAAAGCACCGAACCAAGTACTACTGAAAACCTTGTGGATTTCTACGGAATCATTACGCAAGATTACAATAATATATATGATTTTGAAAACAAGTGAAACTTGAATAAGTAGATCACTATTTTCTACTGATTTTGTATTACCACAACTATAACTCTAACACTTGATGAAGCACTGATCACACCGCGCCAAACTTGGATGCTGTGGCACTATCGATTCGACAATCTAAAGGCTACTATTACTACCGCCAGACTCAGACACGCTGGTTCGTGGAGTTATCACAATAAACCACTCCATTATCTCACGAGAGATAAGTAACCATTACGACCATCCCAATCAGATGGTCATTCAACACGAATGATGGGCCGTTACTGCTTGTAGGTAATTGTAGTTGTAGATGTATTAATATGTGGGACGATGTAAGAACTCAGTGAAATGAAATTTGCACACTTTCAAGGTATGTAAGGAGTGTATCGTAAAGTAGTTGAAAATGTTTACAATAGCCTCAAAAATAGTTTAATACAAATTTTAAGTAATTTTATTTTTTGAGATACTGTATATCCTTGGAAAAAGAAATGCCTTTCATGATTTTCTATAAATGTTCTTTTGACTGGGCTTTTAACCTAGATTACTGAACGCATATTTTTAAATTTTTGCACACCTTCTAAAAAATTCAAATTGCGAAAAAAGTTCGATAATGTGTGAAAATTGTTAACTTTTTTGTGCAAATATAATAAGCTCCAGAATCCTCATGATATAGGCAAATTATTTTTTTCAAGAAAAATCTCCACTGCATTTAAGCGCAATTCTTAAAAATGAAAAAAGGCCATTTTTGAGGAACCCCTTTTTTGTATGCTCCTCCAAATCATGTTTACGCAAATAAAAAATACATAAAATGAAAAATTCGCATTTTTTAAAATAGGGTATGTTTTTTAATTAATGACGAGTAAGTTAGAGCAAAACATAGAATTTTATAACCTTTTAAGATATTAAATGCAGAACTTCAAAGTTTGACCAAAAAATAGACGTTTTTTGGAGTGGACCATTTTGTAGATATAGGAGATTTTTCTCTCGAAAATATGAATTTTGAAAGTCGGTGTTGAATGATATGTTATGTGTACATAACTGTTAACAAGCATCAATATTTTCCAGATTTTTTATCGTACAAATTTTATTCGCAACAAATTTTTGAAATGTTTGAAAATCTTAACAAAATTGCATTTTGTGCAGATTTTTATTTTGTGAGGTGTATTCATTTAACCATATTTTCAATAATACTAAACATTTTCCAATTTTTTTCAAGCTATTTTAAACTTAACTATATTGTGAAGATTTCATAGAAGAACCGAAATGAAAAGACCAACTCAGCTTCGAGATAGAGCATCCTGAACATTTTCAACTACTTTCCGATACACTCCTTATTGTTGCGCGCTCTCGTGTGGATTTTTGCTTAGCTATTAGGTAGGTTGTGAACCCTCTCGGTCTTTGGATACAGGGCGCTAACGATATTTTTTTCATTACATCATATCATATCTGTTGTTGTCGCTGGGAGCACTGCCAACGATCCGAGATGTAGCCCCATAGAATCAGAACAATAGCTGATATGGAAAACACCTGCCAAAGTATAAAGTTAGAACTAAGAGAGGAAGAAGCTAGTGCAAGTTTCCTAAATTTACTATTCTACTTATATCTAATTGAATTTGTTATTCTACCTAAAGATACTATACGATTACGTGACACAATCTTTAAAACTAGTGAACTCTTAGAACTACCTAATGAAAATTGAGTTATTTACAGTGTGCAGAAGATTAGATTAAATGTAGCGTCGGAAGAACAGAGTCCAGTGGTACTGCACAATAACACCTAAAGTGTAAGAAACATGAATTCCTAATATGATAAACAAACATTCATTAATAAATCGCTTTTTGCAGTTTAACCGTTATGTGTCCGACAAACTTTTTGCTTTTTTCTACACCGTGCTTTTTATATGGGCGCTGGGTACCCGGGTACCCTGTCGGCCACATAAGGGTTAAAGCTGCACGAAATCGTCAACTTCAAGCGTTCTAATGTGCTGCTCACAACTCGGTGTTTCGATGCCTTTCTGGGTCTGTTCCGTGCCAACATCTGTCATGTTTTAAAATTTGGTAATTTCACAATAAATGTAAATCGAACACGTGAATCTTATTCACTATTTCCTACGCTTTCTACATCTAATACTAAGCAGGAAAAAATGCTACCCATGCTATCGTTTCCAACATCCATTATTATAGTGGAAAACAGACGAATATAGAAGCCACCGCCCAAGTGGCGCGATTCCCTATGTGTTGAAAAAAGTGTCGAATAAATATTTCAAACAGCGAAAACAGCACTTTTGTTCATCATATTTTTGTTAATTGAACTATACTAATCGAACAAAAGTTTAAAGAAAGTTGTTTCGATATTTCCATCAATAGCCTTACTTACCTTACCGATCAGGCTAAGGCCGGGGTGGCCTCTGCTGTACATAGTAGCCGTCTCCATTCCACTCGGTCCATGGCTGTTTGTCTCCAGTTCCGTATTCTGCGTAGGGTCCGCAGATCGTCCTCCACTTGGTCGACCCACCTAGCTCGCTGCGCTCCACGTCTTCTTGTACCGGTCGGATGACTCTCGAGCACCATTTTAGTCGGGTTGCTATCCGACATCCTGATGACGTGACCCGCCCACCGTGGTCTCCCGATTTTCGCGGTATGGACGATGGTTGGTTCTTTCAGCAGTTGATGCAGCTCGTGGTTCATTCGCCTTTTCCAAGTCCCGTCATCCATCTGCGCTCCGCCGTAGATGGTACGCAACACCTTCCGTTCGAAAACTCCAAGGGCACGTGAGGTCCATGTTTCGTGCCCATAGAGGACGACCGGTCTAATCAGCGTTTTGTAGATAGTTAACTTCGTGTTACTGCAAAACGGTGAGTCGATAAGGAGAGCGTCCAACATAGCTCTGGTCCTCACAAGTTCCTACCTCATGCTTCCACGGGTCAAACGATGACAAAGACCGCCAGCTAAGAGTTGTGTGCTTAGCTGGTAGTGTAACCTGGGCACTGTTGTCCTTCTGACTTCAGCTAGATTGAGGAGGTACGACCCGAGCGTCTGTTCACCAAGGAGGTGCGGCTCAAACAGCGTCTGTTCTGGCATCCAGCGGCTGAATAAGAAACGCTGCACCACGCCTAGCTAGATCCAAGGTGGTAGCCCCATCAGCGTGGTCGTCCCAGTGTTGGTTGGGACGTTAAACAGAACTGGCACGATGGCCCTCCGGCGAGACAGGAGTGTTGGCGTAGGCCCAATAAGCTACCCGTAAAAATCCCCATTGCGAATAACATAGGAGAAAATACGACTCGATACAATCGGTAAAGCATGACCATGCTGAGGGTGGCGGGTTCGATTCCCGGTCGGTCCAGGATCTTTTCGTAAAGGAAATTTCATTGACTTCCTTGGGCATAGAGTATTTTCGTGCCTGCCACACGATATACAGGGTGCGGCAGGAAAAAATGCGAAAAGTTCAAGGCACTATTACACGCTAAATATGGGATATATATGACTATTTTTTTATGACAGTGTATCAGTCAATGTCTATATTCTAGCACTGAAAAATAAAAATGAACATATTTGATGTTTAACATGTGATAATGTAAGCCCAATAAGCGGGTATCAATAAACTGCGCGCCCAATGGTCATCAAACAAAATGACTATAACAGTAACAAAATTAGCTTAAATTTGATGAACAACCAGACCACACTGATCCAGAGCCATGTAGTTTCACATACCAAATGAAATAAGTACATATATTTGATGATATTGTAGAGAAAATCAAAAATTTTGTTTCATCAGATGCGAAATTTAGCGACCTGTGCGATTTCCTGCGGTTTGAAAATTCTGGTTGTCTTCATCTTCAGGCGCCGCCCTGTAAAGCTTAGTGACCAAAATGGGAAATTTTTTAATTAACTTTTCAGAAAACTAGCCTATTATAGATCATGGAACTTTGAAACATAGATTGGTTAATGTCAAATGGACGAAAATGAGGTTTGAAGTTGAAAAACACTTTCGCCAAGGGGTCGGACAGCTCATTGATACTGGGATTAATATTGGTTGATATTTTTAATATTTATTAAAATCCATAATTTCATCAAAGTAGCTTTGGTTTTCTTTTCAATGAACACCTGTCATAAACCAGGATGTTGAAGACAACGAAAGTCAAACCGTAGACAAACATTGGCAAAGAATTGAAGTATTTGAAATCATATTTCATTTTTCTATTTGTAGTACATCACACACAATTTTTACAGTTTCAGGAGCTGACGATACAAAGACCCACACCAAAGAGGATCCTTTGCTGAAGACGAAATCAGCTCTACTTGATGTTCCTTGAGATAACAAATCAAATACCAAGATCTCTTACATATAATCTTTCAATAAAACCTAATTCCTTTAAGGCAGATTCCATGCAAATATGTTCAACAAGCGTATGTGTATCATGCTCGATTTCCACGTAGCTGAGGGAGGTTTGGTAAATCAAACTCTGGGGTATATATTATCATAAGAGATTATTTATTTAATTATGTACCGACACGTAGAAGGCTCTCAGAATCTACGTGTCTATAAAAGTAGTGAAGTATTTCAGGGGAAAATAATTACGAAATGAGAACCATAGAGCTTGGGAGGGTAAAATTTTAGCCAGGGTTTCGGTTTCTTTGATGATTTGTTATGTTTCGAAAACAGTATGTTATTGGTATGATTTGGGTATCGCTTCCGAGGCAGGATAGTTTCATATTCAGGCCGCTTGATGCCACAAACTAAGCTGGCAGTACCAGCATACATTAAGCAGCATCTATAAACAAACGGTTGTTCTAACAAAAACCCAGGCTAACATAAATTTTGAATATACCCTGTGCACAAGATGAAGCTGTATGGTAGCGAGGACCGAGGAGTACGGAAATGGCCAGCGGTTTTTTATGTACAACATCAGGCTGTTCACAAAATAAGATCTGTACTAACTTCTGTGGCATTCTTGTTTGACATGATAACAAACAAAAATAACCATCACGGCACACTTGATCATTTTTGTGATATTTGGATTAATATTTTTAATATTTTTTGATATTTCGATCCCAGATCAGGCTGTCCGACCCCTTGACTTTCGCATTTTTTCCTGCCGCATACTGTACGCATGCAAAATGGTCATTGGCAGAGGAAGCTCTCAGTTAATAACTGTGGAAATGCTCATAGAACACTAAGCTGAGATGCAGGCTTTGTCCCAATGAGGACGTTACGCCAAGAAGAGAGAGAGAGACAATCGGTAAAGACCCACGCGACGAAATAAGGACTACGATTGGAAACTTGGAACATGGAATTGCAAGTCACTAGGTTTCGCAGGATGGACAGGATCATTTACGACGAACTACATCCCCGCTACTTCGACATCGCAGGAACTTTGTTAGACTGGACAGAAAGTGTGGAAAAGCGGGCATCGAGCGGCTACCTTCTACCACAGACAAACAGACGTAACACTCTGATAATTCTCATCGTACACCGATTTAACGGTCTTTTTCAAAATTTGATAGCTGGCCAACTGCCCAACCGTGGCGCTCGCATAGTTTTTGTTCGAGTTTGACGTTTGCTCACTACCGCCACCTAGTTGGTGGTCGGCCAAACTTAGTCCTTTTAGCATTGGGCGAATATGTTTCCGTGACTATGATTTGAATCGAAAAATGTTCGAAGTGTTACGTCTGGTTGTCTGTGCTTCTACCAAAGCTGTGGCACCACCAATAAACTGGGAACAGGATTTAACCCTCTAATACCCAATCCCGCCTTTAGACGGGGTATAGTTTGAGCATTTTTGTAATTTTTGTTTTGTGGAAAATCATTTTTTTTATATTTTTGGCTGATATTTAGGACTGTTCTGTATTTCTCAAAATGGTTTTTGGTGTATTTTAAAGCGTATTTACATTTTTTAAAAATCATTGAAAAATTGATGTTTTAGTCACCTTTTAGAAGTCATTGTTTATTTTGTATTGAATCGCTACAATTAACATATTTTAAATTTTTCCCAAATCATTCTATCCTTGTTTAATAGTTTGAGGAAATCGAATACACTCTAAAATAATTTTCCTTAAAATTACACGGAAAATAAAATTTTCTGTGAAAAAAATTTAAAATAATAATATTTCAACAATAATCATAAAATCTCAAAATGTTTTCATCTCAAAAAATCCGTTTCCCAAATTGGCTTCCAGGAAAAATATAAAAGTGTAGGGATGTTCAAAAATAAAAATTAGAAAAATCAAAAACTGAAATTCACGAAATTGAGAATTAAAAAGAATCATCTTCCAAAACATGTTTAAATCGATTTTAGATGACGAAAAATGCTATTTAGATCAAAATCAAAAATTTGGGTATTAGAGGGTTAAAGTGTGGGGCAAGATGCGACAACGTGTGATCGGGTGGCAGCCGATCAACGCAAGGATGTGCATGTTGAGAGTTAAGGGCCGTTTCTTCAACTACAGCATCATCAACGTCCACTGTCCACACGAAGAGAAACCTGATGACGAGAAACAAGCGTTCTACGCGCAGTTAGAGCAACCATACGAAGGTTGCTCGCCGCGTGACGTGAAAATCGTTGTCAGCGACATGAACGCGCAGGTAGGAAGGGAGGAAATGTACAGACCGGTAATCGGGCGAAACAGCCTGCACGCCGTATCGAATGATAACGGCCAGCGATGCGTAAACTTTGCAGCCTCCCGTGGTATGGTAGTCCGAAGCACCTTCTTCCCCCGCAAAGATATCCCCAAAGCCACCTGGAGATCACCCGACCAACAAACAGGAAACCAAATCTAGCACGTTCTAATCGACGGTAATTTTTTTTCTCGGATATAACCAATGTCCGCACATACCGCAGTGCGAATATAGATTCGGATCACTACTTAGCAGCTGTATGCATGCGCTCAAAACTTTCGACAGTTATCACCACGCGTCGAAGTCGAACGCCGCGACTCAACATCGAGCAGCTGCGTAACGTGGAAGTGGCTCAAGACTACGCGCAGCAGTTAGCAGTGGCCCTGCCAACGGAAGAGCAGCTTGGCGCAGCTACACTTGAAGATGTCTGGAGGGACATCCGATCCGCCATAGGTAGTACCTCGGCTACAGCACTAGGCTTCGCGACTCCGAATCACACGACTGGTACGACGGCGAATGTAAACAGTTGAAAAACGAAAAGAATGCAGCATGGGCGAGAATGCTGCAACACCGTACAAGAGCGAACGAAGCACGTTACAGACAGGAGCGGAACAGGCAGAACTCAGTCTTCCGGATGAAGAAGTTACAGGGCTGTTACAAAAGTGTCGTTTTGGAAACCGCAAAATCCGCGCCAAGCCATTTGAAATCCGCGCCGAGGTCATCAAATCCGCGCCAACACAAAAATATATGATTTTGATGACTCAAACTCATAAAAAGCCTGAATTTTTCAACTATTTATGGTTTTTGTTGCACTCCAGATGAAGATCATTTCTAAAGTTAAAACCGATTTCAACTATTATTAATCCATGATCTAAAATGCAACTTCCACATCAACCAAGAGTATAAAATTGTTGCAAACAGGTTAGTTTTTTTTTAATAGGAATAAGGCCGGAACAAATCTCGTTTTCTTCTTTTGTCACAGTGCTCGTTGACTCGTCAAGGGGGAGGATGGTAAATAATAAATGTATTCGATGGAAAAATATCCAATCAATTAAGCAAAATCGGTAAACTCATCGGATTTATAAAGAAAATTTCTGGGAAACTCAAATTACACCTTAAATATTTTAAATTTCTTGAACATTTTATTTGTCCCCCCTCAAAATGTTGATTTTCGACCAAAATTTTCCGAGGGGGCGGTGACATAAGAGAAAATCGAAATTTGTGTCAGCCAAAAAAGTTTTGAATAAATAGTTCTTTGATTGCTGGTCAATCAGGGTGACTACTTTTTTACGAGAATGGAGTTTTCTGGTCCCTGAAACAGTTCCAGTTCCAGTGAGAAAGGAGCATTCTTGACGAATCTTTGAAATAATTATAACCAACATTATGGTAGAAAACGTGCAATAAAATCTGTAGTAAGTCCCAAAAGATCGTTCGAGAGAACTGCAAGAAAATTTTCGGATTTTTTGTGTAGATACAAATTGAGTAATTGATTCTAACATAATCTATCGATTAAATAAATCACCAATACCAATAGGAATAATATTAGAGGGAGATATTTCTGGAATAGGGAACATTTCATAAAAAATGTCAGGCAAATGTTCTTGCTTTTGAGCAAACGGTATGTAGAGAAGTATTAATTTATTAGAAACTTATGATAAGAGTTTCTGGCCACTCCACACTCTTGGAAATTCAGTAAAGATTTCAGCAAGAATGTCGTCCATAGGATACCAAAGCTTCAAGTTTCCAAGTTAAAAATATCCTCCAAAAATTCTACCAAGAAACCCTTTATTAACTGTGCTCGCTACTTCCCTCTCAACGAAAGCTCCGATTGGAAATCAAAGATAAATTTTACCCTGACAACAGAAGTTTACATATTTTTGGGATAATTCACTCTGGTTGAACAAAAATCGATTCGACAGAAGTTCTACAAGTAACACAGTCTACAAAACCAATGATTTTCTTTACGAGATTCTACCAATTTAATTACAAAATTCAATCAAATGTTTATCCAAATTTTCCAGTGACGTCTTTTTGCAAATTCCACAAAAAAAACCGATTTCAGAATCACCAAGATATTCTAGAAATTTTTGCAGAAATCTTGCCATGATTCAATGTTTTTCGAACCTCGGACATTTCTAAATAAGTCCCGTCCAAAAAAAATTTATAGGAAAATTTAGCCAAAATATGATGGTTAAGACAGAAATGATTTCAAGAGGTTGACTACGAAATTCAGAGGAGGAACTTCTCTGTTTTCAAAAATTGAGCGTTTAGTGCAGTGCAACTTATCTACCACTCCAAGCTAGTGACTACTAACATTATTTTTACTCAATCTCAAAATTAATACCTAACTCAAATTTGAAAATGTTCTTTATTTTTTCTGATTATGTTGAGCTCAATGTCTATATATTTCATGTAAGTGCATTGAAAAACCCTTTCCGCAAAAACCGCGCCGAAATTATCAAAACGCGCCAAATCCGCGCGAAACGCAAAAACCGCGAAAAACGCAAAATCCGCGCCACCTGTAACAGCCCTGAAGTTATGACGAACTTAATTCGACCGTAGAGTTCTGCGGAGCGGAGTCCAAAGTAAGCACGATTTCCTACCAAAATGCGCCTCTGAATTTCTCTGCTGGTGTCGTTGTCGGCGGTCACCAGTGAGCCCAACACATTTAAATTAAATCGCCGACCTCAGCAAACGGATTGCCGAGAATCCAACAGCCGGGAATCCGGTAATAATTTTTACTGAATCTCGGTAAAAGTTTTACCGAGATGTCGTTAAAACTTTGCCGAGATCTCGGTAATTCAACTTTATACCGAGATCTCGGCAAAGTTCACCCAGACTCGGTAATGGTTTACCGAAATCTCGGTAAAAAATTTACCGAGAATCAGTAAATATTTTACCGAGATATCAGCTGTTGGATTCTCGGTAAACCGTTTACCGAGATCAATTTCTGAATTTAAGTGTGAAGTACACGAATTCGTCAACCGCCTCGATTTCATCACCGTCGATATAAATTCTGGGTGGCGGGAGCGGTGATTCCTTCCTGGAGCCCTTTGCCATCATATACTTTGTCTTCTACACATTAATGACTAATCCGATTCTCCTGGCTTCACTCTTTAGTCGGATGTACGTTTCCGCCATCGACTCAAATTTACGAGCAATAATATCAATACCATCAGCGAAACCAAGCAGTTGAACGGACTTCGTGAAAATCGTACCACTCGTGTTTATTCCCGCTCTCCTTATTACACTCTCTAACGCAATGTTGAACAGCAAGCACGAAAGACCATCACCTTGCCGTAACCCTCTGCGAGATTCGAAGGGACTCGAGAGTGTCACTGATACTCGAACTACGCACATCACTCGATCCATCGTCGCCTTGATCAATCGTATCAGTTTATCCGGGAATCCGTATTCGTACATAACCACATTGGTTTGCGTGAGAGGAATAGAGGCATCTCCAGTAGCATTTACACCCTTGCAACGATGTTGCCAAATTGTGAACATTCAAATGATTTAAGATGAAAACTTGGTCAAAACTTTGACGACCTCTTGGGACGATCCTGAGAATCACCGTGATGTCGTTTTTCTATTACTCATTATGTTTTGATTTAAATGTGTGTTTTTTTAATTGAATAATTTCAAAACCATGAGGCAGCGATGCTCAAACTGCGGCCCTCGAAGCTCGTGAAAGCGGCCCGCAGAGATGGAAAATGATGAAGATTGCAGCTGAGCAGACAGAAACCAAAACAAACCTACTCGAGAACAATAGGGACCTGAGAATACTTGCACTGCTTTATTCGTGAGTAAACGAAGTTGGCAAGCATTCGCATGTGATTCGCGAAGCTTCGTAAGTTTTTTGCATTTTGACAAAAAAAAAACGCATTTTAACGATTGGTAGCGCTGCTTTTCAAGAACAATGAAGCATAAAACATTAGTTTATGTTGGATCATTGGATTTGCTATTATAACCACAATAAAATGCACGTCCCGCACCTCCACTAGTTATTCACGAATAAAAAGTGTTTCTGTTTTTGTTTTGCTTCTTACTCACGAAGCAGGCGGGTGCGAATAAACTCACACACTGTTTACTCTCGGAATCGTGAGTAGGCCTTGTGTTGTCTTTACACTCGCGAATTGCTTCATGATGCGAGTAATTCCATCACTAGCGGCCCGCAGAGTACTTTGGGAGAAAAGTCAATCAGGATCGTGCTTCCGGTGGATTTCGAGGTCACAGAACGGACTGGGTTGACACTATCACACTGGAGTATACCACTAGATTCACCGAAAGAACTCAACTTTTGCGCTTTGAACTTAAATCTTTATTCTTCGACGGTTTGGATTTGACTAATTAAACATTATTCAATTACATCGCTTATCTACCCTACGTTATGTGAATTATTTCGTGTAACGGAAAAGATGCATGCTGATTAATGGCCAAGAAGAATATAGAAGTAATAATAAGGGCGAAGATATGGAATGTTCTCTGAAGTCAGAATCACTTCACACATTTTATTCTTAAACTATTTATTTTTATTTAGCATTTCCTCTGTTGTGTATTTAGATGAATTCATGTGTTCCTCATAGGCAATACTACAAATTTTAAAATTACTCACTTGTTTTTAATTGTAGTAGGTAGTAGTATTGTGGAAAGGCTAAACCTTACGCTTGAATGCTTAAACCTTACGGCGGAGGCGGCGGCTGTTTGCTGTGTGGTATGTTCATTTGGGATCATCCTGTCTGTGTTACTCATCTACCGAACTGCGCAATAAGTAGACTAATTTCGACAGGTTTTTTTTTACAATCGGCCGCCGGTTTACGCTCTGTCTACGGCGAAGACTCCGGTGTCAAGCAAGTTTTGTGGAAAGGATGATGTATGTTTTCTCTGTCTTTCCTTCTGTGTATATTTGCACGTGTTGCCCTCTGGAATAGTACAATCCAGTAGCGGTTTTTCGGCGGAGTGTTTGATGTTTTGCATTTTATAAGATCATATCGAAGGAATAACAAGCAGGGCTTTGTGAACTTGGTTAGCTTCAGACAATGCCGACGTGTTGTTAAAAATGTCTGTACAGATTTTTTTTTTTCAGAAATATCTCATTTAAATCACCAAGTTCTGAAATTTAAGATTGGCTAAAGTTGTATTAAAAGTTCAAATTTGACCAATCTAATCTCATGTACTAAGGAGTGTTTTGGTGAAATATAAAACTGTTTAGTTTTGTTACTGAAACATTGGAGATGAAAGCTTCGAAAAACATATTTGTGAATAAAAATAGCTGTACTGACATTTTTTTGACACACGGTAGCTAGATTGTAATTGGACAAACTTTACATTGATACTGTACCTTAATAAGAGAATAGTCTCTATAATTAGCACGATCTACTCAGCTTACGCTAACCTCTAGTAATTGTTGTATATTCAATAAATATTTTATTATGATAATTTTTATAAATACCCTTTTTACTAGACTTTCTTGTGTAGCAACTTTCTACCACAATTATGAGTGAATTTGATGCGTGATCGTGTGTTCTATTTTTTACTTAACTCTATACAACAACAAAAAAACTAGTCGTTTCATTCGATAAGGAATCCTTATGCTCCAAGTAGATGCATATTTTTCTTCACTTAATAAATTTGTTCAATCATTTTTTTTACAATCATTTGTGTTCCTGCCTAAATGTGACAGCTTTCTTTCAATGGAAGAAAACACTGTTCACAAACGTTTCATGCAATCTTCCGCCGAATGAACGCCCTCAAGCGAGCGCGAGAACGTTCGAATGCATCAAGCAGTGTCTGGTGCACTGCCTTACAATTCACCCATTTTGACGTAGGACTACGTCTGCTGTTCTCCTTGCGACACCAAGAGTTTGTTCGTGTGGAAAACGAAGTAAAAAATGAAGCAAAAACAAAAACGTTTACCAAATTTTAACTTGCTTGCACTGTCCGTTCATGCTCTTACACCATCCCGTGGAGTCAGTACGGGAATAGAGGGTTTGTGTGTATGTGTGTATTGCTGTGTATGAGTGTGTCTGTGTGTGACGTTCTGCTTGCTGTTACCGGGTATATTGCTGGAGTTGCGGAAAGGAGGGGGAACCTCTTCGTCCAAGTACTGGTGCAGAAATGATTCAGCCGCGAGAGCCGTTTAGATGAGAATCGGATTGGCTGCACCGGGCGCCATGAGCGGTCCGGGTCCACCGGCAAGTCCGCCTTTCTTGGCGAGCCGTCGCCGACCTCGGACCTTCCGGACGTACGCCTTGATGAGCTTCTGGATCTTTATCGGGTTGATTTCCCCTGTACGGCTGTGGCAAATCTGTGGAAGAATGAGTTAAAATGTGATTATTTTTTTTATAATATGTAATCAACCAGATGAAGTTCTAGCACGTTTTGTCCATGTAAAGCGCAATATAAAATCAATGCTGTGTGGTTGGCAAGGGCCCATATAGCCGAGGCGGTAAACGCACGGGTATTCAGCATGACCATGCTGAGGGTGACGGGTTCGATTCCCGGTCGGTCCAGGATCTTTTCGTAAAGGAAATTTCCTTGACTTCCTTGGGCATAGAGTATCTTCGTGCCTGCCACACGATATACACATACAAAATGGTCATTGGCAGAGGAAGCTCTCAGTTAATAACTGTGGAAGTGCTCATAGAACACTAAGCTGAGAAGCAGGCTTTGTCCCAGTGAGGACGTTACGCCAAGAAGAGGAGAGGAGGCTGTGTGGTTGGCCAATTCTGAAAGATGGATTTTCAACTAGAAAAATGGACAAGACAAGAAAAAAAACAGTCCGTCGTAAAAATAAATCGTTGTCCTTTTGTAGAGAATGAAGCACGGACCAAAACGATATGCGTAGATTCTAACAACGGTCAATGAAGCGCGGCATCAGATTGCGCCGATACGGTCGTAATGATGCAAAATGACGTAATCGCTACTTCAATTTTCGACGTATTTTGGTACATATCCAGTAAAAGGATAACACTATGATGTACTAGAGATGGTCGGGTTTCGGGTTTTCAAACCCGAAACCCGACCCGAACCCGAACCCGACGGGTACGGGTCGGGTTCGGGATTGGAAATTTTTAAAAACTCGGGTTCGGGTCGGGTCCGGGTTTAAATAATTTCAAAATTTTCGGGTACGGGTCGGGTCCGGGTTTGAATAACGTCGGGTTGAAGTCGGGTTTGGTACCAGTGTAAATATATCAGTATTTAAAAATATGCTTTATTTGTTATAACCGATACATTTTTTGAATTCGGGTTTTGGTCGGGTTTATTGATTAATATTTTCTCGGGTTCGGGTCGGGTTCGGGTTTGATCATCGAAAAGTTTTCGGGTTCGGGTCGGGTCCGGGTTTGACGGAACAAAAAATTCTCGGGTTCGGGTCGGGTCCGGGTTTTGAAATTGAAAATTGTTCGGGTACGGGTCGGGTTCGGGTCTGTAAAACCTGAAACCCGACCATCTCTATGATGTACCTACTATACTGTCCCTATTCGCATAACAGTCCCATGTTTGCTGGGTTTCCTATTCACATGGGACTGTTGTGCGAATGGGGGCAGTATATTACGATGCAAGATCTATTCGTGAATACAAGCGTAGGCGAATTTCTCTTTTTTCTAAACACGAGAAAAAGAACGTTAGGAGAGGGGGCACTTATTGATTTTCTCTCATCTCGCTCTTTTTGGGAACGAGAATGAGTGAGAAAAATAAAAAGCTGCCTACGCTAGTGATCGTAATCTAAAGCCTGTGGGGGTAGGCGGGGCATAATGAGCCCTTTGTATTTTCACTGTAAATCTTCAAATTAACAAAACAAATTGCTTGATTGTAGCCTTATTATCTAAAATCCAATGAGTTGATGACAAAACATTAATCAAAAAATCCGTTTTCCTTGAAAAATTAATCAAAATGCGTAAAGTGGTCATGTACTGGGAAAATATTATAAGAATCAGGTGACCTAAAATAAGGTTTTGGGTATCGAAATCACAACTTAGTGGGCATTTATCGATTTTCTTGATATTCCCTAGGCCAATGAAATGTATTTGTAACACTTTTCAACTATTTGTATAATTATTTTGTTGAAAATAATAAGTGGGGCAGAATGGGCAACTAGTGAAAAAATAATGAAAATGGTAAACATCTTCAACAACCTAATTTTAATTTTGGTTTTCTCTGTTTTGATGCATATAGTAAGGTTTTGTCTGTAACTTTCAATTTATTAGCTTTAAAATTTCAGTATCTGTATATGTATTATCACCGTTTAAAAATTCCTCAATAGAAAACTCATTGGAACCCCACAGTTCCCTACAAATTAAACCCCGTAATCCCTTCAAATTCTCATTGATTGTTGCCGGTATGCTTTATCATTGACAAGAATAGTCAATTAGCATTAGATTGTGTACAAAACTGATATTGATCATCCTGCCCCACCTAGGGTGCTCATTATGCCCCACACCTCCAAAACGCAACTCGCGATTTTATACGTTTTTAAAAACATAAAATTCTACAACATTTATAACTGTATTCGGAGTTTCAACGATTAGCTTTTGTCATTTAAGGTTTAAATAAGGATTGAACGTTAAAATTACACATTGGTTGCACTTAATTTACTGGATTTGGTGGCAAAATGCCTAAGCTGTTCATTATGCCCCGCCTACCCCTATCCGAAATAATTGGGGAAAAGATGCTTATCCTTTCTGGGCACGCTGAAAGTCTTCTAGCAATTTTGAGAAGATACAGGCCATGATTTCTGGAAGAAATTGATGATTTATGTGGACACCTAATGAAGGCTTTAGTGGAGGAATCCTCAAAACATCTACATTAAACCATCGAAAAACTAAAAGATTAATAAGTGGGAAAATTCCTGGAGAGAATCCTTGAAAGAATTCAGTTTCATAATTGTGGTGAAGAATCATAGTGCCTCCTTGTACATGGCGACCGTGTACTGAGCGGTAAAATAGCTCTAACTTATACATGGCGACCGTGACAGGACACGAACCTGGAATCTTCTGTTAACAATTATTCAGTGAAAGAGAATTGAAAGAAGAATTGTCGAAAATGAATATCAGGAACCAAGAATAACTGGAACGGAACGGTTATTTTCAACATTTTGAATATTTGCGGAGTTTCAGTACGCCATTCTTATTGCGATTGAATTATATAGCAAGTCAACTGGCTGGACACATCTGCAGTGTTGCGCTGATTAGGTATTATGGACAGTGCTAAACTGCCCACATTCACATAACAGTCGCATGTGAATAGCAAACCCAGAAAATATGGGACTGTTATACGGTAAACTTAAACGCCAAACTTACCTTCGGGACAGCACGTCGCATAATGTCCTTGTACTCGTCCTTGTTGATTTGTTTCTTATTGTAGAATGGTTTAATGACCAGTTTAACCTCTTCCACCACCCGTTCCAATCGGTTCAATTTCTTGAGGAACTGTAAAGAAAGAAAACAAAGCGGAAACAAATCCAAAACACGGATCGATTATTAGCAATTGCGAACATGTCACACAGGGGTGTAATTGAAAATTGAAACCGTGCCCTACCCTATCCTTCGTGGACAATTTGGAAAGATCTTCATCATCGTCACCCTTCGCCTTGGCTGGAATAATAAGAAGAACGTTAAGTGAACAGAACCACTTCCGGAAAACACATTGCTCACATACCTCTTCGCTTATGCTTCTTGCCCCGTTTGAAGTTATTGGCAGGCGAGCTTCCAAACAACGTATCAAACGTGCCGCCGCCGCCCTTCTTGGCTCCCTTCGAGAGAATCTTGGTCGGTTTGTAGGACTGCTTGACTGGTGCCGCCGGAGGCGAATCCAACTCGCCACCCGCCTCGAACAGATCGTCAAAGTCACTCGCCCCCGGCGAGTACGGCGAATCGGTTGGATTGATAAAGTCGTTGAATTTCTGACCCGCGGTAGCTCCCGGCGGCAGTGGCAGTTTCGAGATCAAACTCGACGAGTTGGCCGCCGTGCTGTACGATTTGATGGGGTTTGTCGACTGGTTGGCACCGGAAGTGCTGTAACCGACATTGCTGCTGGGCACTGGAGCCGACGAGGAAACAAAGTCATCGAAGATCACGTCCGAGTCATCGCCACCGTTGTTTTGGCTTGCGGACACGACACCGGAACCGCTGACAACGCCCGAGACGCTGTTCGTCGGTTGACTGATAACAATGTTGCTAAGGATTGTGATTTTGTTGCCCCGTGGAGCATCGACTTCACCGGATATAGCTTCGTCCTGGTTCTGAGAATCGGCCTTCGGGTCACCAGTACCGGAATCTGGGCCGTCCGGTTTGCCACTGCTGGACGGAAGAACAGCATCGTCCAGATCGGAGAGGCGCTCAATCGAGACATTGTCACGCCGTGGCGGTGACGGAGAGGGAGATTTCGTCGGTTCGAACGGATCGTATACATCCGGTGAGGGGGATTGTGGGGCCGGTTCCGGAGGGGTATTCGGGCCAACCATGCTGTAGGAGCTTTCGGCATTATCCATTCGTTCGGGAGTTTTGCCTTCATCCAGCTCGCCTGGCTCGTACAGGAGATTCATAGGACGAATATTCGAAGTTTTCGACTTGACTTGCATGGAAAACTTTGGCGCTTGAGGTTTGCTCTGCGAGGGCTGCGGTTGGCTGGGGAAGCCGGGAGGTGTTTTTGGACCAAACATGTCCTCTTCATGCCGCTCGGCAGGAGATTTCCGCATCGTCGAGGACGGCCCATTAGTACTGGATTCTGCGTTAACTTGTTGATTTCCAGCGGCACCGGCTCTGTTGGGGTCGGCATCCCGTCGGTCTTTGTCCTTCTCGTTGTCGCTGTCACTTAGGACAATTACCGCCCTGGGAGAAGGAGTCATTACGCGGAACGGTGACCGGTCCAGGTCGATAATGACCACTGGTTTGGGAGCTTCACCGCGAGTCTTTTTCAAACGCTCCAGACGTCTTCGCTTGGCCTTTTCAGCTTCGGCTCGCTTCTTAGCCATGTCTTTCAATCTCTTATGTGTAATCGCAGCGGCTTCTCCTTCGGCAGCTGCTTCATTCTCCTTATTTAAATTTTTGTCGTTAAAACTAACACTAACTAATATATTATCACCTGATGTAAATACTTCCTTCGAGGGTAGATTTTTGTCACGTGCCCGATCGCGGCGCCTAGCTTCTTTTCGCTTGCGCTCGCGTTCCTTTGCTTGTTTTGCCAGCGCTTCCTCGTTCGTCAGAATCACCGTCAGATTGGTGCCATTGGTTTTCGGTCGCACCGGTGGCGGAGGAGTCCACGAATTCTGCTGTCGAACCTTGGCAAATCGCTCGGTTAGGACTCCGGTGGTTTGCGCCGGCGGAATCGACGTGGATCTCGACCGAGACCGTGACATCATGGGCGATGCGGACCTCCTTCTGGTCTTCTTCTTTTTACCACCTGGGGACCTGCTGCGATGTTTGTTCTTCTTCTTGCGTCCCTTCTTGGTCTTTTTCTTACCGCGATCGACGCTAGGACTGCGACTTCTGCTAACCGAAGCTAGACGTTTCTTTTTCTTAGTCTTCTTTGTTTTGGCCCCACGAATGTCCGGAGTACGGGAGCGTGACTTGGGCGTTCTCGAGATTGACCGTGGAAGCCGAGCACGAGGAGGAGGGGAAGGTGTTCTTGAAATGGATCGTGGAATCAAACGTGGACGAGCGACCACTGGAGATCTCGAACGCTGCCTACTGATGGATCGCATTCTAGGACCTCTGGACAAAGATCTTCTTTCTTCGTTTCTACGGAACGGCAACGGTGAACGATTGCGTCCTGCTCGGAACCGTGGCGAAGGCGAACGTCTTCTGTTGAAGCGTCGTGGAGGTTCTGGACTCAGCGAAATTGACAATTCCCGACGACGCTCCGGTGTACGGCTACGGGTGCGACTACGACTGCGAGTCTTGGAACGAGGTCTCGGAGTAACGTCCCTACCGAAGGGATCCTTCATCACCCGCGGACGTTTCTCAATTACCGTGCGGACATCGTAACGTTCCAGCTCCTTCCTCTTGGGGCGACGCTGACGATTGCGTTCTCGCGAGCGGCGGTCGTGATTTTCCTTGTCGTTGTCATTGCGATCCCGTTTTTTGGTTTCCTTGTCACGATAGTTACGTTCCTTTCCTTTCTTGTTTACCTTCTTGAAGGCAAGATCCTTCTTCCTAGCACCAGAAGACGATGGTTTCGATGCCGAGGTCGGTCGAGCTTCATCTTCCTTGAACGTATTTTCATCCTCGTCAGAAATCATTTCCGTGTCCATGCCATCAATGCCTGAAAAGATTCGTTTCAATATACAGTTCATTGGGTTGTGTTACTTTTTCCCGAGTGTAGGGTTTCCGGTATTCGCGGAACAATTTGCGGAATGATTAAATATTTCCCAACTTTTTCCCACATTACCCGAACCCGACTATGTGGCCATCCAGAAAAAAGCTTAAATTATTACACTTACCTTCTTTCTGAGATGGTGGCGGTAGAGTTGGCGTTGAGCCACTCTTGTCGTGTTCCCGGCGAGCTTCCTGGTACTTTTCGTCCAGACACGGGGTGTAACTGCGATCCTCTTCACCTTGGGCCGAATTAGCCGGAGCAGCACCTGCACTGGGAGCAGTGGTTGTGCTTGCTTCACCGACCACAACCGTCTCGGCGTGTAGCCCAGCTGTCGTAGTAACAGCGGTTCCCGAAGAAGCCAACGCAGCAGCTACGGTTGTTGTGAGGGGCGGTGTCAACGCTTCCAGCTCGTCGGTCGGTTCCGGTTCCGGACCAATGGGTGCGGACGATTCCTCTATCTTTTTCAGTTCGTCGTCGGAATCGGAATCGAACGCATCGTGATCCAGATCGCCCACCGGAAGCTTATCGGTTCCATTCGGAATGTGTTCCTGGTCCGGCTCAGCTGGGGTGTCCGTTGGCTTCTGAGCTGCAGGCTCTTCATCGTCCAACTGAACCAGATCTTCGTCACGCTCTTCAAACTCATCATCGGTTTTTTGCTCACTGTCTAACGGATCGTACGGTTCCTCGCCGCCGGTCTTTGCATACTGGAGCGTTTCCGATGAGTAAACCGAAAAATTTGGGCAGTTATTGGCTTCTGAGGTCATTGTATACTTGAATTTGCCAAACCCTTTGGATGAACCCGGAGCAAGATCCGAGTCATCCGCAGTGGTGCTTTCTGGAGCGGGATTGATCGACGTCGGACCTGGCTGACCGGATGTCGACGCGGAAGGCAGTGGAATAGGTTCTGATCCAAACATATCGAACGATTCCTTCTTTTTCTTCTTTTCATCTTCATCCTCCTCACTGGGATTCTTTAGAGGAGGTAAATCCACAAAGATAGACATATCCGAAGGATCGGGAACGCTGTCATTATTATCATTGTTACCACCAGCACCTGCTCCAGAAGACGTCGAACTAGCGGCGGCGGCGACTCCAGACGAGCCTCCCGTTTCGCTGGACTGGCCATTTCGATTGGAACTGGTAGAATCAGCCGCCCCGGTGTTGGAACCTGAAGATACGGTAACACCGCCCTGGAAGTTGTGCCCAATTCCAGCTTGGGTTGCTCCCGGGGGATTCGAATCCTTCTTTTGAGGGCTGTCATTTTTGAAGATAATTTTACCGTTATCAATTTTAACATCTCCCAGCCCTTTCTTGGAATGCCAACGTTCCTGATTCTCCATAATACTGCCGAGCAGGTCAACCGATCCACTGGTTGAGCTAGCTTCGAATCCGCTCTTCAGAACTCTTCTACGTCCCAGAGGATTTCGCAGCGTTGCACGAATGCTGGAAATGGCAGCGGTTTCGCCTCGGCCTCCAAGCGAAACATCCGCTTCCAAGTCATCGTCGCCGGCATTCTCATCCGAGAAGTAATCCAGATCGTTGGCCCCTCCGAAGATCTTCAACGTTGGAATACCAGTGCTGAAGCGCTGACGCTGCACATCAGCTCCTTCTTCGTTAAGTCCGGATGTAGCTTCCCTGCTCTTGCGAGATGCCCGCTTACGCTTCGAACGTTTTTTGCTCAGCTTTTTCAAAGTGTTGTAAATCTTTTTCCGTTTGATAGCGAATTTTTCGTCGTCATTGTCCACATCGTACTCTGAGATAATCATCCTCAAAATTTTCCTCCGAGTTCGACGCTTACGACGCTTACGAACCGTTCTCGCCGGGGCCGCTCTTGCGGACGTTCCACCGACTGCTCCACTTCTGGCCCTTGTGGACGGACCGGGTTGATCCAAATCTTCGACGACGTTCAAGCGAACAGCCGTCGCAGTACGGGTGAGGATCGTTGCCCGGATCCGTTCGCTTTGTCTGGTTCGGACGATTCTCGGAGGACTGTTCATGCGCATGCGCAGCCGAGTCTGTCGAACACCACCGATCTCGTCGAGGTCGTTCAACAAATCTTCGACCTCTTCGTCATCTTCTGCATCGGAACCGGAGGCGAAACAGCAATCGCAGTACCATGATCCGGATGGAATTTCCGTCAGTGGAGGAGTCAGACAATCCATGTGATAGCCCAAATTGCACGAATCGCAAAGCAGCATGGAATCTTCGCGATCCGGACGGCGGCAGACTTCGCAATTGGTCAACTCATGATCCTCGACGAGGGGAACTTCATCCGGTGCCTTCACCTGCACCTCATTCTTGCGAACCAATTGTTTCCTATCGACACTTTTGTAGATGTTGATGACATCGAAGTTTTTGCGATCGATTGGACAGGTCGTGACATTTTTGGACCATTCCTCGATACAGGGAGCGCAGAATATGTGCTCGCATACCTCTGGGACACCGATCTCCTGGTCGTTCAGAGACAGCAAACAGATGGGACACTTTTCGCTGTCGTTGCTGCTAGTTGACGAGTCCGAAGCGTACCCTAGTTTGCTTACAAGAGCGGCAGCGGCCTGCTGACCACCGGAATTGAGTAACGCTTGTTCCTCGTCGCTGTTCCAGTCGGATTCCCACTCGGAACTATCGTGGACGACGGGCTGGAAATAGGACATGGTTGATGGATTAATATGGGTAATTTTCGTACGCGTTGTTGTGTTTAATCGAAACGAGTTCAAGAGGATTATGCTTGAGTAGATTTCCCTTAAAATATGACACAAGTTTTTTTTTAAACAACTGACGCATACACTGAGGGATACTGCACCTCCGAAAAATCATACGAATCATAATAAGTCATTTTCATACCACTTGATTTAATTTCTGTATAGGTTTAGGTACTATACGTTTCTCACCACATGCCAAAAACTAGGCCAATACGTGTAAAATTGACCTAGTTCTAGTGACAAGTGCCCAAACGGTACAAGACCCTAGTTATAACCTGATTCAGGATTCAAAGCGCCAACTATTATAGTCATACTGCTACTGTAGCAAGATTGTTATAAGAAGATAGGTTGTCTGAGTTGGTCATTTTATAGGCGAGGGACGCGCGGGGGAGGGTGGTAGGGGAGGTAGGTTGTTGCTGTTGTTTGTTGTTGTTGCTTGGTGTTGTTTGTTGTTGGAGTTGTTCGGTGTTGTTTAGTGTTGTTTGGTGTTTTTTTGGTGACGTTTAGTGTTGTTTTGGTATTGTTCGGTGTTGTTTGGCGTATTTTGGTGTTGTTTGGTGTTATTTTGGTATTGCAACCCGGCAACGCCAACAATATCACAACGTGAAAAGTGCCACAAAACCACAATACCGCAACCCAACAACGGGCAACGTTGTGTTGCAACAACAAAAAAATCCAAGATGGCCGCCATGCAACATTGGCGATCTGGATAACCTATCTTCTTAAAACAATCTTGCAACCCAACAACGGGCAACGTTGTGTTGCAACAACAAAAAATCCAAGATGGCCGCCATGCAACATTGGCGATCTGGATAACCTATCTTCTTACAACAATCTTGCTACTGTAGAAGGTGTGAAAGTTCTGGTTTTGTTGTATGGTCCCTTCTGTATTTGTTCTTTTGTCATGTCAAGGTTTAAACCATGTTATTGTTCAGATAATTGTTGTGCCCTGTAATTCAGTAATCTTTAGTCACAGACAAACAGACGTAACAGCTTGAACGATTTTCATGGAAATCCATCGCCCAGTTCACACTACCATCACCTGGTGGAAAAGTTGCACGAATCACTGTGTTGTGCCATATCGTCAACAGAAGTCGCTAGTGTGAAACGTCAAACGCATAGAAAAACGATGCGCGCGCCTCTGGTCGTGAAAACCACAACTATAAAAATTTTAAATGATCGTTAAAAGCGTGGTCGATGGAAATTTCGCAAGTGTTACGTCTGTTTGTCTGTGCTTTAGTGTATCTATGATCTGTTAGATGGTCGATGTGTTGGATATTTCCATTTTTGTTGATCCTCATTTTAGTACTGTTTTAATTTTTGAAAATTGTCTTTGTTCTATAGAAAAGATTTCATACAATCAATCGAAAAACGTAAAAATCTCTAATTTGTTATAAATAGGTTACGTAAGTCAAAGTCGAAGTAGTCAGTTTTTGTCGATTTCGTCAAATATATATGCGTCTTAAGTCCTAATCACTCGTTAACTTCGAATCTATAAGCAAGCATTCACTTTCACACTATTCGTTTCCTAGTTATTTTAATTTGATAATCGCAAAAAAAACATTATTAAACATTAGTTACTTGAAACATATTAGGGTTTACTCAAAAAAACTATCGACACATTCTACGGGCCCCGTATCATCAATACTCAATTTTCAAAGTTTAAATTTGGCATATTTCACATTTTTATAATATTCTACACTACTCTTGTCGTCCAAAAATGTATTCTACATGATATTAATGTGACAAAACATATTTATTGAACAACGGTTAAGATTAACAATAAAATCGTGATTATAAGGCATTTAGACACACTATTCATCAAAGCTGCCGTATTTTAAACACCAACGCACTGATTTTTCAAAAATCTCCCATGATTAACAGATAAATGTATGTAGATTGTTCAGCATACAAAGAATTTTAATTGTAATACTTTACAACTATGAGGTATGGTTGGTCAAAGTATAGGTTTTTAAAGCGTTGTAACGTCACGGAAAATCAACCTTTATGAAATTTATTCAAATTCGGAACAAGTTTCAAATTTGAAATTTTGTATGGTCTTTGTACTCCAGAATATCTTTCAAATGAGATTAAAACAAAAGAAATCGGTTCACTGACGCCTTAGTTTCACCTGGATGAAGTTTGCGTTGTAACGTCACGAAAAAAAGTTCTGTGGAAAAGACCAAATTTCTCTGGCTTGGACGACTTCTGCAGTGGACAAAGGTAGTTCTATATTCCAAACCAATTTCTTTCTCGTTGTGTATGAATCCTGTAAAAATGACACTCAAACCGATCATTTATATGATATCAGAGCCAAACAGACGAAACACTGACAAAATTACCATCTCGTATATCTCAGGGTATTGATAACTTCGAGAGTTGGTGTTTTCAGCAAAGTTGTTAGGTTGGTCAAAGACTTACAGTTGATGGATAGTATGGTTTTAAGTTCCACAAAAAAAGCGGCGCTAGAGAACTTACAAATTTCAAATTTCATGTATCTCAGGCCCCCATTACTTGGAAAGATGGTTTCTTCAGCAAAATTTAGTGAGTCAAGGACTTGCAGTGGATTTACCATTTGATGTGAGATTTCGCCACTAGAAGACGCTAGTTTCCATTTTGCAAAAGCTGGCAAACTATTAGAATTTCTCAAAAAGTATTTTACAAGCTGGAATTTTTTTCACTTTGGACATATTGTATTCGAATCAAATGGTAATTAAAGACCAACATATTTTTCATAAATGTTCAAAAATTGATTTGATTTGTTTCACTTGGTCCCAAGATACAAAATTTAATAAAACGACAGTCAAAAAGATGTATTCTGCTTGAAGTACTGCATCTTCGTGTAGAGCTAGCCAATCAAGTCCAAATTTGTAGCATTTACAGATAACAAGATGAGGAACTATCAGTCAAAATTTGAAAATTTTAAGAGTTACGGCTAGTTGAATGTTTTCAAGATAAATAATAAAATTGGTATGCTTTTGTAAATGTAAATGTAATATTAAACTGAAAGTTCTTGATCTACCAAACAACTCTACCGAAGCAACAATATTTCTAATTATTCAGGATCCTGAGATAAACGAAACTAAAAATGTGTATACCTTCTAACGCCTCCTAGTGGAAGGATTTGAAATCATACGGCCCATCAATTTAAAGTTCTTGACCAGCCAAACAACTTTGTCGAGGACACCAACTGTCTAAATAATAAGGTTACGTCTATCTTTGATATCACAAGAATCACCGACTCATATATCTCAGGACCCTGATTACTTAGAAAGTTATTTTTAAGTATCTTCAGTTTAAAAGTCGATTGGTATAAGGTTATACTTGCCTAGTGGTAGTTGAAATTTTGGAAAACCATGCACATTATATTTATTTATAAAAGAAAAGTTGAAACTTTTTAAAAAGTGCCCAAAAATTTACAAATTTTGACTGCTAGTTTCTCAGTTAGTCAAAACAATTAGTCAAAACTTATGAGAAATCATTTGCAAACTATTACAAACTTTTATTTAGCATCAACCAGTGGCGAAATCTCACGTCAAATGGTAAATTAGCTGTTAGTCTTTGATTTTTCAAACAACTTTTCCGAAGACACCAACTCTCTAAGTAAGGTACACCGGGGCAAGTTGAAACAGGTGGGGCAAAATGAAACGCGAAGTTTTGAAATAGTTTTCAATACATTTTAGAAACTTGTCTTTCGCCAAAAGATTGTTTGAATCAAAAACTATGTGTTATGGCATTCAAGCTGTTCATCATCATTGGATAACATCATGTTAACCAGCTGTTTCATCTTGCCCCACCCGTTTCAACTTGCCCCGGTACACCTTAATTAAGATTTTTTATCACTGTTAGGTCTATTTGTCTCTGAGATCACAGAAGTTGTTCTTAGGGTCCTAAGTGGTATGCAGATCCTCTGGTATGCTTTTCATTCAATAAATTCTCTCAAACAAATTATAGCATTTTTACTTGAATAGACGACATTGCATAGATTATTGAAGAAATGTTTATCTCGTCGGCGTGATGAGTTATATGCTGAAAAATCTAAATATCTGGCGGTGTGAAGTAATGGATCTCAGCGCGCTAGTCTTTGGGACAAAACTAGAAAAATATGGGTGGTACTAAACCGAAGATGGGTGCCGGTGTCATTAACCTTCATGTAGGAATATTCATACTACTGATAGCAATAACTTGGCCCTCCGAGCCATTTATCACAAAACGGATTTTCAATAGAATAAAGTTCTCCGTGAAGCAGTGAAGATAATGCAATAATATAATTACAAATTCGGGCAAATTTGGCTGATTATTCTGGTTCTAACATGATGGGCATTTTCGTGACGTTACAACACGAGCAGAACCCTGTTTGAAACTGAACAGGCGTTGTAACGTCACGAAATGTAAAAGTCGATTATCCAAAAACAAATCCAAAATTTATATGTTTTATTTCATTGAATTGAAGAACCAACCAATAAATTTCAATGGTAGAAAAAAAAATAGAATATCATAAAAATCCGAGCAGATTTTTTAAGATATTGGTTTCGCGGTAGAGAGGGTCGGATTCTAGCGCGTTGTAACGTCACGCTACAAATACGCACTTTAAACACGTTTTTCTAATGCAAACTAAAGGTTCAATAGGTCAAATATATCAGAAATTTTACAAGGAATCCGAATATGAAAAAATATTTTGAGGTTTACAATCGTTTTCATGAGTTATTGTGAAAAATCTGTCTACGAATACGTCAAAACGTTGTAACGTCACGGTAGAATGTGTCTATCATATATAAAAATAATGAAGGTGAAAATTAAATCACAAGTAAAGCAAATGTCGTAAATTATGAATGAGCAAATTGAATACACGATATACTACTAATTGTTGCATATTTGAATTGATTTTAAAATTAACGGAATATGTAGTGGAAAGCCCAGACAACAATTCAACGTCTGCTGATTCCAAAAGGATTCTAAGATTCATCACAAAACACAAATGTTTCCATTACACAGCGTAACAAAAATTTACTTTTGATCTGTCTCAAGAGCAAACTTATGTGTCTCTGACAAATTTTGGGCCGCTGAATCGGAATCTGGGCTCAGATTTGCTCCAGCACGTCACAATTTTGAGCTACACCTCAACTGCCCCCACTCGCATAACAGTCCCATCTTTGCTGGGTTTCCTATTCATATGGGACTGTTTTGCGAGTGGGGGCAGTCAATTTATAGTGCAAAATGTGCTATTTTGGGTTTTTTTGACTGCCTGCCATTAGGCATGGAAATTTTTTCTTTAACCAATTAAAGGATAAATTGGTCAATTGACATCTAAATTAACGACTCATGCAAAATATTTTGTTTTACCAAATCAAATTCGATAAATTTAATCATTTTATGTTAGTAAGTAAACTTGCATGCAACTTTTGTAGGGTGACTTGTATGGAAAATATCGTACCTAACATAAATCGCTTAATACTTTCAAATTCGATTTGGTAAATCAAAATATTTTGCATGAGTCGTTAATTTAGATGTTAATTGACCAATTTACCTTTTGATTGCCTAAAAAAATATTTCCATGCATAATGGCAGGCAGTCAAAAAAGCCCCAAATCGCATATTTTGCCCTATAAATTGAGGTAAAGCTCAAAATTGTGATGTGCTGTAGCAAATCTGAGCCCAGATTCGGATTCAGTGGCCCAAAATCTGTCAGAGACACATAAGTTTGCTCTTGAGACAAAAAAATGTTGCGCTGTGTTATGATTCGCAACGACCAGGGATGTAAGGTACCACCCTCTACGCCCACCCCAACATGCCCACCTGCGCGCCATTTACTGTTAGTTCTAATTTGTAAACATCCTTTGTTTAATGATTTTATATTCATTTTAAGTAATAACTTGCCAGATTTATATAGAAAAATGAATTTTCAATTTTTTCCACTTATATGGGTGTACATGGGTCACTGTGAATGGAGATTGATTTTTAGGGTACCCATTTACCATGCCCTTTTGTATCAATAAAAAAAATAAGTGGAATCGTACTTTCTTGGTAAACTTGCTTCGATAATGCAAAATAGATACCTAATAGGTGAATGTAATTGCTTCTTGGTGAAATAATATCGTTACTACATTTAGTTAATCGCTTAAATCACGTAAGCGCAGTTTTTATTTTTTTACTACTAATGCAGTGACTGAGCAAAATATTGCTTCATGTAAACACACTTTAGTGTCAAAATGGTACTGTAAAAAGCTTCTAACCCGCGTTTTGACATAGGAACAATCCATTAGTGTTATATTGGTGAAATTATGTGGTGGAAATTGGTGAAAATATATTCGAAGGCCCACGGCGAATGGAGCCCCCACGGTAAAATGGCCCACACTTATACGAAAAACAAAAATTTCGAAAAATGCCAAGTCTTACCCCCTAAATCAGTTGTTTTAAACTCCCAGAAGCTAAGTTCAAAATTTGAACAAAATCGGTTAAACCTAAGGGGGCGCTGAAAACGCTTGAATTTTGTATGGGAAAACTTGGCCAAATGTATGCAGAAATTTTAAGTTTTCGAATTTTGCCGCTAGGTGGCGCTGTAAATGTTCAATAATAAAACCCTTTGGTATTATTGTAGGTGACTATATGCCAAACAACTTTGTCGAAGACCGCAAAGTGATCCAACGCCTGTGAAAAAAGTTACACTCTAGGTAAAGTGAGGATAAACTTTATTGTTATTTTTCCAATACATGTAAACGTAAAGGAATAATATCAATAATGAAATCTCAATACTTTGCCTCACTTTGCCTAAGGTATAACTTTTTTCACAGCCGTTGGATCACTTCGCGGTCTTCGACAAAGTTCTTTGGCATATAGTCACCTACAATAATACCAAAGGGTTTGATTATTGAACGCTTACAGCACCACCTAGCGGCAAAGTTCGAAAACTTAAAATTTCTGCATACATTTGGCCAAGTTTTCCCATACAAACTTCAAGCGTTTTGAGCGCCCCTTAGGTTCAACCGATTTGGCTGAAATTTTGAACGTGGCTTCTGGGAGTCCAAAACAACTGATTTAGGAGGTAAGACTTGGCATTTTTCGAAATTTTTGTTTTTCATACAAGTGTGGGCCACCCTACCCCACCGTGAAAGGCGACTTGACGGTACATAAATTTTGTTTTTTTTTTTATTTGTATATTTGTTTTTTTTTCAAAAGTATATATTTATAAATTGTCAATTAATTTTTTAATTTGTCTTGGGATTCTAATCTAGCAGCAACTTGAATGCTATGACATAATTGTTGATGATCAGGAAGGCATCAGACAACTAAAAGATCCTCGCATTACACGCTACCTCCTGTCCATAGAAAACGCTCATCAATCGAGTTTATATGGATGTATGCTACCCAAATTGACGCTGTCATGAAAGAGCGATAAGATGTGGATTTATCGTGCGCCCTTCTGTAACACTTAATGAAACTTGTCGGACTTCTTGCAGTATAATAGTTATTCGGACATAGTTCGCTTCGTATCTATGCACTCTATTCTCCTACAATGTATACCTACCGTTTGTGGATTCTTCTGCGACTAATTGTCTGTCATAAATAGATCACGTTAGCGAAATAATGAAAAATGTATACGAAAAACTATTAATACTGGCAAATTCCTGTTGGAGAGTAGGTGCTTGATGAACAAGGAGGCCATGATATTTTGTACTTTGAAATACAATAAAATGATTCAGTTAGTTAGTTCCCAACCTTTGAACCGAACAGTTGTTCTAATTCAATTATTCGATCTACGGCAGATCCCAATAGAAAGAAATGCTACCCAACAATCACCAATACGCCAGTTTAATAGTAGGTCTGTCATACGTACGTATACTTGGACGTTCGGTAATTTCACCATCCCAAGCCGACTGGACGGAAGCTAAGCGTGTCCTGCGCTACCTAAAGTCAACCATGGACCACAAACTTACGCTGAAGGCCGAGGAACTCGGTTTAGAAGTTTACGTGGACGCAGACTGGGCCAGCGATGCAGCCAGTCGCAAATCAAATTCCGGATACGTGTTCCTGTTCGGTGGAGGTCCGATATTCTGGGAATCGCACAAGCAAACCTGCGTTGCGCTTAGCAGTACCGAAGCAGAATTTGTGACACTTGCCGAGTGCTGTCAGGAACTCACGTGGATCGTCCATATGCTTCAAGTTTCTCCATTGATGTCCCGACCCCTGTTCTGGTACACGAAGGCAACCAATCGTGCATCAAGCAACTGAAGTCAACAAAGATCAACAACCGCTCAAAGCATGTGGATACAAAATTCCATTTTGTCCGCAAGCTATACGAAGACAACCTTATTGATGTTCGCTACTGTAAACGCGGACAACGACAGTTCACTAGGCCTTTGGATAGGATAGAGAACGTAATCCTTCAGAAGCAGTTCACCAGCCGTGCACGGAACATGTCGTCCAGTAAGACACTGTTGCGTACTGACTCCGAAGGTTACGGTAGAAGGTGTGAAAGTTTCGGTTTTGTCATATCGTCGATTTTGTATTTGTTTTGTTTTTGTCATGTCAAGGTTTAATGAATGTTATTGTTCAAATTTATGTTGTGCCCTATAATTCAGTAATCTTTGGTGTGCCTATGATCTGTTAGATAGTCGATGTGTTTGTTATGTCCATTTTCGTTGACCCTCATTTTAGTATGTACTGTTTTTATTACCTTTGAAAGTTGTCTTTCGTCCACATCCCTAGCACTATCAGCATCGGTCTAAATAAGTCCATATTAAAGAAAACCTTTCATACACTCAGTCGAAGAATGTAAACATATCTAATTTGTCATAAATAGTCTACGTTAGTCAAAGCCGAAGTAGTCCGTTTTTGTCGATTTCGTGTTGATCACACGTTAGCTTCAAATCTATAAGCAAACACTGTTAAATGCTGCACTTCCCACTTTTAGTTTCTTAGTTATTTATAGAGTTATTATAGAGAAAATTGAATCACGAAAGCACATCAAATGTTGAGAACTATGTGTTAGCAAATTAAATACGCGAGATACTACTAATTATTTCATATTTGAATTAAATTTGTATTTGTATAGTGTATTTGATAAAATTAACCGAGGGAAGCCCAGGAAACAGTTCAAAGTCTGCTGACTCAAAAAAGATTCCGAGACTCGTCATAAAACGACTCTCGAAACCTTCCTAGACTCAATCGACCAGAACTGTTTTCTGGGTATAGAAACTACTAGGCCCCAGCAGGTCCCTCCTGTTTATCGAGCATTTCTGATAAATCAGCCATACTCCATCTGTAGCAGCCGGTTCGCAATGAACCGTTGGAGGTGCATTAAAATGTTAAAGGTGATATTTTCATTACAAGAATTACAATTAACATCCTTCACTTTAATACCGTCGAACCCTGTGATCTTGGCCAGGGACTATCTCAGTTCAGAAGCATTCTAACAAAAAACTATGTATGGATGAATTGAACCTTGTAGTTTTATCTGAAAGTTCGCCGAATAGCATTAGGGTCGCACACGCATACCAAATTCGTGAACGAGCTGTGAAGGCAACTCTCCACGCCGTGAATGTAATTTACATTCACGCCGTGGAGAGTTGCGTTTGCTGCCTTCTGTTGACTTTATTATTGGCGCTAGGCTAGTACATTGTTCTACAAAGTTTCAGGTAAAACAAAAAATAGAAAGTGCTCCATACATTAGTTTTTGCTACGATGTTTTTGAAGCAAGTTATTCGCAAGTGAATGTAAATGATTGCAAATGAATGATCCCATCCTTGCGGTAGACTCATATTTCGCCCTCTCAGACCCCCTCATTCTCGTAGATTTTTGTTCCAGTTATATTTCTAAATGTTTATAGAGCGTTTACTTTGGCCACTTACCCATAAGAGAATAGCACAGACAAAAGAATAGGGTAAAAGCACTAGACTTCGCCACTCTAGTCACTCTAGTCTTCACCCCCTCCATACAAATTCCACCATTTATGTATGCAATGGCGAAGATTAGAGCAGAATTTTAGGGGGCGAAGTCTAGTGTTTTTACCCTATGTAATTTAGGGACGGGCCCAAAACAGAAATGATTAAAATATGACAAACATCTGAAGCGCAATTTACCTTGCAGGAGCAATACACTACCTCTAAGTCAATTTTCATTAACGATGCAGTATTTTTTCAGTACACCCGATTCTTTTTTTGCACGGGTCTGGTTTTTGCTATAACCCAGTCAATTTTTAACCAATTGTCATAAAATTTTGTACACACGTAGGCACGGTTAGTACTATTAGTGTACAAAATTTCATGAGAATCCGTTAAAAATTGACCGAGTTATAGCAAAATAACGACCAGTGCAAAAAAAGAATCGGGTGTATTTGTACTTATATCTCACGTTTTTTTTGTGCTTTTTTAAATCTCATTATATGAGATATATGTATTATGGTCCACTGCACGAATTTATTCTGGCCTGCTTACTCTCACACGAAATTTGACGTTTGGGCGGTGTCGGCACCGCTCAAACGTCAAATTTCCTGTGAGAGTAAGCAAGCCAACATAAATTCGTGCAGTGGACCATAGGTAATTTGAAATCGTTACGCTAACTTTAATTCCGCATCACGCACAACACACATTCAAGCACGAGTTCACACACCAAACATTATCATCTCCATTTTCTTAGGTTCATTCACCACTTTCACCCTTAAAAAAACTGCATCACTTTTAATCCTTCTCCACGGAAGGAAGGGACGTAACCTTCTCATAGCATAATCACCCTCGTATGCCCAAGCCAGAGGACACCGCTCCCCTCCCAGAACCAAATATACCTGCTGCGTTCCACTCGGGCCCGCCTCGTCGTCTTCCACAAACTTCTTAGCCTTCTTCTTGCGTGCGGATTGTTCAATCTCGCTGCCACTATCGCTGTTCCCGTTATCCGCACCGGAAGACTGGTCACTGCTGTCGTCCCGCAGCCGTCTCCGATTGGCCACTGCCGCAGCCCTACGTGCCGAGCCCCTCGCCGAACTGGAAGGCGCCGGTCCGGCAGCCGTGGATGAACTCGGTCCCGTTCTGCGTCGCAGCCGACGACTGCTACGGGCTCCCCCTCCGGCCATGATGTCATCGTCGGAGTCACTCATGTTGCCGCCACCGTTTCAAATCTGACGTGACCTGACCTCGTCCGGAAGCTCCGATTCTTGTAGCAAATCTTTCACACACCGAATTAAAACAACAGAGAATAATCCTCACAGAGTACAGAAAGGCTGGCTCCCCCGCTTAGCCATTAGCCAGCCACCATTGCGGCGCTTAATAAACACAGGGACTTTTTCTTCTTCGTCACCTCCCACTCTCGGCGCACGACGTCGACGACGGGAAGAAAACGGAGAGGTAAAAATTGCCAACTTTTCCAACGCACTAAACACCCCAGAAACGGCACGGAATCCACACTCTGCCGTTCGCCGAATGTTCTTCCCGGGCTAGACTTTCTTTTGGTACACTTTTTGGCCACCACGAACTATTTTTTCAACAGGAATTCAACACTTGAAAAAACTTGAACCAACTCCAGAAAGAAAGGCTTGACGTACAAACCGGAGAGGTAGGACAAAAATGGCGACTTTGAGACGAGAGAGAGCTTCGAGAACACGAACGCACGAATTAAAAAAATAATCATCAAAATCGAGAGCATGAAGCCGCATATTGGTCTCTTGCTTGCACCAACGAACAGCGGAGGAATCTGACAGGCAGCCATCCCTTTTTGTCCTGTTGTATGCCAGTTCAGCAGTGGAGCACGTTCACACTGGTTTGGATGACAGTTCTCCGCGGAGCCCCATGTGGTGAAGTCAAGCCTGAAATTTTCCGGCAATTCGAAACACGGAAAGAATTACGCAGGATTTTTTTTTTTTGTTTTTGTTGGTTTGACAGCTCACTCGACAATAGGGCACTGCATTGTTTTGATTCTGTATGGGATTTTGACGTTTCTTGGCCTTGTTGTTTACAAGATTTCTGTGAGAGTGAAAGAGAAGGAGAGATTTTCATGCAGTGCCCTATTGGGTTCTTTAGGGGTATCCGGATTATTTCATAACCGGATTCTTCGCCCAAAAATTAGTCGAAATCCAAAATTTCATAATTTTTGGAGTCCGGGAACTATTTTTAAAATGCATTTAAAATTTGTATAAGGAAATTTTTTTGTTCGGGTCGAACTGCCACTTTATCGATTGAAATTTAAATCTATCCATGAAAATTAAAACGGTTTTGTTAATTAAACCATCAAAACAAAGGTATTGGAATCCAATAAAATCACGTTATACTCAGAAAAATTGGCTCTTTTGATTAGGTTATAGAAAATAGCAATATTTATTCACTAAACAACCCAATTCTGCACGAAATTATGCTGGCCTGCTTACTCTCAAAGAAAATTTGACGTTTGAGTGGTGCCGACACCACTCAAACGTCAAATTTCGTGTAAAAGTAAGCAGGCCAGAATAAGTTCGTGCAGTGGACCATGAGCCACGAAGTGACAACAATGTTGAAGATGATATTGATTTTCACGGGTTATTGGACGCTATCTCCTGTCAAAATTCATTCATAAAATCGGCTCGTAAAATGGACTATTGACCAATCCAAATTCCGAAGGGGTCGACAGTAACCGATTTGATTCAATTGAGGTGTTTAGTGAATAAAATATTGCTATTTAACCACCTATTTGGGATACGATTCGAACAGTATGCGGTATTGTTGAACCGTCTACATTACGGTTTGTTGGCCTACCCCATTAGGCCAGCGCGCAAGTCTACCACCGTAGTCTCTACATTGTTCGCAACCTTGCGAACAAGATTGCGGCAGTGATTGTACGGATGGTAGGGAGTGACAGGTATTCGGCCTGTCACATGGGTGAGTCGACAGAAACAGAAGAGAAGAATATGCCTTGATAGTATGAGCAACAATATTGTGTTAATTCTACTTAAAAATATCCTTAAACTAGTGCAAATATCCTAAAATTGAACTTAAAACTAGTGAACTAATTAATTAAATAAGTGTCTACTATTTACACGCCGAATTGGTAAGCTTAGATACATAAAATCATGCAATTTGGACTTAAATTTATCTATGCATACTAGGTAACCTAAACTCCGCTACGTTCCTGTTCCTCTGAGCCTAGAACATAGTAAATTGCTTATTTCCAAGTCCGGTAAGCTAAAATACATTTTCTTCGAAAGATTATATGTACAAATTGAACTCAAATTATTAGGACTACGACCACATATGCTATAGACACGAAGCCACAAAGGAACATAAACGTAAGTAAAACTATGTAAACCAATGTGAACTAACCATATATTGCACAAAGAACAACCTGCTGTACAGGGGTTCTCAAAGCCAGTTTGCGAGACAAGCAAACATAATTATAATGATAGTCTGTAACAATTATAATTTAAATATTTTCCTTAGGAAAATTATATCCTTCCCAAACACAACGGATTAAGTGTTTCATTCCCGTACCGAAGGATCATAATTTCGGAAATTTTCCCCCCGTTGGATCAAATCCAACAAAATATAATTTTCGTTTTTACGAAATAACAGCCGTCACGAGCATGTCAAGTCGTGGTTCGAAGTCCGACGGAAAAGGTAGCAAAGCGAGTGGCAAGAGTGAACGGCCGAAGGCCAAAGATGATGAGGTGATTAGTGAATTGGTCGGTGATAAAGGTAGTGATGATGTGGTAGTGGTCGAGGAAGGCAAGGAGAAGACCGTCGATGGATACACCTGCAAGACCTGCGGAGGAGGCGACACGGATGATATGGTTCAGTGCGAACCAGAGCTGGAGTTGTACCAACTGCAAGACTGCGACATGGAACCAGCGAACAACGTCAACCTCAGGTGAAGATCCTGCGCCGAAAGATGTCCACCAACAACACTCGTCCAAGCGTGCTTCATCTCAAAAACGAGTTTCCACGACAGGTCCGGAGAATCCATCAAACGGCAATCCGCCGTCACCGAAGTCAACAGATCCAACCGTGCATCCATCACATTCGTCACGTCATATGGGAAATCCGAGTCCTGGAGCGCCCCCAACAGCACAGATGACCGGGAAGAAGTTGTTCGTTCCGTCGTTGGAAGGGTTACCCGCTATCCAGCTAGATGAAGCATCATCAGAAGTCTCGTGTTCGTCATCTCAGAGGTCTGCTCGGAACCGCGCTAAATTGCAGCTACAACGGTTGGAAGAGGAAAGAGTCTTCGAGGAGCAACAAGCAGAACGACGACGGGTTGCAGAGCAGCTAGAAGCGGAGAAGCACAAAGCATTCTTGGACAAGAAGTACCAAATTCTGGAGGAGCTAGCCAGTGAGAGGGGATCGAGTCGATGTTCGAGTAGCGTTTACTCTCGGAGTCGTGTGGAGAATTGGGTTGAAAAAGGGCGTAATTCGGAGGTAATGCAGCAGTCTAATGAACAGCCAGCACGGCGGGAGCGGAGCCAACCAGATCTGCAACCAGCACAGCGGGAGTTCGACCAACGTCAGCCTGCCATCCGCATGTCGAAATATTTCAATCCCAACGTCCAACCACAGTCAACGAGAATACAGCCTGCGTTGAACCGAATAACCCGATCCTTAGCTAATTCGACGATTCTAGAGCCGAATCACGGCGCACTAGGTCAAAGTTGTCCCGTGCAACCAGATGATTACGATCCGTTTCAGCTATCACGCTCACAAATCGCAGCAAGGCAAGCGGTTTCCAAGGATTTGCCAACATTCTCCGGCAATCCGGAAGAATGGCCGATCTTCCTATCCATGTTCAATAGCACAACAGCTATGTGTGGATTCACGGAGGAGGAAAACCTTGTGCGACTGCAACGAAGCTTGAAAGGAAAGGCCTACGAAGCGGTTAAGTGTAGATTGATGCATCCTGGAAACGTCCAGGGCATAGTGAGCACACTGAAAATGCTATTTGGTCAACCGGAGATCATTGTGCACTCGTTGATCGGAAAGATCACTTCGCTACCCCCGATACGCGAAGATCGTCTCGAGCCGTTAGTAGACTTCGCCGTCAACGTGCAGAACTTCTGCGCAACGGTTGACTCATGCGGGCTAGAAGAGTACATGTACAACGTAAGTCTTCTCCACCAGCTTGTTGGGAAGCTTCCACCGTCAATCAAGCTAAACTGGGCGCAACATCGAAAGACGCAGCTGGCGGTCAACTTGGCGACCTTTAGTGAGTGGATCTACTCGCTAGCCGAAGCTGCAAGTACGGTAACATTTCCAACAGAGTCGGCACAGGAAAAACCGATGCGGAACGAGCCTCGTCGGAAAGGAAAAGGAGAAACGTATCTCAATGCCCATTCAGAAACACAGATCAGGCACGATGCGAGCTTCAAACCGCCAAAGCAGTCGTTTACAGCACTGGAGAAGGAGACGTGCCCGGTGTGCAAGGGCAACTGCAAATCCGTTGACAAATGCAAGCGGTTTCAGGAGTTTTCGAGAGAATCCCGGTGGGCAGTCGTCCGAGAGTTCGGGCTTTGTCGAACGTGCCTTCGGCAACACAAAGGAACCTGCAAGGCGAAACCTTGCGGTAAAGACGGATGCTCCTTTCGGCACCATGAGCTGCTGCACAACGAGCTAAAATCCAAGTCACACCAAAGCACTACTGCAGCTGGGAATCCAGAGTCTTCGCAGCCAACAACAAGCGGTGCCGAGCAGGGTTGCAATACACACCAGACAGTTTCTAGCTCGGTTCTCTTCCGCTATCTTCCAGTTGTTTTGTCGGGGCCAGAGAAAACGATTCATACGTATGCCTTTCTTGATGAAGGCTCAGGAACAACGCTGCTCGATCAAGATCTAGCAGATGAACTGCAACTGGATGGCACGCCAAGTCCAATATGCCTTCGATGGACGGGTGGTACCGAGCGCTGCGAGAAGGACTCTTGCATAGTTCGCCTACAAGTCGCCGGACGTCATGCAGATGCCGAGAAGTTTACCTTGGAAGGTGTACAAACGGTCAACGAGCTGCTGCTACCACGACAGACCTTGGACTTTGGGGAACTGAAGCGATCATATCGCTATTTGGAAGGATTGCCTATCGACTCGTACACCGAAGCTCGCCCTCGCATCCTTATCGGCACAAAGCATGCGCAACTGGGCTTAACCCTCAAGAGCCGAGAAGGAAAATTCGGCGAGCCGATCGCAACTAAGACACGGCTAGGCTGGACAATTTGCGGTAACCTAGGATTTGGAGACGCACCGAACATGTTCCACTACAGCTTTCACGTCTGCTCACTGAACGAAAGCTCGGAGGATGATCTACATCAAGCGATGAAAGATTATTTCTCCATTGACAGCCTAGGAGTTAATGCCTCGTCCAAAGTTCTGCTATCGACCGAAGATGAACGTGCCGAATCTCTGCTGAAGTCGTTGACCCGATTTTCAGGCGACCGTTTTGAGACTGGCCTACTCTGGCGTTATGACCGAGGGGCGATTCACTCATGTATTTTCGATGCAGCCCTGTGTATTGAAAATCGAATTGGTGTATTTTTCGCGTATTAAAACGTATTTTTTGTATTAGTGTAATGATTTGAACTTTTGTGAATAAAATCGAATTGATATGTATTGATGCAATCGTTGAGTATTTTTCGAATAAATGTGTATTTTTAATTCGATTTTCACATTTTGCATTAAATGCAATTTTGGGGCTTTTGTTTGTAAACAAAGTGAAATTCTTTGAAGTGTCCGAATGATGCATTCAATCAAACAGATCAAACTAAACTTTGCAAAACTAACTTGAGCTCTCATTACTTCATGGTGTGCCAGAAATTTACCAGGAAAACTATTCTACGGATAACTTGAACAGAAGCATACATTACCAGCAGGTTTTGAAAGAGCAACCGCCGGAACCAATGTTTCCGTCAACATTCTGAGCAAGTGAAATTTGATAGATTGATAGAAATGCAGCGCTTCCGTGATCAAGGAGCTGATTCATGCATTACTCTAGAAGATTATATGGAGGAACCTCCACGAATTTCTTAAAAAGTTCCTCGAGTAGCTGCACTGAGCACACTTTAGGCGTTTCATTGAAATCTCTGCTACGTAAATAAAGTTCCCTCTCGAACGCCTTCAAGAAATGAGTTGATTTTGTGATTTCCCAGGACTTCGTTGTGATATTTACGGAAGTTCCTTTTGGAGCTCCTTGTGGACTTTTTTTTAAATTCCTTAAGGATTCCTACCCGGAATCTCTTCACGACTTCCATGTCAAATACCTTTTGGGAGTTTTTCTGGGATTCCTCCACAATGTTCTTCTGGAATATGGCCATGATTGCCTTCACGGATTCCTAAGCGGCTTTTTTTCTTACTCCTTAACAACACGAGAAAGAGAAGGTTCTAGCTAGCTCGGATGGAAGAGGGGGCAATTTCAATTTCCGAAGCAATTCCTCTGTCGCGAAATACCACAGGATATCCTTTGTGGGAATATTTCCTAGAAATGCATCTTGTAGGAATCTCCGAATGATTGAATGATCATTTTCTCTTTGGAGAATCCTCGGAGGAGATTCAATTTCCCAATTCAATTTATTCTTGAAGGAATTGCCCAGGAATCATCATCCGTCAGTGACATCACAATGAATAATCTCTGCTGGAATTACTTTGGATGAATACTCTAAGGATTTTTTAGGTCAAATCTTTGCAAACGTTGCACTTGGAGGGATCTTCGATTGATTGCTCTCTTTTATATTTACTGCACATCTTATTTCATCATATTTCTGCATTTTAATCGAATTTGAACTATTATTGTATTTTTCATAAACTGGTGAATTTTTGCATTTTTATTTTGAATTGGTGCATTTTTTCGAATAAAGTGTATTGTCAAGTCAATTTTGAATTTTTCGCGTATTGATGTATTTTTGTGTATTTTTTTCAGTCGTGTATTTTCGATTCAGTGGCGTAGTACAGTGAATCGCCCCTCGGTTATGACAATGTCCGTCTGCCAGACAGCCGCCCTATGGCTTTGCGTCGCCACCGATGCCTGGAGAAACGCATGGCGAATGATCCTGTTCTCGCAAAAGTTTTGCAACAGAAGATAGGTGACTATGCCACCAAAGGATACATTCGCAAACTCTCTGATGAAGAAATCCGGCAGCAAACCGGCGAAATGTGGTATTTGCCTGTCTTCCCGGTAACCAACCCCAACAAACCCGGGAAGGTCCGAATAGTGTGGGACGCAGCAGCGAAGGCCCATGGAGTTTCATTGAATTCCGTCCTTTTGAAGGGTCCTGATTTACTTTGTTCCCTACTCGGAATTCTTTTACGCTTTCGGCTTCATCCCGTTGCAGTAACAGGAGACATCCGCGAAATGTTCCACCAAGTACAGATTCGTCGCGAAGACCAGCAATATCAATGCTTCTACTGGACGGATGAGAACGGAGAACTAGGAGTTTACGTTATGGCGGTGATGACCTTCGGCGCGTGCTGCTCACCCAGCAGTGCACAATATGTCAAGAACGTCAATGCGGAAAGGTTCAGGAGCGAATTTCCGGAAGCATGCGAAGCTGTCATCAAGTCCCACTATGTCGACGACATGTTGATAAGTGTCGCTACCGAGGAAGAAGCAATCCAGCTAGCGGAGGAAGTTCGTCACGTTCACGCCCAGGGTGGCTTCGAAATCCGCAACTGGATTAGTAATTCCAGAAGAGTTGTGGAAGCACTGCAGGAGCAGAGCACGGATGCGGAGAAAAGCCTAGACCTAGCAACCGAATTATCCACCGAGAAAGTTCTAGGGATGTGGTGGAACACAGCGGCTGATGCCTTCACCTACAAGATCGGCTGGAATCGCTACGGTGAAAAGTTACTCAGGGGCGACCGACGTCCCACAAAGCGTGAAGTGCTACGAGTTCTAATGACCATATTTGACCCACTCGGACTCATCGCCCACGTTCTCGCCTATTTAAAAGTCCTTTTACAAGACATCTGGCGATCTGGTGCCACCTGGGACGAGCAAATAGAAGACGAGGCTTTCGAGAAGTGGCAAAAATGGTTGACTGTTTTACCGCAAGTTGAAAATTTGCGAATTCCCAGATGTTTCTGGCCTGAGCATCTGGTCAACGACGCCGATGAAGTTCAGCTTCACACGTTCGTAGATGCTGGAAGAGACGGAATGGCAGCTGTGTGTTTCCTGAGACTCTCTAAGGATGGGAAAAACTACTGCTCACTCGTCACCGCAAAGGCTAGGGTGGCCTCTCTTAAGCTGACATCCATTCCGCGCCTAGAGCTACAAGCAGCAGTGATCGGAACTCGCCTATCGCAAACCGTGCGTGATACTTTGCCGATTCGGATCAACAGAAGATTCTACTGGTCAGACTCTCGGGATGTGCTATGTTGGATCAGCTCTGACCACCGACGCTACAGCCAATTTGTCGGTTTCCGCATCACCGAGATTCTGGAGGTCACTGAGCCTTGTGACTGGCGATACGTACCAAGCAAGTTGAACGTAGCTGACGATGCTACTAAGTGGGACGGACTTCCTGAGCTGTCAACAGAAAGCAGGTGGTTTCGAGGCCCAAGTTTTCTCTGGCAAACTGTGGATAAATGGCCGCCCTCTATGTCCCCGAAGGAAGCAACGAACACTGAGCTGAGAACAAGTTTGCTAACTCATCACTGTGTTCCGGAACCACTCGTTCCCATACAGAACTTCTCCAGCTGGAAGCGATTGCAACGCGTTGTGGCACTGGTACAACGGTTCATCACGAACTGTCGCCTGAGAATACAACGCAAGCCCATCGTCCGTACACCACTCGCAAACTGCGAACTCCGCACAGCCGAAGCGCATCTTATCCGTATTGCGCAACAGGAAGGATACCCGGAAGAGCTTCGCATACTACAAAATGCGCAGCAGAAGTCTGCAGAGTCACCAGCACTTCTTCCTAAGTCAAGCCCGCTGTACAAGCTCATCCCATGGATAGACGACCGCGGCATAATGCGAATGAAGACACGTATCGCCGCCTGCCAATTTGCTACCGAAGATGCGAAGAATCCCATAATCCTTCCTAGACAGCACCACATTACCACATTAATAATAAACCACTACCACAATAGTTACCACCATCAGAACCACGAAACAGTGATAAATGAGCTGCGCCAAAAATACCAAATCGCTCGTTTACGCTCGTGTTACAGTCAAGTTCGCCAGAAATGCCAAAGATGCATGAACGAAAGAGTTAAGCCGACAATTCCAATCATGGCTGACCTCCCACCCGGGCGTCTTGCGGCATTCTGTAGACCGTTTACCCACGTGGGCGTCGATTACTTTGGCCCTATTGAAGTTGTTGTTGGCAGAAGACATGAAAAGCGTTGGGGAATGTTGGCAACATGCTTAACTATCCGAGCCATACATATAGAGCTCGTCCATTCACTCAGCACCGATTCATGCATAATGGCCCTTCGGAATTTCATCGCTCGACGGGGTCAGCCACGAAAAATCTACAGCGACCGAGGAACAAATTTCGTTGGAGCGAACAGAGAGCTGCAGAACCTCCGAATAACAATGAACCATGACGAAATTATGAGGGAGTTCACAACCACTGATACCGAATGGGTGTTCAATCCTCCGCTAGCACCACACATGGGTGGTAGCTGGGAACGGTTAATTCGAACCGTGAAAAACAACTTGTCAGCTGTCTGCTCTACCAAGGCCCTGACTGATGAAGTCCTGAGGAATCTCCTAATCGAGATTGAAAATACCGTTAATTGCCGTCCCTTAACACATGTACCAGTTGATGACGACTCCGGCCCGGCCTTAACACCAAACCATTTCTTGGTCGGTTCCTCGAACGGTACAAAACCTTTGGTTAACCTTGATGACAGTGGCTACGCTCTCAGGCAGAACATGTGTACGTCACAGATCCTAGCGAATACGTTTTGGAAACGATGGGTAAGCGACTACCTGCCGGAGATTACTCGTCGGTCAAAGTGGTTCCAGTTAACCAAGCCTATTGCGACCGGAGATATTGTCGTGATTGTCGACCCGAAGTTACCCCGAAATTGCTGGCCGAAAGGACGGGTCATCTCGACGAAAGAAGGACGCGACAGTCAGATTCGATCAGCAACTGTGCAGACAGCCTCTGGAGTCTACGAGCGTCTCGTGGCGAAATTGGCGGTCCTGGATATACAGCGCGTGGAACAGTAAGCCAACCGGATGTTGGCGTACCCTGGGGGAGTGTTGGCCTACCCCATTAGGCCAGCGCGCAAGTCTACCACCGTAGTCTCTACATTGTTCGCAACCTTGCGAACAAGATTGCGGCAGTGATTGTACGGATGGTAGGGAGTGACAGGTATTCGGCCTGTCACATGGGTGAGTCGACAGAAACAGAAGAGAAGAATATGCCTTGATAGTATGAGCAACAATATTGTGTTAATTCTACTTAAAAATATCCTTAAACTAGTGCAAATATCCTAAAATTGAACTTAAAACTAGTGAACTAATTAATTAAATAAGTGTCTACTATTTACACGCCGAATTGGTAAGCTTAGATACATAAAATCATGCAATTTGGACTTAAATTTATCTATGCATACTAGGTAACCTAAACTCCGCTACGTTCCTGTTCCTCTGAGCCTAGAACATAGTAAATTGCTTATTTCCAAGTCCGCCCGGATAAAAACTAACCATAGAGTGTATGGTGAAAACCATTCCTGCACCATACAGTGTACCAGCTACAATAAAGTGTATTGTAATGATATGGTTCGCCATACTATACATTTACATTGGATTTTTATGTAACAATATATTATACTGTTTCTCTTACGTTTGAACCATTCACCTTTCCGAAACATTATTTCTCCGTGAATTTTTAATTATTTCTGGTGTTCGATTTGAATAGGTCGTATGTTTGCTGTGATTCCTATATGCAGATTCGACCTATTCAAATCGAACACCAGATTTATTCAGTTTAAGATTTTTCCGTGCTTTGTTTTGTTGATGTTTGTGACTTTTTTGATGCAAAGGAAAGGAAAGAGAAAAAAGTGAATAAGTTGAAACATCAATTTAAAGTCAATAACATGTTTAAATCAGTGGTAAATCAGATGTCCTAAGAACTGCAGGTCCAAGCAGGGGTCCAAGAGATATGGCAGGCTAGGTGTGTAGAGTGTGACGAGAGAAATACGTATGTAGGCCAACCCGGAAAGATGCAGGTCAGATTACCGTAAATCAGTGGATGAGTTCAACACTATTCTTGCTGTATTTGCATTTAGGGGAGTTTTCTCCTCTTCTCTCATGTGAACTTGCCTTCGACCACAATCGAATCAAATGCGATTGACAAACTTTATCTTTGACGTAGAGCCATCTTTAACATATGGACTGGACTGAACACTGAAATGACTTTTAATATAGGTTCGCTGCGGGTTCGCTTTTTAACCTAACTTATATTTGAATCGAACTTGACAGTTATCTCATGAGTTGTTATGTATTTCAAACTTTAGTCAAACTTGGTCAAACTTTCGCCTCAATATTGCAATAACAGTTAAGCACGCTGTAATGATACTTATGTACCTCGTCACCCACTTCATGCAACTACATTAGTGGTCTAATGACACTTAGCGCGCTCGGCACAGTTCATGCCGCTCAAAGTGTTGCCACAAATAATGCTAAGTTTGCAAAATCCGGTTGTCTGGCTGGTGGGGCATGGGAGCCTAAGCTTCAACTGTTAATGCAATCAGAGACTACTCAGACTTAGACGTGGGCGATCCTATATATGAAGGGTTATCCAAAACGCTCTGGAGAATTCCCGCATTCTAATAAATCTAATAAGCCTAAGATGCCATTAACAGGAGGAAAATGACAAGATAATATAACAATATATGGTTTATGTAATGTAAAACAATACAACATAACAAAAGAAAACCATTCTAAAACCATTTGATTAAATGTATAACCAGTAGTGAAATTACAATTTAAAACAATTTATTTACGGTACATTTTATTGTTTGAAACCATTCATGTACCATACAATGTACGGTATATTTAAACCCACGTATCAGTATTTTGAACAATTCATTAACAATAAAATGTATGGTTTTGCATAAAAATATATATGGAGAAAAATATTTTTTTATATTGTTACGATACTTAACAACCTGTATAATATATTGTAAAAATCTTATTTACAATTCACGGTATGGTGTTTACATTACATCTAATTGTTTTTGTATTTTTTATTTTTACAGTGGTGTCTATTGTAAAAATATGGTTCTAAATAGTACTGTTACAATACAACGTTCGGTTTTTCTACTATATTTTTTATTCGGGCGGTAAGCTAAAATACATTTTCTTCGAAAGATTATATGTACAAATTGAACTCAAATTATTAGGACTACGACCACATATGCTATAGACACGAAGCCACAAAGGAACATAAACGTAAGTAAAACTATGTAAACCAATGTGAACTAACCATATATTGCACAAAGAACAACCTGCTGTACAGGGGTTCTCAAAGCCAGTTTGCGAGACAAGCAAACATAATTATAATAATAGTCTGTAACAATTATAATTTAAATATTTTCCTTAGGAAAATTATATCCTTCCCAAACACAACGGATTAAGTGTTTCATTCCCGTACCGAAGGATCATAATTTCGGAAATTTTCCCCCCGTTGGATCAAATCCAACACGGTTCGTGTATGGTGTTGGTTTATTGGGAGCGTACCGTAATACACCAATGCGTAACAAAATGCGCCAATGCGTATGTCAATACGCAAGGCTAAATCGAAAATGCGCTAGTGATTCGCCTCTCGGAATGACAGTTCAATCGATAATGTGACAGTTCGACCCGAACAAAAAGTTTTCCCCATACAAATTTTAAATGCATTTTAAAAATAGTTCCCGGACTCCAAAAATTATGAATTTTTGGATTTTGAATAATTTTTGGGCGGAGAATCCGATTATGAAATAATCCGGATACCCCTAAAGAACCCAATCGCCGTACGATAAGCCGTAATTTTGTTTGATTTTTTGAATTATTCATAATTATTTTCATTACTGAACATCGATTTCATGATTCGATCTTCTCAGAATTTCTCCATTTTCTGCCATTTTCCTAATTTAAATCGATTTTATACCAATAAAATGATAAAAATGGAAAATATCAGAAAAACCGAACAAAATGAAAAAAATCATTCGAAAATCGGAGAAAATTAACGCTGCAAACGGCTAACATCTCTTAAAATGTTACGACGTCGTGACGCCACGTCGAAAATTTTGACAACTCTTCCAGGTAAACAATCAGCAGCGTCGGCTGATGCTCTGCAGCAGGAATTGCTGGAGTTACCGAGTGCAACAACGAACACCTCGGATATATGGGAAATATGTTATTGAGAAGATAATATGTTATATATATTATATTTACTGTATCATGTCATATTTCGGATTAAAATAATTCATAGACTATGTAGACAACAATCACTTCCGTGAACAGCTGTTGTTTACAACCAAGCTCCAACCTTGGCTCCAACCAGAAGAACAGGGAGAACAAAACAAAATAGAGAAAATTTGACATTTTTGTTCAGAGATGTGCATCGATTTTGTTCGATTTTATGTGGATATGCCAACCACAGCGAAACAGACGTAACACTTAGAACGAATTGTATTAAAAATTATCGTCACAAAATCGTATTCGCCCAATGCTAATCACGTTGTGTTTGGACAAGCCATCGCTAGATGGCGGTAGTGAACAAGCGTCAAGCAGGAGCAAAAACGATGCCAGCGCCGCGGCTGGTCAATCGACCAACTACCGAATATTTAAACACAGACAAACAGACGTAACACTTGCGAAATTTCCATCGACCACGCTTTTAACGATCATTTTAAATTTTCATAGTTGTGGCTTTCACAACCAGAGGAGGGCGCATCGTTTTTCTATGCATTTGACGTTTCACACTAGCGCCTTCTGTTGACGATATGGCACAACACAGTGATTCGTGCAACTTTTCCACCAGGTGATGGTAGTGTGAACCGAGCGATGGATTTCGATGAAAATCGTTCAAGGTGTTACGTCTGTTTGTCTGTGATTTAAATCAACCGTTAAAAAACTAATCGATAAGAAGCGAGTAGAGTGTGACGTCTGTTTCTCTGTGTGCCAACATTATAATCGATTTTATCGAGATTTAGGATACGGGTGATTTTAAACGATTTTCGTTCATTTCTTCAGTTTCGTCGTAATTATGTGAAAAATTGTGAATCCTTGAAGGTTTTGGCTTAAAATCTAGGATATCGAGAAGAGTCGCCCCCCTCGGGCACCACCAAAACGGTGGGTGAAGGAGTGAGGAGGAGAATGAAACTGCTCGCCACCGCGATTATCGCTCGCGGATAATCATCAGGAAAGAATAATCTATAATAACCGTGTCCCAGACACTCCAAGCCGTCGAGGTCACGGTCTTGGTCAAGGTCGGGTTTTGGGATAGCGAACAAAAATTCCGATGAAGATGCTCTAATTAGTAAAGTGAAACTACGCCACCTGGGCGCGACACACGAGAACGCGCTCACCGCCGACTGTCGTACAGTTATACCACACCTATGTAAAATTTATACCACTTCATTTTCAAAACATGCGACCCGCGCTTGACGTTTCTCGCTCGAGTCGAAGGTGCTTTTATTCGAATCGCGAAACACGCTGTTTCTCTCGCGGATTCAATTCCGTATCGTTTAAATTTTCGTAATTCCGGTCAGGAAAGTGTTTCGTGTAGCCGTGCCAAAATGTCCCGGTCTAGTGCACGCGAGTACTCTCGCGACGGCAAGTATTTTGCCTTCATCAACAGCCAGGGGAAGCTGGTGGTGTACGAGGTTGAAACGAGCAACGTGAGCCAAATCTACACGCCCAATTTGCACCTGAACGTTCCCTGTACGTGCTTTGCCTGGGTTGAGGTCGGTGGCCAATCCAGCAGTGCCAAGAAGAAAAAGAAACGGAGCAGCACCACCGGGACAGAGGGGGAACGGAAAACTTGTGTGATTTTCGGAACCAGCAAAGGAACAGTTTCCCTGTACGGTTTAGCATCGGGCACAGTCGAGAAGGAATTCGAGGGTGCGGGGCATTCGGGGCCGATAACGGCGCTTTGCATAGAAGGCGATTGCTTGTTTACGGCCGGGTCGGATGGAAAGGTTGTTGAGTGGAGTTTGACAAATTGCGTGCAGCGAAAGGTTCACAATCTTGGCGTGGAGAAGCTGAGCTGTCTGGTTGTGATCGAACAAGGATCGACGATTTTGGCGGGGTCCAAGCAGTTGAAGCTGTGGGATTTGGATAAGGAAAGAGCAACGAAGACGTTGGTTGGCCACACATCGAATACGGTTCTGACCAGGAAGATTGTCAGCCAGGATGGCGGTACGTTTGTTCTGACGGGTTCGGTGAACGATCGTAACGTTTCCCTGTGGTCGACCGAGGGAGATGAACGAACCGCCGTTGGACTGTTTACCTTGGATGACGCTCCGGAGTATTTGTCGGCACGGATGGTGGGAGGGAAGCTGCATCTGGTGGCCGTTTCCCGATCCGGGGTGGCACATTATTTCATCAAAAGCTTTGACAAGTGAGTTCATTGTTTTATCCGATAATCAAGAATGATGATGTCCATTGAATTTCCAACAAATATCTTCTTTTTGGCATACGTCTCATTTGGGTCAAAGCCTGCTCAATGTTTCCTGAGCATTTCCACAGTTATTGACAGCGCTTCCTATTTCAGAATCAACATTAACAAACCTATCAAAGCGAACTACACGTACGAAGTGGCCTTGGACACGGCTGGTTCCGGCTCGAAAGCCGTAGATCGGTTGCCAATTTTCACCGCCAGTGTCGATTTTTCTGCAAACCAGGAACAGATTCTAGTTGGTTACGGTTCCGACCTGAGCCTCAAATTCGAACAGATCACCATCGATAAGGACCTGAAGCACAATGTCATCATCCGCGAACAGACCAAAGGGATGCTCCCCAAGGATAAGTCTGAACGGGACCTGAAAGCGAAAACACCCGCCGTCGATAAGTCCATAGCTGAATATTTGAACCCGGTTAACGCCAGCAAGAAATCGCTGAAAACGGTCGAAATTCCAATGGAGGCACGTCTGGAGAATCTGGCCCTGACGGCGGATGGTGGCGACTCCCGGTCGAGGGCTAGCCAGAAAAATATGGTCCACCTGCTGGTGCAGGGCCTCCACAGTAAGGATGCCGAAATCCTTCGCAGTGTGTTCAGTAAAAACGACCCGGAACAGATCCAGCGGACGGCGGAGCGAATACCGGCCCAATACGTGAGCGCACTGTTGAACGAGTTGTCCAGCCTGATGCAGAAGAAAACTGTCCAGTGAGTATTCCTTATCCTCCCAAGAATCGAGTTTCCCCTAATGGCCATTTGGATTGTCTTTTACAGCGTTGCAACGGCCGTATGCTGGCTTAAGGCACTGATACACAGCCACGCAAGTCAGCTGATGGCTTTGGGATCGGAAAGTCTGCTGTCCAACTTTGGAACCTGCCTGGGGATAATCGAATACCGAGTGGAACATGCCAACTCGCTTTCAAAGTAGGTTCAGCGGAAGATCAATCTTTGTGTGAATTATTCTCACTAGTGTTGTCTTCTTCTAGGTTGAGTGGACGCCTGGGTTTGCTGGTCAGTCAGATCGATCGGACCGAACGGTTGGCCAAGAACCCGGATGAGGTGGCTAATCCACATGTGCTGGTTTACCAAGAGGAAGACGATTCCGATGTGGATTCGGTTATCGGAAAGGACCACGGCTCGTCAGATGAGGAGTACGACGGAATGATGGACGACGATGGTCTGGAGGATGGGGAAGAGGAAGACGATTATGAGGACGGGGAGAATGCTCTGGCTGGCAGTTTTGTCCGGGTGAGAAACGGAACTGCGAAGCGAGGTGACGGAAGCATGCTGAAACTGAAAGTCGACGAAGAGTCCAGCGATCAGGATGACGAGGACGAAGAGGATGACGAAGAAATGGAAGTTTCCGACTAGCGTAGAAGTAAGATTAGTGTTTTGTTATGTACACCGGAAAAAATAATTGTATATTACATTACAATATACGTTAAAGTTTACTGTAGCCGTGAATGAAGGTAAGGCGTTTCTTTGATGCGGGACCTTGATCTAAGACCAGACCAAATTTCTATCGCACTACGGACCGTCTGTTCCAGTGGTAGGAGTCCACTAATCAGGTGACCCCTAATTCAAGGTGTTATTCGGCCTTATGCTTATACCGTGTCTAGGAATGAATGGTTAGGGGGGGTCTTATAAAAACCTAATCGCAAACTGGGCCTGTGGAGTACCAGGGCCCCCTCCACAGTATTTTGCCCTTATTGCGCTAACCGGAGCAATAGCGCGGTGGACCTTGTGTTTCTCCGAGCCAATCAGCTGCCCTTTCAATCTCATACTTGAAGTTGAATAAGGGCGGGATTATGAAGATGTTGCTGATTGCTTTAAATTTTCACCTATATGGTTTCGCATTTGCGACAGTGTACTCTGTGCATCCTCGCCTTCGGCGCATCCAAATCGATACCGATCTGGCTTTATTGTTGCTGTTCCTTTTTGTGCTGTGATTGTTAAGAGTTTAATCTTACCTACCTAGTGTGGATAGTTGCTACGGTTAGGATAGCTCAGATCAATCTTCAGCACAAAAGAACAGCAACGATCAATTTTTGCAGACTTAAACCTTGTGAATCCGGTGTTTGCTACTTTCAGTAAAAATGAAATGGCAGATTCGCGTGTCATGCCTCGAGCATGTGTGCTTGTCAACAATGCAATCGTTGCTACACTCATCTCTGAACTAACCACCAGAGATGTATGTGCTATGACAATTGATGTATCTGTTGGAAACCTCAACAGGAAATATGTTTATTGTTCGGTTTATTTACCGCATGATGAACCATCCCCTACGGATGCTTTCTAACAAGTCATCGCACACTGCACTTTAAAAGGCCTTCCGCTAATTGTTGGCAGTGGTGCTATGTAATGCTCACCATATCATCTGGGGCAGCTCCGACATCAATTTGAGAGGCTCCAGTCTGATGGAATACTTAAGATCTTGTATTACTTAACAGGCTAGGCTAGGCAACCGCCCAACTTTCATAGTATCTGCTAGAGATGAAGTGACATAACGCTTTGCTCTAGCAGAATTAGTCATTAGCAGAATTAGAATCTGACCAATTGGCATGTGTCAGATGAAGAATCTTTATCCGACCATCGCTACATCTTTTTTGAATATCTTCGTAAACTTTGCGTTTCAGGAACCCCCGGTCAACCAACTGGGATCTCTTTACCGATTTGGTTGCAGCCAAATTTCATGGATACTCACCATCCATTGACCCTCCTAGTGATTTAGATGATGCCGTTGATACTACAACGACCTTCATCATGGAAGCTTTTGAAGAAGCTTGCCCTCTGCGGTCCGTGAAGACCACAAGAGGAACCCCTAGGTGGAACTCTGATCTGGCGAAGCTCAGAAAACAATATAGAAAGAGTTGGAACAGACGATGTTCTGCTGGATCGAAGGCTTCCAGGTCGACTCGCAAGGTCTACCAGAAAGCTCTTCGGTCTGCTGAACGATCCGGCTGGAAAAACCTTTGTACAAATGTTTCCAGTCTGAGTGAAGTCAGTCGGTTGAACAAAATCCTTGCAAAATCTAAGGATTTTCAAGTGAACGAACTTCGTTTGCCTAATGGCGACTTCACTTCCTCTGATGACGAAGTTTTGAAATGTTTATTCAGTATACATTTCCCCGGATGTGCGAATATTACATCTTCGGATGAACCTGATGTCTTTTCTTGTAGTTATAATTCTTTAGCTTCGGCTCGGAGTATCGTAACTGTAGAATCGATTGAGTGGGCACTCAATAGCTTTGCTCCTTTCAAATCACCTGGAGCAGATTGGATGTATGTATCCTATTTTGCTTCAGAAGGGATTTGTTTATTTCAAACATGTTTTGAAAAGCTACTTGTTTACAGTTTTGCTACATATTCCCAAATCCTGGAGAAATAATATTTCTATTATTATAATAATAATTATTACAGAAAAGTTTATTCCGAAAGTGGGTCGTGCGTCGTATCAAGAAGCACAGAGTTCAGACCTATCAGCAGTTTGACCTCTTTTCTTCTGAAATGCTTAGAACGCATTCATCTGGCCAATGTGCCTCTTCATGTGAACCAACATGCTTACCAATTTGGAAAGTCCATAGTGAATCTTTTACACAAAGTTGTTTACGATATCGAAAAGGCATTGGCTGAAAAGCAATCCTGCTTGGGTGTTTTCTTAGATATCGAGTATGCCTTTGACAATATGCCTTTCGATGCCATATTGGAAGCCGCACGGGGTCATGGCATATCTCCAATGATTTCCAATTGGATTCACCAAATGCTCAAAAACCGACATCTCTTCTCGACTGTGTCAAGCGGCGATTAGAATATTGAGGTGTTTGTGAGTGCCCCCAAGGGGGAGTCTTACCACCATCACCATCGTAGCAGATATTTACGCTATTGAGGCAACTCAATAATACATAGTGGTTTTCCTACTTATGGTTTGGCCGACGACTACATAACTTTGTTAGTCGCTATGTGCATCAGCACCCTTTTCGACTTGATGCAAAACGCTCTTCAGGTAGTTGAGGGTTTGGGGCATCCATTTAGTACGTCACACTAAAAATGAGAATATTCACTCCCCCCTTCGTACGGGTTATTTCTATACTTAATACACTACTTGTCACACTTTTCAGAAACCCACCCCCCTTTAAGCGTGATGTACTTTATGGATGCCGCCTTGGTGCCAATTTTTTTTTTTTTTTTATTAATGTGTATTTTAACTTATAGCTAATTCTACACTTCTTGGTGCCAATGTGGTGTTTTGGTAAATCCGAGTAAACTGTAATACATAATAAACTAAGGTAAACCCATTGATAAAGAATATAAAAAGAAAGGTGAAAACATACTGGAAAATGATAAAAACGAATGGAAAATTAAAATGGGCTGCAATATTGGTTCTAGTTGAAAAACTCGTATAAGTTTGAGTTATATAAAGCTTGTCCCGCATTAGTGCGAAATATATCTGGTCACTTTATTTTAGGACGGACAGTGATCTGAGATAGTGCCGAATCATAACGTTGTTTAGCCTTAAACAAGGACGCAGTCAGTGATTTACTAGATTGAAAGTAGCAAGCTGGATTTTTGTATGGAGAGATGATCAATTCTCCATTTCCGCAGTGAAACGGTGCAAACAGCGTGGGTATCATAATTCCTTGCCTAATTTGATGCTGTTTGAGCAAAAGTTTGGGTAGCCGTGGTGTTGTATTATTTATTTCTTGCAAATTAAGGCCAGTAGTACACAGGGTCAAATATTTGACAAGGAAAGAAATCAAGAAACAACATCAGTTTGACACTAATGAAAATTCGATCGAGTCAAACAAGATGTTTGAGCATTGGTTTCTTTTTGGACAAATATTTGACCTTGTGTACTAGCAGCTTAAGCAACACAGTTACAGTTACCCAAAGCTTTGCTCAAACAGCATCAAATTAGGCAAGAAATCATAATGCCCACGCTGTTTGCATAATTTCATTGCAGAAATGGAGAATTGATCATCTCACCATACAAAAATCCAGCCCCCTACTTTCAATCTAGTACTTCACTTATTGCGTCCTATTTGGATCATCATTTGTAGGTATTGCTAAAAGTTCCCGCTGCTATTAAAATACAAAATACCAATTCAGAAAAATTAGGTAAAGATGCAATTATTACATACGAACGAGTATACGTCAGCACAGTCGTATTACCAATTTCACTCTGCTGATAAATTTGACACCGGTTACGATAATAACTTGAAGTAACAAATGAACTAAAACACCCGAAAGCCTAGCAGGATGTTGGTGTGAATATGACCCGACAGGCTCGCTGAACTCGGTGCCCCTAGCTTAGAGGGGTTAAAATATTGAACAAACTAAAACACCGGATGTGTTTGGCAGGTCACTTAGTCTTTATTGAAATTCAAGTTTCTTTCATCAGGTACGGAAGATATATAACAAAACAAAAAACACAAATAGTAAAGTCAATACATGAGAATGTGATGTGGTAAGCCTCAATGTGAACTTAGAGTTCTTTTCTGGCAATGGTAACTGGAATGAGTAAAACTTAATACAAATACTGGAAAGTAAAGTAAATTTGGCCATTTTATGGCACACGATTCGCTTCAGTCCTGACTGAGGTCAATATCTTGGTGCTTCCCATAATAACGCATTTTCTTGCGTGGTCTTAGCCGAGGTAGGTCAAACTGCGGCACGAACTCCGACGAAGCCGGCTTGATGCTTTCGAGTTCCCGTTCCTCCGATGGCGACCGCGTTGACTTGGATTTGAAGCGAATGCTTTTCAACAGCGTGTTGTCCCTGGCATTCCTCTCGCCACGATCGATTTCGGCAAACATTTCGCTGAGCGGTCCGTCGACCGCCGACTCGTCAATACAGTTAACGTTCTCCAGATTCTTCCGGTGATGATCGATGGCAGCGAACTCGACGGCATCTCCCAGGCTTTTCCGCACGATGGCCTTGTCCAGGGCTTGTTTACGATTTGAACAAGTATGCACATACTCGTCCACGGTTCCAACCACGGTGAAGCGGATGACGTGCACCTGCTTGGTCTGTCCGATTCGATGAGCGCGGTCCTCGGCCTGGAAGTCCGCCTGTGGATTCCAGTCGAGATCGTAGAAAATAACCGTATCGGCCGATTGCAGGTTGATTCCGATGCCACCGGTTCGAGTAGTGATCATGAAAATAAAAGTGTCCGATCCGGGCGCGTTGAACTCATCGATCATAGGCTGCCGATCTTCCTGCTGGGTGGTACCCTGCATCCTTTTGTACTTGTAGCCTTTCCATTCCATGTAGTCCTCAAGCACGTCCAACATAATGACAAACTGCGTGAACAGCAAGACACGGGCTCCACGCTGATGGAGTTTGCTCAACAATTTATCCAACACGATCATTCGGGACGCGCAGTCCACTGCGTCTTGGCTAACGTAGACCATTCCTTCCGATTCCTCCGGAATCAGATAGGGATGCAGAGTTACCTGACGCAGATATGGAAACACATTCCTCATGCTGAATTTCATAAAAGTGCCATTTCCTTTCAAGAGTTTAACGTCCTTACACAGCACTTTCTTGGACCAGTAATTCATCTGCCGTGTTGGCGGAATGAAAAGCGTAGTCTTAATCTTGGGCGGAATGTCCACCTCGACGTCGGCTTTGATGCGTCGCAGCATGATCGGCTGCAGGATGTTTTTTAGCCTCACGGCTCTTTCGTGGTTTGGGTCGATGCAGTCTTCCACCTTAAACCACTCATCGAAGTCTTCCGAATTTTTGAAATAATCTGGTAACAACATATTCAACAAAGCCCACAGCTCGTGCAAATTGTTGTTGATCGGTGTTCCGGTCATGAACAGCAAGTTACGGTAGGTCGTCTGGCGGAGCACTTTAGACAGTCGCGTGTCCTCATTTTTGCATCGCTGTGCTTCGTCCAACACTACGTACTGGTAGTTCAACCGCTTGAAGTAGCCATGTTCCGAGACGAAGAAATGATATGCGGTTATCACGACGTCCCATGAACGATGCGTTGCCGTTAGAGCTTGATGTAGCTCTCGTTTATCTCCCCGGCAGTGTCCTCGTAGAACGCGAACATCAGGTAGAAAGCGTTTGAATTCGCGTTGCCAGTTATCGATCGTCGATAGCGGAACGATTACGACGTGCGGTCCAGTGATTTTCCTGTGAAAAAAAAAAATCAAATATCATTGAAATTTCTGAAAAAAAATTGGTAAAACTTATTGTGGCTTAGATCCACATTGTTGTATTATAATTGTAGAAATTCATCGCCCAGCTTAATCTATCACCACCTAATGTACATGTTGATAGAATGAAAAAGCATCTAATCAGGTTTTGACAAAGACTAAGGGCCGATTTCTTCACCTCGGCTTAACGCGTAAGCCAGGCTTACCCATACAGTTAAACCTGGCTTAACGCCTAAGCCAGGGTGAAGAAATCGGCCCTAACAAAGAATAATTTATTGAGGGGATACCTACCCTCAATGTACCAGAAGCCGCTCGTGTTCCAATAGCCGCTCACGAGCGTAGAAATGAAGTTCAACTGCAAAAATATATATCACGGATATTCAAAATATGCGTGTCGAATTACATTTAAACGGGGAGGATTGCGCATATTTATGCCAATGAACATCAGTTTCATAACGGTGAGTGGCTATTGGAGCACGAGCGGCAACTGGTACATTGAGGGAACAAATTCAATGCTTACTATGTTAACATGCCCGCTCAAAAATTTGCATTTGTATTAAACCTAACAACTTCCTGTCTTCTTGAAGCTTGGGTCCAGGTAACGCCTTGGTCAAGATATCTACCGTTTGAAGATTGGAAGCCACGTGTTCCAGCTTGATCGACTTCGCCTCCACTTGCTCTCGAACAAAGTGGTTTCGCACGTCGATATGCTTCGTCCTCGCCGAGTAGCCCATCTCCTTCTCAGCCAGGCATTTTCAGCTCTTAGTTGTCGCACTTGATGATCATAGACCACTGCGCCACATCGCTGTATCCAGAAAACGCCGGATCCGCATTTCTCCTGTGGGTCAGCTTGCACTGCTTGGTCCCCTTGAGGTATCGCTAAATTGTCTTGGCCGCTGTTAAGTGTGGACGACCCGGATCACTGAGAACGAACTTACCACGCTTACCGCGTGATGTCTGGCCTCATGCACTGTGCGATGAACTGAAGAGCTCCAATCACCTCGCAAAATGGAATTTCTTTCATCCTTTCACGATCCCCTTCATTTCGAGGTCTCATCATCTTCAGACGTCGCTACTTCGCGTCAAGCGGAATCGATAATGGATTGCAATCCACCATATTGAATTTCTAGAGCAATTCCTCTAATATGTATCGCTACTGGTCGATGGAAATAGTGTCGATGGTCCTGGTGACACACAGACCCAGAATCGGCTTGGCTTGGCCTAGGTCCTTCATCCGGAATTCGTCGCACAACTGATGATCTTTCCATCTTGTAATACACGCACGTGTCGTACTTCGAGCGCTCCCGGCTGCTCCATGTATATCTCCTCATCGTCCAGATCGCCTTGGAAGAACGTTGTCACAGCATCCATCTTGTGCACAAAGAAATTTAGTTGCGCAGCCAGTGCAAGGAGTCGAATAGTGGCGTAGCGGACGACGGGAGTCCACTGCTTTCACTTGCGAGAAACCTTCTATCACAAGTCTTGCCTTGTAACGTTCAATAATATCGTCCGGATTGGTTTTGACCTTGAAGACCCACTTGTTCTTCAGAGCCTTCCGTCCCTTCGGAAGATTCACCACATCTCGTTCGCGTTCAACGCATCGAATTCTGCCTCCATTGCTTCAATCCATCGGTCCCAGTCGGCTTAGCGCTTCCTGCAGCGTGTCAGTCACTGCTCAGTTGCTTGTTGCAGTCCAATAGCTACTTCCTTCGAGTGTGCCGGGAGAGCAGTGCTGTGAAACACGTGCCGCCGGATTTGAACGGCAATCTCTGATGATTCGCCTCGATGCAAGGGACACAGGGTGACATAGTCCCGCTTGAGATGTCCATGCCGACCACTATACCAGGTAATCGCCTCACGCTGTCCACATTAAGATGCCCCAGTCGCCGATGCCAAGTCTCCAGACTGGTGGCTGGACGTGCCACACACGCACTCGTTTGACCAACCTGGTTCAGTTGGAAGAAGCCGTCCTTCTCGCGGTCCGTGGCACAAGCTTCTCCCGTTGAATTGTCCTTGGCCACACACGATTCCCTCGAGAATGTTACGCAATAGGTCTTCTTACAGCCACAACACTCACCTTCCACATCAGCATCCAGCTCGAGGAAACACTGAATCAGCAAGCAGAACTTGCACAAACTTTCTTCTTGACGCCATTTTCGTCTTCTTCTTCTTTATGGTTCGACGTTTCCGATGGAACTTGGCCTGTCTCCCTTAAACTTAGTGTTCTTTAAGCACTTCCATAGTCCATTGAAGGGCCTGTCATAGCATGAATTTGTATATTGTGAGGCAAGCTTAATAAGTTATACACTGATAGGAAAAATAAAGTGCCCACCTTTTAGTTTTTTCAATTTCTCTCATTTACTTGGTTCAAATTAAAGTAAAAACACTGTAGTTTTTTTATTATCTTATTTTTTATATTCTTTTTAAGTTTCACTTATGGAATACTAAAAAAAAGGAGTTTTACTTGAAGAAAAAAAATCAATTTGTGTTGAAAAAAAAACAGTGACAAAAAAAAGTACCCACTTCAAAAATCGATATATTTTCGATAAGTTTCCATTGGAAGACCCCTCGATTGTTTATGTTTTGATATTTTGACATGTTTTGAAGCAAACGGCTTGACCTGGTGCATTTGTTTACGTGATCGCGTTTGATTAGGTTGAAAAAAAGAGGGGGCCGTAGAGTAGTTGTCTACACGTCTGACTGATAATCAGATGGTCATGGGTTTGATTCCCACCCCTTCCACCCTTTAGTATTAAGGGAAACCGTCTACGGACGTAAAAAGAATAGGAAGTCTACGGACAATAAACTGTCAAATTGAAAAATAATAATCCGATAAAACAGAATTGAAAAATATGTAAACTCCACTGGAGTCGATAAAACAGAACTAAGAAAAACATTGTAAACTCCACTGGGAGTATAAACAGAAATAGGTTGGACATATAGCCACAGATGCTGGTCCATTAGAAAGGTGGTGCACAAAAGAACAGCACCACCGATCAGAAAAAAGAAGAAGGTTGAAAATAAAGGAGAACGTAGTGGTTTCGAAAGCAATTCCGTTGTGTATCCGAAAACTGGTAGTTCGTGATGTGCAAAACGGTGAATCGCACCGGGCTTTCGCTAGGAAGTACAGTATCAGTAAGGCAGCGGTTGGCAAAATTCTTCTGAAGCTTAAAACACCAAGATCATGCGCGAAGTCAAGAAGAATCCGAAGGTAACTGTCCGCGAGATTCAGGAAACCCTTCAGTCAGAGCCGGATTTACAAATGTGGGGGCCCTTTTTTAAGAGGATATTTTTTTTCACTGTAGAAAAATCCAGAAAAAATGATTAATTCTTTCAAAAAATAAGGTTGTTATTGAAGAAACTATTCTAGATTAATTAGCGTAACTAGAAAAAAGGCATCCACTATAATCTAAGCATAACAGAGATTCAGATATGAAAATCTAGTCTGAAGACGATTATAAAAGAAATTTAATCAAGTAAAAAACGCTTTATCCGAGAGTGTTCATAATATTAGAATCCATTGATCAAGTCGGAATTCATGAGAAAGTCCTTTAAGAAATTTAAAAATAGATTTTATAGGAGATTTTCGATAAATTTCAAATAAAATTTATAGCGCTATCTTTGCTTATTGCTTATTGCAAAAGCTCCAAATAGTATTTCTTGCGGAATCATTGATAAAATCAATAGAGTTGCTAACTGATTACTGTAGTGTCCACACTACTACAAATAATAATAGGGGGACTCACTAAACAGATTAAAATGCTGCGTAAGCCATGATATTCTGCTTATTTGAAATGTTTCATGATTTTGCGCATGAAATAATCAAAGATTGCCTTGGTGATCGCGACGTTTAATCAGAATAAACTTCAATAAGCGGTTTAAGCGGTTAAGTGAATCCCCCTAATATCTTGAGTGAATACATCTTAGAGTGCATGCTGTCACTCATGCGTAGGTAAACAATACACAAATAAATATGCTCAGTTCTACCCGGATAAAAACTGACCATAGGGTGTTTGGTGAAAACCATTCCTGCACCATACAGTGTACCAGCTACAATAAAGTGTATTGTAATGAAATGGTTCGCTATACTATACATTTACATTGGATTTTTATGTAACAATATATCATTACTGTTCTTTTCTTACTTTTCCGAAACATTATTTTTCCGTGAATTTTTAATTATTAATTCAGTTTAAGATTTTTTCCGTGCTTTGTTTTGTTGATGTTTGTGACTTTTTTTGATGCAAAGGAAAGGAAAGAGAAAAAAGTGAATAAGTTGAAACATCAATTTAAAGTCAATAACATGTTTAAATCAGCGGTAAACCAGATGTCCTAAGAACTGCAGGTCCAAGCAAGGTTCCAAGAGATATGGCGGGGTAGGTATGTAGGGTGCGATGAGAGAAATACTAATGTAGGCCAACCCGGAAAAATGCAGGTCAGATTACCGTAAATCAGTGGATGAGTTCAACACTATTCTTTCGGTATTTGCATTTAGGGGAGTTTTCTCGTCTTCTCTCACTTGCCTTCGACCACAATCGAATTAAATGCGATTGACAAACTTTATCTTTGACGTAGAGCCATCTTTAACACCTTCACTTCGATGCCGCAATCGGGTGTCAGCTTGCTCTGTTACATTCATGCGCTACCGTTACCTCTTACACACAACACGAGCGGTAGGACGAAGATCAATAAACAAAGAAAAGGGCCAAATTAATGTCGTCTGACACGATGACATTTGTCTAATTCTAGCTTTTCGCGTGGATTTTAGCCAATTTCGATTATGAATATTAATATTAGTTTATTCTTGTTTGTTGAATTGAATACAACACACATATGGCCATCACAGCGCTCATTGTGGAAGAAGACAGGAGTAACAAAAGCCGAACCGTCTCCCGAAGACGCAATCGTGGTCAAGTGCATTCGTTTGACATTTTTGTTTCGTACGGTAGTTTGATTGCTTGTGTTGCGAATGTCGGAGACAAAGGCAGCCGAATATCGACGAAAAGGTGTAAATGAATGTGATCTCCAATAAGACTGGACTGGACTGAACACTGAAATGACTTCTAATATAGGTTCGTCTGCGGGTTCGCTTTTTAACCTAACTTATATTTGAATCGAACTTGACAGTTTTCTCATGAGTTGTTATGTATTTCAAACTTTAGTCAAACTGGTGCCTCAATATTGCAATAACGGTTAAGCACGCTGTAATGATACTTATGTACCTCGTCACCCACTTCATGCAACTACATTAGTGGTTTAATAACACTTAGCGCGCTCGGCATAGTTCCATCATGCCGCTCAAAGTGCTGCCACAAATAATGCTTAGTTTGCAAAACCCAGTTATCTGGCTGGTGGGACATGGGAGCCTAAGCTTCAACTGTTAATGCAATCAGAGACTACTCAGACTTAGACGTGGGTGATCCTATATATGAAGGGTTATCGAAAATGCACTGGAGAATTTCCAAAGCGCATTCTTATAAATCTAGTAAGCCTAAGGTGCCATTAACAGGAGGAAAATGACAAGATAATATAACAATATATGGTTTATGTAATGTTAAACAATACAACATAACAAAAGAAAACCATTCCAAAACCATTTGATTAAATGTATAACCAGTAGTAAAATTACAATTAAAAACAATTTATTTACGGTACATTTTATTGTTTGAAACCATTCATGTACCATACAATGTACGGTATATTTAAACCCACGTATCAGTATTTTGAACAATTCATTAACAATAAAATGTATGGTTTTGCAAAAAAATATATATGGAGAAAAATATTTTTTTATATTGTTACGATACTTAACAACCTGTATAATATATTGTAAAAATCTTATTTACAATTCACGGTATAGGTGTCTACATTACATCTTATTGTTTTTGTATTTTTTATTTTTACAGTGGTGTCTATTGTAAAAATATGGTTCTAAATAGTACTGTTACAATACAACGTTCGGTTTTTCTACTGTATTTTTTATTCGGGTATTCAGACCAACGCCGCGTGTACACGTCTCTCTTGTGATGCATCCGAAGACCACTTTCCGACATTACATTTGGCTTCGAGGATGAAACTATTTTTGAGTTTGTGATGGAATCGTACCTAGTAGTTTATTAAAATCGCGTTACAATAAAAAAAGTCGAGGAACGGACGAATGAATGCAAGCGGTCGATAGGAAAAAGTGTACTGTTCACATAAAACAGCGGCTGCAGATAGGAGGTCGTTTTTTTTTTGTTTTCTCTAGATCAGCAATAGAACGGGGAAGAAAACATATTTACGGATTTTGTGAAACTGGTAGTTTTTGTGGCAGAGCGCAGAGGAGAGGACATGTGAACAGTCATAACGTAAGAGGTGTAGGTCGCATGATCAGAAAGGACGTGGAAGTAATGTGTGAGCGATGGTGCACTGATTGTTTGTTACCCTCGGCTGGAGTCGAAGTGTTGGTGTCCGCGATGCTGTGTCCGGTTGCTACTGCTGATGGTGATGATGATAATTATTTGTGTCATGTTCGCTGTGTAATTTATAGGGGCGGAAAAGGATGAAAGAATATTGTCCTCCTCTCCTCTTCTTGGCGTAACGTCCTCACTGGGACAAAGCCTGCTTCTCAGCTTAGTGTTCTATGAGCACTTCCACAGTTATTAACTGAGAGCTTCCTCTGCCAATGACCATTTTGCATGCGTATATCGTGTGGCAGGCACGAAGATACTCTATGCCCAAGGAAGTCAAGGAAATTTCCTTTACGAAAAGATCCTGGACCGAGCGGGAATCGAACCCGTCACCCTCAGCATGGTCATGCTGAATACCCGTGCGTTTACCGCCTCGGCTATATGGGCCCTGTGAATATTGTGTTTGATTTCAAAGATGTGGGTATGCTAACGTGCCTACTTGAATGGCGATTGTTTGTGTGTATAGAGAGGCGGAGGCATCCAGCTCCTCCTTGGTTTGCATTGACAGTTACTGGAATGGATGTTTTAGAGCTAATTTACCACTCCAAAGCATATACTCCGCCGTATCTGGGTCGGTGCAATTTTATAGTTGTGGAGAGATGTCAAAAGTTAGTTGTGTGCGAGGCAGACCGTGACCGGTCTTAGTCGTCTGCTACGGACACCGCATAGAAAATTTAGTTATTTAGATAACCAGACGAAGTGTTGAATAAACGACCAACTGTAAGTAAAAATCATGTTTCTTGATTATAATTAAGAATGAAATTTAATATCTTGCTTCAAGGGTTATGCTAAAAAAATATCTGTTAGAAGAAGAATTACATTTGATTTATTTATAGAGAAGTGCCGTGTGAATTGAGGTACAAATCAGAACATACTACTGTAAAGTTGGACAGCGTTTGCGTTATTGAAAAGTTGTTAGCTTGGTGATGACTGGGTATGTGTGCGCTTTTGTGAATTTGGAAATCATTGAATTTCAATAGAGTGACTTATAATTGAATGGGTTGGAATTCGGAGTAGGGTTGTAAGAGCATTGTACATAAGCAGTGGAATGTAGTAATCGTGAAGTCAAGTTAACTTAGGAATGAGGGGAGTAAAATAATAGGGGTACTCACTAAACAGATTTAATTGCTGCGTAAGCCATGATTTTCTGCTTATTTGAAATGTTTCATGATTTTGCGAATGAAATAATCAAAGATTGCCTTGGTGATCGCCACGTTTAATCAGTTTAATCAGTTTGCGTTGTTAAGGGAATCCCCCTAATGAGTAGTTTGGTTAAAATAAACAGCCGTGCAAATTCGCGGAGTAAAGTTATATTAAATAAACATGAAAGTGAGTCATTCAAAGTGAAACGAAGGATACGAAGTAGTGTTCTGAATTTCCTGGGGATTGCTTAAAAAGGATTGTAAATTAGTCTTTAGTTGCGTCCACAAATGATTTTTAGGTAGAGGGGAGAATCAATAATATTATCTCGTTTATTGAAGTAATAAGAGAAGTTATTGGTGAAACTAAGTCTTTGAGTTGTATTGATTTTGAAAGCACATGCTCGGTCAAAAATGTCAAGAAAATCCCTTCAGACAATGTGAAGAATTGGCTTAGTTTGAATGTTGAACGCCAACATGGAGGACCTGGCCACCTGACCTTAGAATGAGAGAACTCGGCATGGTCGGCTTTTCAGTTTCAGAGCAGATGGTGTTAAAGATGGTTTTGGTCTAGAACTCAGACGTTGATGCTCAGAGTAGAAATAATAAGCCTTATAAATTGTAGGTCATTTCAGTTTAGTTAAAAATATCGTAGAAGGAAGAGATTTCACAAATAAAATCTTTCACATCAAAAAATGGTTTCTTACAATCAAAGAAAACTTTCACCAAAAGTGATATTTTGGAGGTATGAGTCTACGGGGTATTTCATGGAATGGTGAAATGTGAAGAAGAAATCCCTTGTTCGCCGATGGTACTTCGGTGGAGCTACGTATGCAGGTTGCTGAAATCAACGTTCAATACGTGCGTGTGAGGGATATCAACCTCCGGAGATTGATGACAAGGATTTGCCTGTGGCGCTTGGACAACACCGATACATTCATCGGATGCTGCAAAAGAAATTCCCTGCTGGACTAGCTTTCAGCGTCAACCTCCATACCGGTATCAGAGGGATATACATGGAAATCAACACTGATATCCCTGCAGTTTTGGCGCTCGGTAAATGGAAAGCGAGGACTTGGGCGAGGATCTACCATATATGAGAGGCTACAAGAAAAATGTTTTGTTTGCCGGTCGGAAGGTCACCGTAGGAATACCTGCCCAATTTTAAAACTGGCGGAGAAGCAAGGACGAGATAGAAAAACAGCAGTTTCGGTATTGTGGAAGAGGAGTATCAGCGCTACATAGCTGAGCGGAAACTATCGACGAAGAAATAATTGAATTTGTAGAGGAAGACATCTTGGAGCCGAAACGCCATTGGTAACAGAGAAAAAGGAAATACCCACTAAAGAGAACGTCGATGAATTAGAAGAGGAGCGCATGAGGCAAATTAATCTAGCGGCAGAACAATTTGGTTTCGAACATTTTCGGGAAAACTTCGCCAAACTATCGGAGATTATAGAAGCACCACCAACACCAAATAACAGCAAGTATCATGCGTGTTAACGATGGAGGCAGTTCGCAGCGTCTGGCTCGATGGAGTTGCGATCGAGAAAAAAATCCACTGGTATCGTAAGAACAACAAGTATTATTAGTAACTATTTTTCGTCCAGTGTTTCGGCTCTATTATGCTTAGGTGTGGTTCGAGTCTATCAAATAAGCAAATAGGTTAAAAAAGAGAAAGTGACCGAGACTTTCACGATTGTTTCGCTTTGCTTCGAAGAAGTTTGCATCTAAAAGGTGAGGGACTCTTTAAGTATAAGAAGGAGGATATCTGGATCTTTTCTTCCAGAAGGAGTGTATTTAAATAGAGTATTAGAACATAAATCAATAGCGAATAATTTTAGTGCTGCCGTGATTCCTGTTAATGCTTTGTAATAGTCAGAAAATCGTTTGGAATAAAAGTGTGTAAATATGAATTGAACTTTCTATATGCTCAAACAGAAATGTACATACTGCATATACTATAATTGACATTCAGTCTCATTTGGAACTTCACATATTTACTTGGAAATATTTCTTTATCATGTGTGTCGAATGGCTCTTTCACATAAATAAAAATAAAAATCATAGAATAGGAGACAATCAGTGAAGTACTAGATTGAAAGTAGTGAGCTGGATTTTTGTATGGTGAGATGATCAATTCTCCGTTTCTGCAATAAAATGATGCAAACAGCGTGGGTTATATGATTACGTGCCTAATTTGATGATGTTTGAGCAAAAGTTTGGGTAACTGTGTTGTTGAAGTTGCAGGAAAAAAATAATACAACAATACAGTTATTCAAACTTTTGATCAAATAGCATCAAATTAGCCAATAAATCATATAACCTACGCTGTTTGTACCATTTGATCGTAGAAATGGAGAATTGATCATCTCGCCATACAAAAATCCAGCTCACTACTTTCAATCTAGTACTTCACTGATTGTCTCCTATTGGCAATGAGTTATATCCAGGGTAGACATAAAGATATAACGTAGAGTGGAGTTTATTGATATGCATTGATGAGTATCGATAGGGCACAGAAGCAAAGCAATGCAAGGGCTATACGTTGGTGTTAACATTGACGGAGTGTAGTAATTCGAAAGTAACATCCAATTGATCGTGCTGATTTCGTCGGAGCAATGGTATCCGAGCATATTCTGTCTATTTTCTAACCTATCACAGCTAGCCAACTAAGGTTGTTGACACGAAGCGGTCAAGCATTCCCCATCACTCGAAGTGTTCATTGTTATGGAGGATACCAGATTGAATGGAAATTCACCAAGGACTAAGTTCTTCAGAGTCGAGTTGCAGTTCTTCTGTAAATGGTTTGGGATCCGGAAGGTTCAATAGAAATTTAGACATACCGAAAGTTAGAACAACTATTCGTGATGGTGATTTTAAATATTAGTTATATTGTCAATTAAAAAAAGGAGTTGGCAATCAATTCGAACAAAATTGCTAAACAGTTTGTATGGATAAAGTAATAGAAATTGAAGAATTTGAAGAATTAGAAAATCCGTGCTTTCTCATCAACTATTTCTTGGGCATTTGATAAAAAGAAAGTGAAAATGTTATCTAAGGCCTTGATAGATTTTATTTTTTGCCTTTTTGAAATGATAGTCAACATCTTTATTATCCTTCAAAAGAAGAATAATAAAGATGTTGACAAGTCCAAGGCTTGTGCAGTAGTATGGGACACCCATCAAATTCTCGCTCCAGTCGACTTTTTCGATTCCATTTAGGTCCCATATGAACTGTACAAAATTTCAGCGCAATCGGTGAAACTATAATTTAGCGCAAGCGGTTTAAAGTTTTCATAGGATTTACTATGGGAAAAGTTACACTTTCAAACAAAAAATCCCAGAGGTCGCCCTTTGTCTCCTTAATTCAAATCGATCAATGCTTCTTGTAGGAAAATCATTTATGAAACTTTCCTTCGAAGACCGCAAAACAATTGGATGGTTGTGGAAAAAGTTATTGATTTATTACCAATTAGTGATCCAACGAACGGCTTTTTGTTTTGTTTTATTAGCAGCACTGTAGCTGCTGCCTTGGTTGTTGCTGTTTCTGGGGGTGGTGATGCCTCCCGCCACCCCATGCAACAACGGCGGCAGCAGTGCTGCTGATAAAATAAAAACAAAAGCCGTTCGTTGGATCACTAATTGGTAATAAATCAATAACTTTTTCCACAAGCATCCAATTGTTTTGCGGTCTTCGAAGGAAAGTTTCATAAATGATTTTCCTACAAGAAGCATTGATCGATTTGAATTAAGGAGACAAAGGGCGACCTCTGGGATTTTTTGTTTGAAAGTGTAACTTTTCCCATAGTAAATCCTATGAAAACTTTGAACCGCTTGCGCTAAATTATAGTTTCACCGATTGCGCTGAAATTTTGTACAGTTCATATGGGACCTAAATGGAATCGAAAAAGTCGACTGGAGCGAGGATTTATTTTTTCCATACAAGCGTGTCCCGTACTATTGTGCAGTCTCTGCTGTGTGGTCCAATGACCACCCGTATTTATACTACCTTAGGTAGACATAATGAATGATACCTAGACATTTAGGTATTGTTATGAATAGTATTTCATGTAGGTAGATATCCTATGCGCACAACCATTAGGTAGACACTACAATAGGTAGCTAGTTGTTTTGCTGTTTCAGTGTGCGTTAATATTTTAGTTATTCAAAATTGTAAGAAAGGTAAGATTTCAAGGGTAGTTTTGGAATTGTAAAAAGGCATCGATTCATAAACACTATATTAGACAACATACATAGCAGACCTAGACCAAGAAACAGAACTAGTTGAACAACAGTTTCTTAAGCTAAAGTTTGTTTGAGACTCGTTTGTTCCACTCTTGTACAGCAAAAAATGTTTGTTGGGAGGCCATTTCACCACAGATAGCGTATATTCAGACGTTAGATGTGCTAGACCAAAGGAGATCTAGACGGGATTTTTTTTTTGTTGTACGAAGAATGATGGTGAGTAGAGACAATCAGCTGTTTTCTACCCGTAAAAAACTATTTAATGAAGCCGAAGAAACTAACATAACGCGACAAGTTAAAAATGTTATAAAAGACCTAAATGATAAGGAGGAGACAGTAACGACACAAAGTCAAAATATATTTGAAGAATGAGGGGATGAAAGCTGCATAACAGGAATACGGAGAAGCATGAAACACCTCAACTGACAGTGTGAAATTATTTCCAGGGGTTTGAATGCAGAAAAACAAAATGAGAGACACAACATCATTAGAAATGTGTTTGTTCGTGAAGTACATTAGTCTTAAGTCATGAAATAAAAAAATACTGTAAAGAAAAGGAGGAATGTAGTGTCCACACTACTACAAATAATAATATCTTGAGTGAATACATCTTAGAGTGCATGCTGTCACTCATGCGTAGGTAAACAATACACAAATAAATATGCTCAGTTCTATTCAGACCAACGCCGCGTGTACACGTCTCTCTTGTGATGCATCCGAAGACCACTTTCCGACATTACAATTACCAGGTTTCTTTTTTTGTGAAACTAAAGCATAAACATTTATAACGTGGCTTTGAGAGGAGTTTCTGGTGATCGCGCAAAATAACTGTTAAGAACTCTTTGTGAAACTTCAAGAGGTAAAAAATCCATAGTGGTATTTTTAGCGGAAATTTTACTAAAAGATGCTGAAGAAATTTCATCGGAAATCCATAATGAGTTCCTGATGGAATTTCTGTTTTTTTAACCTTTCGTAACTCGCGCGGTTGACTACCTGCGTCAGCACCACGCTAATGCTGAGTACAAAAAGCGAGATTTTTTCAACGTGTTGTACAAAATAAAACAGCGCGATCGCTCGTGGGTTAATAGAATTATAAGTTAAATTTCGTAAGTATCTCTGGCGGACGAATTTTTAGCCAATCTAAACAATTTTTTTTGCATAACTTCAAATATTTCAGAATCTTTCAAAAAGTTCTCCACAAATATCTACAGCAATTTTCATATGGAACCTATAGATTTGTTAAGAGTTCGCCTTAAATTACACATTCGAGCCAGGAAGAAAAATTCGTCATGAATTTAATCATATTAAAGAAAATCGGACCAGATCTTTTGCAAAAAAAAAGCTGCCTAAAATTCTTGCTTGTTCCTACAAAGAAATGTTTCAACAATTCTGGGATTCTATTTGAATAATTTATAAATTTGGTGAGCGAAATCTAACTCTACAATTCTAAAAGCTTTTCTTTATTCTGATAGAAACAACTGCAAATCTTCAAAGAACTATGTAGAAAATGTTTAAATATAACACCAATAATTTTCGACAGAAATAAACACGAATTTTCAGCAGAAACTTTTCAACTCTCTATTCCATAGAGTTTAACATTTCATCAAGATACAGGTGAAGATTTCCGGTGAATTAACTTGTGCAATTCACAAGAGTGATCAATTCAAACCATAAAAATCTTAACAACTTTCAGAGGAAGTTTGAAATTAAAAAAAAAACAGATATATGCTTCTTTCTAATTTGAAGCACAATATTTCACATACATCTTGAGAGTAGAAGTACTTGTGATGAAAATTAAATCAAGATGTTTCTACCACTACTTTTTTTCGGTGCCACTTGAAGTTAGATTTTGTGCGGGCCCCTAAAATGTGGGGGCCCGGGGCCATGGCCCACCTGCCCCCCCCCCCCCCCCCCCTTAAATCCGGCCCTGCCTTCAGTTATCAGTTTCCGGTGGAACTGTTCGTCGCCGCCTTGTAGCACAGGGGTTGAATAGCAAACTTGCCCGGAAGCGCCCATTTATCAGCAAGGCAAACAAAGCCAAACGGCTTAAGTTTGCTAAGGAGCATGCTGATAAGCCCCTAGAGTTCTGGAAAACGATTCTCTGGAGGGACGAATCAAAATTCGAGCTGTTTAACCGAAAGCGGCGGGTTCGTTTTTGGTGCAGATCGGGAGAGGAGCTTCAGGAGCGCCACATCCAAAACACGGTGAAGCATGGAGGAGGAAATGTAATGGTGTGGGGATGTTTTTCGTGGAATGGAGTGGGTAGCCTCGTGAAAATCAACGGGATAATGACGGCGGATTCCTACATCAACATCCTGCGAGAAAATCTGGAGGTTTCGCTGCTCCAGACGGGCCTTGAAGAGAAGTTCGTATTCCAGCAGGACAACGACCCGAAGCATACCGCCAAGAAGACCAAGTCTTTCTTCCGGTCTTGTCGGATCAAACCGCTAGAATGGCCTCCACAAAGCCCGGATCTCAATCCCATCGAGAATTTGTGGGCGATTCTCGATGCCAGGGTTGACAAAACTACCAATAAAAATAGCTATTTTGAAGCCCTGGAGCGCGCCTGGGAAGAGCTAGATCCACAGCACCTAAAAAACCTGATCGAGAGCATGCCGAAGCGCCTGCAGGAGGTCCTGAAGGCCAAAGGAGGACACATCAATTATTGAAAAGCATTTGTTTTACTTTAATTTATGTTTTCTGTAGCCTAAATGAAGTGGGCACTTTTTTGTCAGTTTTTTTTTTCAACACAAATTGTTTTTTTTTTTCTTTTAAGTAAAACTCCTTTTTTTCGGTATTCCATAAGTGAAACTTAAAAAGAATATAAAAAATAGATAATAAAAAAACTACAGTGTGTTTACTTTATTTTGAACCAAGTAGGGGTAGGCGGGGCATAATGAGCAGATGGGGCATAACGAACACCTTGTATTTTCACTGTAAATTTCAAAATTTTCGAAGCAAATTGCTTGAATATAGCTTAATTATCTCAAATCCAATGAATTGGTGACGAAACATTTGTCAAAAAAGCCGTTTGCTTTAAAAAAATAGTCAAAATGAGGATAGTGGTCATGCACTGGGGAAATATTATAAGAATCAACTGACCTAAAATAAGGTTTTGGAATCGAAATAAGAATGAAGTGGGTATCTATCAATTTTCTTGATATTTCCTGTGTCAATGAAATGTATTTGTAACACTTTCAAAATAATGGTATAATTATTTTGTTAAAAAATATACTTTGAAAAGTTGATAGTAGGGTGGGGCAAAAGGAGCAACAGGTGGGAAAATGATGAAAATTGTGAACATCTTAAACAAACGAATTTTACTTTTGGTTTTCTCCGTTACGATGCATATAGTAAGGTTTTGTTATTAATTTTCAATTTATTAGCTTGAAAAAATCAGTATCTGTATATTATCACTGTTTGAAAATGCCCTAATAGTAAACACCACGGAACCCCACAGTTCCCTACAAATTAAACCCCATAATTCCCTTAAATTCTCATTGATGGTTGTCGGCATGCTTTATCATTGACAAGAATAGTCAATTAGCATTTGATTGTGTACAAAACAAGGATTGATCATCCTGCCCCACCTAGGGTGCTCATTATGACCCACCCCCAAAACTCAACCCATGATTTTAAACGTTTTTAAAAACCATAAAATTTTGCAACAATAATCGCTTTATTCGAAATTTCAACGATTAGCTTTTGTCAGTAAAGGTTCAAATAAGGATTATACGTTAAAATTGCACATTGATTGCGCTTAATTTACTGGATTTGGAGGCAAAATGCTTAAGCTGCTCATTATGCCCCGCCTACCCCTAAATGAGAGAAATTGAATAAACGATGAAGTGGGCACTTTATTTTGCCTATCAGTGTATGAAGAAAGTGAGCAAATGCTTTTACTTTGGTAAAACGTCAAACCTTGTACTTGAGCGTTTACTCAGGTTGGTATGACAAAACTAAAAGTATGAGCAATTACTTTTTGAACATCATAATCCATATGAATAAAATTGCGAAACCTGAGTAAATGCTCAGTCACCTATACGGACCCTTAGTGTGGGTCATCGGAACTGTTTTCTCAGATCAAAGCTTTTATGGTTTCGTTTCGGGTTCTGAGTATCTGTGCAAAATTTGAGCACGATCGGTTGCGTCTACACTTTGCGTATTGCAATTGAAATTTGTATGGGATTTTGTATGGAAAAACAAACTTTTTTGCATTTTTGTCATAAGTTGAAAAAGTTTGTCTGAAACTTCTTAAGGAGAAACATCAGAGAATACAAATATGACTGCCACAATGGCCGACTTAGACCCCTACTCACGTTTACAAGAGCACCAATCTTAAAAATTCGTAAACAAATGCGCTCGGTTTGGAAAATCTGCCTCTTTTTGGAAGTGAGCTAAGCCAGAATTGACAAGTGCGGCTTGGTTCGATGCTTCGTTCGTCAGATTTGTGCCTCCAAAGTTTGTATGCAAAATTGCAATGGGATTTCTCGATGTTTCACTTTAACCAATACTATAAAATGATAGCCTAGAATGTTCTGAAAAACTTTGTTGAAGATCGCAAAGCGATCCGATGCTTGTCAAAATAGTTATAACTCACGAACCGCATGCATGTGTTTATGTTTTAACATGTAAAGGAATAACAATAGCAACAAAATTATGCTGTTTCGCCAAGCAATGCCAACGCTATAACTTTTTTCATAAGCATCAGATCACTTCGCGGTCCTCGACAAAGTTTTTCAGGACACCCTAAGCTATGTTTTCACTTTATCGCTTACATTGTTTTAGAAAACTTTGAGCTTGTTATGAGAGAAATGCAAAAAAGTGTGTTTTCCCATGTAAAACCCCATACAAATTACAAACGCAATGCGCAAAACGTAGACATAACCGATCGTGCCCAAATTTTGCACACTGAGTCCTGAAATGGGATCAAAAAAGCTTTGATCTGATGGGATACCATTGAATTTTTCATTTTTCCATATAAACGATGACCCACTCTAATGCTCAGTTGAAAGTGAACACATTTACAAGTTACATAAACGTCGAATTATGATCACTGGATGTTGCTCGAAGTGCAATTACCACCCTTAGGGCTGCTCTGATGACCCTCCGAGGCCACAAGTGCCCATTTATATGAAAAGTGCATGATCTTATAGGCATGGTATTGAACTTTATCATTTTCATAGTCAAGCCGTAATGTATGGCCATTGAAAGTTGCTTTGGGTATAATGCATCCCAAAATATGGGAATCAAACTACTCTCCTGGAGGAACCCCACGAGGACTTTCAGCAGGAAATCTTGTAAGAATTTCAGTAGAAACTCCTGGAGGAACTTCTAGCGGAATCCCAGTCGAAACTCCTTAGGAATCCCAGGAAGACCTCCAAGAGGAATCTCAGAAGGAACTTCAGGAACGAATCCCGGGTGTAACCTCTGGCGGAACCCCAGAAGAAACTCCTGGAGGAGCCCTAAGAGGAACTCTGGTAGGAGTCCCAGAAGGAACTCCTAGAGGAATCCCTGGAGGAACCTCAGGAGGAATTCTTGGAGAAATCCCAGGAGGACCTCCAAGAGGAATCTCAGGAGAAGCTTCAGGAAGGAATCCTAGAGAAACCCCAGGAGAAACTCCTGGAGGAACCACAGAAGGAACTCCTGGAGGAATTCCAGGAGGAACTCCTGGAGGAATTCCAGGAGGAACTCCTGGAGGAATTCCAGGAGGAACTCCTGAAGGAATTCCAGGAGGAACTTCTGGAGGAATTGCAGGAGGAACTCCTGGCGGAATTCCAAGAGGAACTCCTGGAGGAATTGCAGGAGGAGCTCCTGGAGGAATCCCAGGAGGAACTCCTGCAGGAATCTCAGGAGAATGAATTCGTAGATGAATCCCAAGAGAAATACCAGAAGAAGCTCCTGGAGGACTTCCAGTCGGAACTGCTGGAGAAATCCCAGAAGAAACTCTTGGAGGCATCCCAGGACCTCCAAGTGGAATCTCAGGAGGAACTTCAGGGAGGAATCACTGGTTTAACCTCTAGACAAAGATGGTTAGAAGGAAAAAGATGAACGACTCCCGCTCCTAACAGGCGACACGAATAGCGCCGCTCTGGTGAGCCAACGTTCAACTAATACACTCTTAATGAATTTTTCGAAAAATTTTACTACAAACGCACAGGCAAAATCACACTAAACTTTTTTCACACATTTCACACAGTCACGCGCAAGGTTATTATTGTAATCACCAATAGATTGTTAATTCAATCAATCGATTCAGTGATGGGTGAACCAATGTTTAGCAGCTTGATTTGGATGTTCCAATGTTCGACAACACGAATATGTTTGCACAAATAATTCAATTTCAATTCATAAGTAATGTGATCACTTTTTGTGTAAATCAAGATGTTACATTACATCAGAATTGCATACATACGCGCCAACTTGTGACGTAGTGGCGGGGGAGAGATGTGCAAGACCTCTCAAAATACATAAATTAAATTCGGAAATTATCTATACAGTTCATTTATTTTAGGCATATTTACGTGAAAATTAGTGCATTTAGCTGAAAAAAGAAATAATTTGATTCAATTTTGGAGAGCTTTGCTTCCTAACTACGTCACAAGTTGGCGCCCATGATTGCAGATGTCGAAGCTTTCAGATTCCTGGCACTGTAGTTTATTTCAGTGACTGGATTCTCTTCAAAATATCTTGAAAAAAAAAAACAGATGCAACCATACATGTGATGATTCCAATGTGGATTCGAAAATCATGGAAAATTACATGTTATTTAAATTACTGAATCGTGCCATATAATTTTGATACATTTAAACAATTTTTCACAAGCAAAATATTTACAAAAAAAAAAAAGTTGAATCAGATTTTCCGACGCAATTTTGTGTTACGCGGTTTTAGCGTGTTTTAATTGCGTCAAAAGTGTACACTCTAACTTAAATCTAGCCATAAAGGATGTTTTTTTGCACTTCTCACTCAACAGATGGCGGTAGTGTAGAATGCATAGTGTGTCTCCGGAGGAATGTATGGGAAAAATAAGAGTCGGTCATCTTTTTCCTTCTAACCATCTTTGCTCTAGAGGAACCCCAGGAGATACTCCTAAATGAACCACAGAAAGAAGTCCTGGAGGAACCACAGAAGGAAGTCCTGGAGGCATTCCTGGAGGAATTCCAGGAGGAATCCTCGAGGAGAGGAATCCCAGGAAGGAACTCCAAGGATGTTTTCGATCAACTGGCAATCGTTTGACTCATTTGTCCGTAACTCAGTTCAGAAGCCTAATATTGAAAAGTTGTGTTCGGCAAAGTTGTAGCTTAGTGTTTTTCCTATAATTATTACCAAGGACGCCATATTCTAACTCTAATACTTACGACGTAAAAGTGTTAGTACCACCTACTTCTACTAAACGATCGGATTTTTCGATCGTTTAGTATAAGTAGGTACTAGGTAGTACTAGCGCTCTATCGCCGTATATATGAGTGTTGCGACGCGAACTCATTATAGGCTCCAATCATTATTAGTTGTATTTACCAGAACATTTATTTTGTTAGGATGCATACACCTCATTCTCATCATTCATTCCGTTTTTAGTTACCCATTCGAAATTTTCGTATACCTGTTAGATGTAAGTAGGCTAAAAATATGAAATCAGAAATACACAAGTAGGTCACAACCAACTGAATGGTCGTAAGTTTCAATCATCCGAACTCACGCTCTTCAAAATTGTTGCTACGAAATAGTGGAAAAGCCTTTCACACTGAAAAGGAACTATTCGCTATTAAGTTCTTCAATTAGAAGAAATATTTAGTTTGAAAAATCAACAATGAGAGTTAGAAAAAAAAATTTCCTCCTGAGATTCATTTTACGATTTCCTATGAAATATTCCTTGTCAAGGAGTCCTTGATTGAAATTTCGAGTCTAGCATGATGTAGTGCGTGATCGTTCTCTAGGATGGGATATGGCAACTAGTGTGCCTAGAAGAGACCGGGTCGTTCCCATTGCATCACCACGAAGCACGATGGTACTGATGGAAATATCAGTGAATATTTTTTTGTCATGGCAAAACATGTTGTATGCAACTGGTTGCAAAAAATAACTTTCCCAGCACTCTTTGTATTTATCCAACTCGGCAAGCCTCATTGATGCCTCGTGCTGAAAATATCATCTTTATGCAACTTGTTGCATAAATAACATATACTATTCTATCTTCACTTACTTGTAATGCTTCAGGTATCCGATAATCGAAATCGCTTGCAGCGTCTTTCCCAGACCCATCTCGTCCGCCAAGATACCGTTGATTCCGTTGTCGAAAAGCGTTATCAGCCAGTTCAGCCCTTCGATCTGGTAGTTGCGCATTTGTCCCGTGATAAATTCTGGCGATTCGGTAAATTGCATCGATAGCTGCTGGTCATCCTGGTCGATTTCGAAACGCGATAGCACTTGCTTTCGAGATCGACCTCGCTTTTTGTCATGGCTGTTGTTATTGTTCGAGTCTTCAGCCACCCGTCCCGTTTTCTGAGGCCGCTTCAGGTTACGCTGTTCGGCAAACTTGGTAAACTGAGAGAATTGTCCCTCGAGAAATTCCAATCGGCGCAGTCGATCGCGTGAGATGGCTTCTTGAAACTCACGTTCCGCACGCGACATGTAAGGGAACATTCCTCCTACGGCGGGCTGAACATTTGAATCAGGTACTTCGAGGACATCGCTCGGAGTCGTTGAATGGCGGCGCTGCAAAAGGACATCAATGATATGAACAATATCGTATGCGAAAACACTTTAGCGTGTCGAAAACCACCCTTTCTTTATACCTTTCGGTCCGTGGTCGATTCCATCGAGTCGGAAGAAAAGCCCTGTTGCTGGGCGGAAGTTGAATCATCCATTGTGATTTCCTGTTGCCTGTACGATTTATGGGTACACTAATTAACAAAATTACAATTTTCCAAAAACAAATTGAACAGTGAATTAGGAACAAAATTAAAACGACGACCGGCTAGTCCTGGTCCTGAACGAACACGAACACGCTTTTGCATCCGAAGCCGGCACCGCGACGCGCGCGTTTGCTCTCAGTAACATTTTCGTGCAGTTGCCACTGGCAACCATAATAGGGCTGTGTGATATTCTGTTTGGAGACTTCTGTTTTTTTTGGCCTTCAGTTTACAGTCACTATATGTATAAACAGTCTGGCGAAAAGAAAATCCAGTGATTTGATGTTGCATGAAGAAGAAGAAGAAGAACGATGGTGTTTGTTATAGATAGTAGAGTAAACATAGATCCGCTAAGATGAATCCGTTGTATCCAAACGAACTGTCAAAATCTGTATCCAAACGAGCATGACGTCACGATTTGGACAACATCAATGGAACGCATGACGTCATATTCAATCGTCGCACTTTTGAAAATTACTACCCGCATAACCATGAACCATACCAGTACTGTTTGCCACACTGTTCACAACTATTTCCTACTGTATCTCAACAGTATGGTATGTATAATATACAGAGTAACAATAAATCAACCCTACCATAAACGGTTTCAACAGTGTGATAGATGGTTTTCGAGCAAATTACAATATGGGGAATAGGCGGTTAAGTTATGTTACAATAAAAAATTGGCATTTTTCTCGAACAAAATTTTCGTAAAACAGTAAGCCATACTGTGGACATACAGTTCATTTTCTGCAGTAATAAAAGTGCACCAAACTGTTGCAGAACAGTTGAACAATAAATTTAGGAGAAAATTGTGACACACAATGAAACTGTTTGTGTATTGTGCAATATAGTATAATGAACAGCATGCTATACTGTGTGGTTATATTTTCACAATTGGAACCATTATTTTTCGGAATTTTCTGTTTTTCAATAACTATTTTCCCAAGCGAAAAAAAATCTTGCCAATTCACAACAAAATAAGCATTTTCTTCGTAATCACCAAAATGCGTATTCAATTCGAAATCGCCATGAAAATTAATCGCTTAGGGAAACAGTTATTTGAAAGTAGCTCAATGATTTGTAGATTATTACTATTATAGAAAATGGCAGAAAAGCCTTGTATATTTTATTGAACAGGATAAGTATCTATGATGAAAACTTAGAACGGCAAAACGACTTCCGGAATACTGCTGCGTCTCCGATGTATCGACATGGCCGCACACGGACTGTAGAATGAATCGGTCCGCAAGATCGGTAACGAAATCATGTGGTATCCGTACAACAATGCACGACTGCCGCAAGCAAATCCTGTCTTGGATCCAGCTGCCGCTGGGGAGTCCACTGCTGGCTATTCTGATGAACTGTTGTCACGGAAGTAACTACGACGCCAACACGGATGTCCCAAGGACAGTGCAGAGCGTTTCTTTTCTATCGCATTATACACTGATCGGGGATTCGCCTCCATCTGTTGTCTGCACCAAATTTCCGATTAGTCGACGTTTCGTTTTCACCCTGAAATCAGAAAGTATAATATTGGTAAATATTGTCAAATCCATAGAAAGTTTTCTCACCTCTGATATCCAATTTGTTCCGGTCCATCGGTTCGAGGCTGGTTTATCCCAATGGGGCCATTGGAAGTCGGGTATCCCCGTGGATTTCCCGCGATGTTGACGGTGTGAGTTTTCCAACGCGGAGTGAGATAAACAAGCGTTACATTTGAAAAAGTCCTAAGCATTAGCATTAGCATTAGCATTAAGCGAGTCGCACAAATTCGTAGGTGGTACAGTCCTAGACCGCTGTTATGAGGGTTGCCTCCTTCCCGTCCGGACCAAAGCACAAAGATTTGGGACTAATCTCTGACTCTTAGACAAGACTGACGCAATCCTCCAATGGTCGAGCACTGTCCTGGCCACGTCCTTGCGACTGCTGAGGAATGGGAAAGGATGGTTAGTTTTGGACACCTATGAAAAATGTAGACAACTCTACGATCTCTCAGGCCTAGGTGTCACGGGAATTTGGGTGTTGTTAGTGGAAGGGTAAACTCCAAAGGATACGCTTGGTTAACGTTCAGGCACACCATTGTTAGACTGCTTCGAATCAGTTGTCTGTCCAATTCATCCTGTGGTTTCCTCGTCATCTTGTTGGCATTTGGTTGAATTACTAGATTCTTCGGTTGATAATCTGAAATATAAAATAATATTAACATCGCACGTCAAATAAGCTACATATTAGTGATACGCTCGCCACAGTTACATATTTTTAAAATATTATTTATATCGTAAGATACATTTACCTGAATCTTGCAGAAATCAAATGTTAATTAGCAGTACATACATTGAAACACAAATACTACAAAACACAAGGAAAAGAGCATCAAACTTTGATCTTGCAATATTTAGAAATACGGTAAATATCAAGGTCAAAATTTGATTTGGTAGATCTTACACCGCAACGCACCATTCTAAGGTGATCTACCCACGTTACGGGGCGCGTTACATTTGAAAAAGTCCTAAGCGCACAAAATGTAATCATAACTTCATTTAATTTTTAGTTTTCGAATAATGTTTTTTTTTTGTTTTAGTTCACATAAAAGAGCATCCATCAAGTACGTCACGTTAAAAAAGATAATTTCGTACGGCTTTTTTTTTTTCTATACTTAATACATTGCTTGTCACACTTCCACAACCCCCCGCTCCCTCTCCCGTACGTACTTTATCGATGACCCCTTACGGCCTTTCATTCATTACAACCATTGCTTGTCCTACTTCTACAATTCCTCTCCCGCTCTAAATAAAATAATATAAATACGGAAACAGCTAATCCAATTCTAAGTTTAATAAAAAACCAAGCAAATACATTTACATTACATATGCTCCGTTCTTCAGATAAGTCTGTATGAAATATTACTCGAGAAATGAAGAAACACGTTGAAAGCTTGAAAAAAAGATGCATTTTCATGTTTCATAAATCGATCACAGATACAAATACGTTCAACTGTTTGCCATGCTGTTAAGCAAACATTATTAATAGTGAAATGTGCTGGTGTAAGTGTGTTGTGGAAATATGAAAGCTTACCATTTGATATGATGTGATCACATAATTCTACCATGCCAATCGTGTGTGCATCCAATAGAGTTAATACACTATAGAGGACGAATGTCGCTGGCGTCGCTGCCGAAACATCTCTTGCTGGCGGAGATAGGCCGGGCTATAAGTGTCAAAGCGAAAAAGTATGCATGTTTCCAAACGAGAACAAAGGGAACAGCAGCGACATTCGTCCTCTATAGTTTCTTAACTCTATTGTGCATCCCCTTATCGGTTGACAATATTAGCACATTATGTTATACTGTTAGAGCACCTTTACCGGTGCGCGACTAAACTAAATTACATAGCGCAGTATCATAGCGCTATACCTTATCGAGGGCTACTAACCGGGCTAGTAAAATAGCAGCGAGGCTTTCGGGAAACATCGAGCGCACAAATTTAGGCGCCCGATAGTTGCGCAGGAAACGATTGCTATTTCATATATGTCAAAAGTGTTGTGTTGTTTTTTATTTGTTTGTTTCGAACAAAACGCACCAGCGGTAAGCAACAAATTTTGTAAACACTTGCAGTTAGAGAAAATCTGCTGCGAATATCACAAGCGAAAATGTCCAAGGAGTACCCCCTCAAGAAATTCCTCCGGGGAACCCTACAGCATTTTCTCCTTTGATTCCTCAATAAACTCCTGGAATTTCTTCTGGAATTTCTTCAGGCATCCCTCCGGAGATTAATATAGAAATCGGTCCGGGTATTTCTCTTGGGATTCCTCCAGGAATTCTTCCAGAGATTCCTGTAGCAATTGTTCCTATGATTCATTAAGGAACTTCTCCGGGAATTTCTTCAGAAATTCCTTTTATAATATTTCTTCCTGTAATTTATTCTGTCATTCCTGCAAGAGTTCGTACAGGAATTCCTCCGGAAATTTCTCCAGCAATTCTTCCAGTTATTCCTACGGGGATTATTGCAGGAAATCCTCCAGGATTGCTCAAGAATTTATCCGGAGATTAATCCGGAAGTTCCTCCGGAAATTTCATATAAAATTTCTGTGGAGATTCCTCCTAGAATTCCTTTAAAGATTCCCATAGAAATTCATCCGGAAATTCCTCAGCTGAATTCCCGAGGAATCCGGAGAAATTTCACTAAGGATTCCCTGGAGCCTGGAGCAATCCTCAGGGAATAGCCGGAAGGAATTCCTGGAAAAAATCCACGGAGGAATTTCCTGAAGGAACATCCGAGTAAATTTCTGAATGAACCCCCGGAAGAATTTCTGGAGAAATTCCTAATGGAATTCCTGGAGAAATTATTGGAAAAATTCCCGGAGGAATCCTCGGCGGAATTCCTAGAGGAATTCTTGGAGGAATCCTCGGTGAAATTCCTGGAGGAATCCTAGGAGGAATTCCCGGAGGAATTCCTGGAGGAATCCTTGGAGGAATTCCCGGAGGTATTCCTTGAGGAATTCCCGGAAGAATTCTAGAAGGAATTCTCGGAAGAATTCCTGAAGGAAATCTCGGAAGAATTCCTGAAGGAATTCCTGGAGGAATTCCTGAAGGTATTCCCGGAGAAATTCCTGAAGGAATTCCCGGAGGAATTCCTGGAGGAATTCCCGGAGGAACTCCTGAAGGAATTCCCGGAGGAACTCCTGAAGGAATTCCCGGAGGAATTCCCGGAGGAACTCCTGAAGGAATTCCCAGAGGAATTCCCGGAGGAATTTGTGAGCATAATCTTTCTAACTGGCTGCACTGCCGCATTCTAACTGTCATCTAACCAAACCGCCTTTTGTTCAGTTCGAATATGTCTAAATAAACAAACAGTTGATCGTAAAGTTTATCGCGTTCTTTTGCCCAGAAACCTCCGAAATCCAGCAGGTTATGGGACCAGCATGGCCGATTCCGATAAATCTGGATTCCCGGTGTTCGACGGGAAGGATTTCAGCAGCTGGAAGTTTCGATTGGATCTAATTCTGGCGGAGCGGGAGCTGCTTGATCATGTCGGAAAGGAGCCGACACATGCAGATTTTCTCGACGCTGACTGGAAGAAAAATGACGTCAAAGCGAGAAACATCATCGTGAAGTGCTTATCAAATGCACACATCGAGTATGTTCGTCAGGAGCTGTCGGCGTATGGAATGTTGAAGTCGCTTTGCACTGTTTTCGAGAGGAAAGGTGTTGCCCAGGAGAGGTACCTCCGGATGAAGCTGCTAGCTTTGAAGTTTTCGGATAAGGAGCCGATGGAAAGACAGCTGGCGCAGTTTGATGCAATCATCTCTGATCTTCGAGCTGCCGGAGCGCAAATGCGGGAAACCGAAATCATTACCCACCTTCTCATGGCGCTGCCAAAATCGTACGAAGGTGTAAGGACTGCATTGGAAACACTTGATCCGGACGACTTAACAGTAGCGAAAGTGAAAGCACGATTATTTGGAGAAGAAATCAAGCGTTTTGAGACCGGAGATGTGAACGCGGAATCTGCAGAAGGAGGCGATTCTGGAGCCGCATTCCTAGGACGACGGAAGAAATTCATAGGAAAGTGCTGGCGATGCAAACAAGCTGGGCATAAAGCACACGAATGCCCAAGGAGTGAGGAGGACTTTGATCGTGACCGGCATAGTGAACGTCGCAGCGAAAAGAAAGTGTTTCAGCTCAACCGAGGCGAACATTCGTTTGATAGAGAGGAGTCAAAAAGAGGAGGATTTGCTTTCGTCGTGAAAGGGAAATGTGATTCCAGTGGCACGTCCTGTTCTTCAGAACTCCGCTGGCTGATTGACTCGGGATGCACGGATCACATGGTGAACAGTGATGCTCTGTTTACCCTCGAACAAACGTTCTCCATGCCGTATCCGATTAGTTTGGCGGAAGAGGGTCAAACGGTGCGAGCAACGAAGGTTGGGTTCATCGCAGCGAAGAGCAACGTCAACGGGCTGGATTATGATTGTGACATTTCCGAGGTGCTGTTTGTGCCAGGCTTACGTCACAATCTGTTGTCTGTAAGCAGATTGGAAAAAGCTGGATGCGTTGTAGTATTTCGCGACGGTGGCGTTGAGCTTTGGGCTGGAAATGTTCTGTTTGCAGTCGGAAAAAGAAATCATGATCTCTACGAAATCAAGTTCTCATTGAGAAAGCATCAAGCGAATCTGACGGAGAAGACACTAGGGATAAACTCACTCTGGCATCGCCGAATGGGACACATGTGTATGCAGAATCTGCATTCTATGGTCAAAAAGCAAGTAGTAACTGGAATTCCTTCTTCTGTTACAGGCGCACTTGGGGTATGCGAACCGTGCATTATGGGCAAACAGTGCAGAGCCCCATTCAACCGTAAGGAGAAGAGAACAACCAGGCCACTAGAACTGGTCCACACGGACGTATGTGGCCCAATTACTCCGGAGACATGGGACAAGAAAAGGTACTTTGTAGTATTCGTAGACGATTACACCCATTTCACCATTGCATTTCTGATTAATTCAAGGGATGAGGTGCTACCATGTCTACAAGAGTACCATGCGATGGTTGTTGCCGGTTTCGATCTACCCCTGAGTCGCCTGCGCTGTGACAATGGAGGAGAGTATGTGTCCGAAGCATTCAGAGAATTTTGCAAGCAGAATGGTGTGAAAATTGAGTACACGATGCCCTATTCACCGCAGCAAAATGGGACTGCCGAACGCATGAACAGGACGCTGGTGGAAAAGGCACGATCCCTGATCTACGAAAGCGGTCTTCACAAAGAAATGTGGGGAGAAGCTATAATGACATCAGTGTACCTGACCAATCGCAGTATGACGAGCGCCTTGCCGACAAATGTCACACCTGCAGAAATGTGGTTCGGAAGTATACCGGACGTATCTGGTCTCCGTGTTTTTGGTTGTCTGGCGTATGCGCATGTACCGAAGTGCAAACGCACTAAAATGGATCCGAAGAGCAAGCAGTATGTAATGATCGGATACGGTGGAAATGGCTATCGTCTGTGGGATCCAGCCGGAAGAAGGATCGTGGTATCGAGGGACGTTGCTTTCGATGAAGAGAAGTTTTTGAAGCTGACCTCGACTGATGATGTGAATTCGTACGAGTTCGTCGAATTGCTAGTGAACGACAGATTAGAGCCAGAACCGGAGGTTGATCAACAAAACGAAGATGCGCTGAATACCGCAGAAAGGGATAGTGAAGCAAGTTCAGATAGTGGCCAATATCTAACTGACGAAGGAGAACCAGAATACCGAGTTCCTGAGGATGTCACGGACATGGTCTGGCCACGCCAAAGCGCTCGCTTGAGAAAACCTCCGATCTGGCATGAAGATTACGTGATTGAGTCTACAGCAATGCTAGCAGAAGGTTTGGAAGATGTGCCACTGCATTACGACGACATCAGAACGCGGGACGACGCAGAAAGATGGTACGATGCGGTTCAGGAGGAGCTAACATCACTGCACGATAATCACACTTGGGATTTGGTTCCTGTGCCGAAAAATGTCAAGGTAATTTCTTCGAAGTGGGTGTTTAAGAAAAAGTTCGACAAAGACGGAGACGTGAGCCGGTACAAGGCACGATTGGTGGCGCGTGGGTTTATGCAAACTCAGGGAATTGATTACCACGATACATATGCACCAGTCGCAAAGTTAGCCACGGTGCGATATTTGCTGGCAGTGGGAACGCAAATGGGGTTTCACTTCGATCATATGGATGTTACTACCGCCTTTCTGAATGGTTTTCTGGAAGAAGACGTATACATGCGTCCGCCAACGGGGCTGCGCGTAGAAAATAATTTGGTATGTAAACTAATGCCGTTTTTCTTTTTTAACCTGGGTTGGAACTGTATTGGCGGAAAATGTGTAAACAAACAACGTCAAACAAATTTTAGTACAAGCGAAACCGAAGTCGGGTTAGGGTTGAAACTGTGATCTGATCCAGTTCCAACCCAGGTTGGAACTGGATAATAAAGAAAAACGGCATAAGGCGGTCACTTTACGGCCTTAAACAGTCTCCGAAATGTTGGAACAGCCACTTTCACGAGTTTCTCATCAGTCTTGGATTTGTTCGGTCGGAGACTGACTATTGTCTTTACATCAAGCGAGACGGATCAAGCGCAGTTTACATACTTTTGTACGTCGACGATCTGCTTATCTGTGGAGTTGATCGAAGCCAAATCGATCAAATCAAACGGAAACTTGCTACCGCATTCAAAATGAAGGATCTTGGACCCGTTGAGTACTTCATGGGGTTGCGGATTCAAGTTGATCGAAGCAGCGGCGTAACGGTAATTGACCAAACCACTTTTGCCGAGCGTATCTTGGACAAATTTGGCATGACCAATGCCAAGTCGGTTTCGACGCCAGTTGAACCGGGAACAAGACTGGTTAAAGCGGATCAAGGTAACGACGATATCCAGGGGTCGTATCGACAACTAGTGGGTAGCTTGATGTACTTGATGTTGGGATCCAGGCCGGATCTGTGTTTCGCGATTAGCTACTTTTGTCGATTCCAGGATAAAGCTACCACTACCCACTGGACGCAGTTGAAACGGGTCTTAAGGTACGTGAAAGGTACTACATCGTATCGAATGGTCTACACACGTAAGAACCAGGCACATCCTATCACTGGTTACGTAGATGCTGATTGGGCCAATGATATAGATGAACGGAAATCTACGTCGGGATATGTATTTGAGGTATACGGGAACCCTGTTAGCTGGGCAACTAAGAAACAAGGCATTGTAGCATTATCTACTACCGAAGCAGAGTATGTCGCTGCATCCCAGGCCGTTTGTGAAGCGATGTGGTTGAAGAAGCTTTTCGATGACATTGGCCACACTGTTGAATCAGCTATTCCGATATATGAGGATAATCAGGGGTGTATTTACCTGTGCAAGAATCCGGAGTCAAAAAGAACCAAACATGTCGACATTAAGTACCATCACGTTAGAGAGAAGGTCTGGAGTAAGCAAGTGGAGTTAAAATACATACCATCAAAATTGCAGAAAGCTGACATCTTTACTAAGCCGCTACCGCGTCAGGCATTTGAGAATCTACGCGGCCAACTAGCCTTAGAAAGAGGAGGAGTGTGAGCATAATCTTTCTAACTGGCTGCACTGCCGCATTCTAACTGTCATCTAACCAAACCGCCTTTTGTTCAGTTCGAATATGTCTAAATAAACAAACAGTTGATCGTAAAGTTTATCGCGTTCTTTTGCCCAGAAACCTCCGAAATCCAGCAGAATTCCCGGAGGAATTCCTGGAGGAATTCCCGGAGGAATTCCTGGAGGAATTCCCGGAGGAATTCCTGGAGGAATTCCCGGAGGAATTTCTGGAGGAAATCCCCGAGGAATTCCTGGAGGAAATCCCGGAGGAATTCCTGGAGGAAATCCCGGAGGAATTCCTGGAGGAAATCCCGGAGGAATTCCTGGAGGAAATCCCGGAGGAATTCCTGGAGGAATTCCCGGAGGAATTCCTGGAGGAATTCCCGGAGGAATTCCTGGAGGAATTCCCGGAGGAATTCCTGGAGGAAATCCCGGAGGAATTCCTGGAGGAATTCCCGGAGGAATTCCTGGAGGAATTCCCGGAGGAATTCCTGGAGGAATTCCCGGAGGAACTCCTGAAGGTATTCCCGGAGGAATTCCCGGAGGAACTCCTGAAGGAATTCCCAGAGGAATTCCCGGAGGAATTCCCGGAGGAATTCCCGGAGGAATTCCTGGAGGAATTCCCGGAGGAATTCCTGGAGGAATTCCCGGAGGAATTCCTGGAGGAATTCCCGGAGGAATTCCTGGAGGAATTCCCGGAGGAACTCCTGAAGGTATTCCCGGAGGAATTCCCGGAGGAATTCCCGGAGGAACTCCTGAAGGAATTCCCAGAGGAATTCCCGGAGGAATTCCCGGAGGAATTCCCGGAGGAATTCCTGGAGGAAATCCCGGAGGAATTCCTGGAGGAATTCCCGGAGGAATTCCTGGAGGAATTCCCGGAGGAATTCCTGGAGGAATTCCCGGAGGAATTCCCGGAGGAATTCCTGGAGGAAATCACGGAGGAATTCCTGGAATGATCCCCGGAGGAATTCCTTGAGGAATCATCTGAGAATTCCGGAAGAATTTCGTGAGGAATCCCCAAAGGAATTTCTGAATGAATCTCCGGAGGAACTCTTGGAGGAATCCCCGGAGGAATTTCCGGAGGAATCCCGAAACGAAATTCCAGTAGAAAGTTTAGGTAAAATCCCGGAAGGGATTCCTGGGGAATACGTATTGCTCGAGGATACTCAGTAAAAATTCATGCTAAAATTTCAGAGGGAATTCCTGGGGAATCCCAGAAGAAATTCTTCCATAATATGTTTCCAAAATATTTCGTTTATACCGCAACAGTATTTGGCAACGACCGGTACGCAATCCGGTAACTAAATATAGTAGCGACCGGTGTGGAAATGAGTAACTTTACTAAAATGACAACTCTGTGGGCAATCATTTTACTCGCCCAGATAGTAGCCCCCGGTAAACTTGCTCTTAATGTTTATTTTGGGTTATCAATACTGTTATTTATGGTCTACAGCTTTGGAATTCAAATTGTTGAACATGAAAGCAACAGTTTGTGATACATTAACCTTACCGGTTAGAGCAAATTTATTGTTAGAAATGTATGTCACACTGTTTTTTTTTCTATGCGGGTACTTACACGCTTGAAACATTTTAGTCAGCGGTGTCTGCGGATCTATGTTTACTCTACTATCTATAGTGTTTGTGAGATATAAGATGTACTGCATAAAGCTGTGGAAAAGAGATTGATCACAGCAGGCGATATAGAGCATTTGAATGTGATGCGAACTGTCAAGCAGACAATGTTAGCATCCCTGCTTGCGTAGCAACAACTCCAGGCGTCACCCAACCGCGTTCACTCTTGCCACTTGTGAACCGACGTCAGCCTGGGTAAGTTGTGTGTGCTGCACGTGAGGAGTGATTCCTTCCCAGTGGAATACCAAACTCCACAGTGTTTTGAAAAAATCCTATCCCTATCCAGTTATCCGCGAGCGGTAATGGCGGCGGCGGGCACAAATAACCGATTCAAATTTTGACGTTTCTTGGGGATCGCAAACGGTTGGCGCCACCAAACGGTGGGTGAAGGGGTGAGGAGGAGAATGAAACTGTTTTGACTTTCCCCCAAGAAACGTCAAAATCCGAACCGGTTGGAATTGCCCGCCGCCGCCATTACCGCTCGCGGATAAGTGGATAGGGATTAACACAGGGGAAGTTTTTAAAATGCCTCTATAAAATCTAAAACAAAATCTAATTAAAAACGGTTTGATGCACGGTGTTAGACTTTGAACAAACTACAAATTAAGTACCTTATCAAGAAAAAAAATGTTAAATTTTAATTTATACGTTCAATATGTAGTCCGTCCAAAGCCCAAACACCGTACATCAAACCGTTTTTAATGGGGCACCTTCGGTGTAGTACTAGATTTGTAGTAATGAGCTGAATTTTAGTATGGTGAGAAGGTCAATTCTCCGTTTCTGCAATGAAATGGCGCAAAAAGCGTGGGTATTATGATTCCTTGCCTAATTTGATGCTGTTTGAGCAAAACTTTGGATAACTATGTTGTTTATGTTGCAAGAAATGGAGGAAACAACAACACTGTTGCCCAAAGTTTCGCTCAAACAGCATCAAATTAGGCAAGGAATCATAATACCCACGCTTTTTGCACCATTTCATTGCAGAAACGGAGATTTGACCTTCTCACCATACTAAAATTCAGCTCATTACTACACTGAAAAAAATCGACACGATCGATTAATGTGTTTTGACTTATGAACCGATTCAAGAACGTCAACGTTAGCCTGATGTGTAATTCCAGTGTATATATTGATTTCTACACGTTAGTTAAATCTGATTAACAACATGGATTTCAGAGCGAAGCTTATAACACCAAATCATAGGTAATTCACTTCAATATGACATTTGTTTCACTTGACTTTGAATTGACTCTGTCTTCAACTGAATTCGATAGCCAAAACATCACAATCTCATATGTCGTATGATTGAAATTGAAGTAATTTTACAAACGAATTTGCGTCACTGTTACTTTCAAATGAATTTAATAACTGGCGACACATGACCCATGAAAAAAAACGTCAAACTCATAAAACATGTTTCATCGTGGTCGAAAACAGAATTGCGCGAGGTGCTATCTCATTTTATGTTAACTAAATTGAATATTAAGAATAACTAAATCCGTTTCCAGGAGAAAACAACGGCAGGTCAGTCCCCAGAGCTTGAGTAGCAGAACTTTTCAGCCCATCATTCGCAGTTTCGCTTCGTTCCAGGCCTGAATCAAATTCAACCGTTTGTCGGATTCGTTCTCTGAAGGAATTCCTTCACGGTGGAAGGTTGCGATTACTTCATCGCATCGGAAAATGTTCCAGGATCCGGTGGAATGGGTGGCACGGGGAGAGGTGAGAATTTGCATTTTCGGTTCTGGTGGCGGAGACAAGTTCGATGTTTCAGTCTTCGTCACCGGGAAAGCGATACGGTATTCAGAGGGTTTGTAGCTTTTGTCCGGATACATTAACCGTTGCGCAGGGACTGCAACCGAGCCCAGGAACAATCTCAATTTCTTCGCTTTTCACAGTGCTTGTTGACTCGCCAAGATAGGGATGATAAATAAAATGAATAAATTTACGAAAAAATATCCAAATAATTTGACAAATTAATGAACCTCCTCAGATAAAATTTTAAGACAATTGTAGCATCTCGGTAATTTTCGTTACTCAGTGATAAAATCTTAATTTATTATATAAATTAAAACAAAAAATCACAATAAAATTTATTACTAAAAATTTCAATTAACACAGTGCATTTAATTTATCTATATAGTGAAGTACTTTTATTTCGCGTGAGCTTTTGATTTTGCTTTGACGATTTTAATTTGAAATTCAAAACTAAAATCGTGATGGTCAAATTATAAGCTCGCGTGAAATAAAGGCACTTCACATTATGATTGTTACATGGAGGACTACAAGGATTTCATAACATGAAATCTATATTCACCAAAACATAATACTCATGTTCAGTATAATATGATATTGATATGCTCACAAGTTGAATTCTACTAGATCGAAATGGTATATTTATTTGCAATTCAATCAGAATGCATAAGTATTTCATTTTGATTCCGTGTGAAATACTCATTACAATCGTGTGGATTGATGATTGACCGGAGCAAAAACAATGTTGGTGAATCTATATGTTCCACACGTGACATTCGTGGGTTTTACAATTTGCGCAAATCTATATGTAAAACACATTACTCTGGCGGGTAATTTTTTTTGAGTGTACAAATCTAGTACTTCACCGATCTGTCCTATATTATTGTGCATCCTACACTCAGAAAAAATAACATATTAAATTTAAAAGTTCTGCACTTAGATTGTGACCAGTTGCTTTTACACTTGGAAAATATGTGCAGCGCTATTGAATCTTTGCCGATTCAATCATGATAGAATTTATGTGCGTCTCTATTTGTTTTCAATAGTTCAGTGCATAGCTTACATTATGATGAATAATGAGCTTATTTACACGTGGGATTAGCATCAAAATATAAATAAATACAAATTTTGCATAATCTACGATCGAGCTGCTTTTATTTGTTAGAACTAAAGTGATCAATTTGGACTCTGCCGATCAAAAGGCACATCCTCATCGCAGCTGCATCCGGCAGCTTCCAAATCGTCAACGCGTTCGTCCTTGATGACGGTGGAGGAGCAGCGACAATTTGGTGCTATTCTATAGAAATACAAGAGGAATGTAAGTAGCGAGGTAAGTAGTTTGAAGAGGTTCTTAAAGTTTGAATAAGAAATTCACTACATACCTTCAAAAACAGCAAGCGACTCGGGCGACGGAGCACTACGCATGGAAAAGATTTTTTTAAATTTTCGGCAACAAAATGTGCGTCTTCTGAGCGCGCCATGTTCGTTTCAGGTTTGTTATGTTTGTGTTTGGATTTTATGTTGACCGGGTTGCTTTTTATCTTGCCACACTCTGAATATATTATTGGAAGAATGAAATATAATAATGCAACTTTTCATTTTCATTAGTTGCACTTGGATCCATTTTTTTCTTACTCGTTCGCAATCCATGTGCTTTCTGCACTTAGATTCTATCAGTAAATTAATTTGAGTGTAGCTAGTAATCCTACATTATAGAGATCTGCGGAGGCGGCCATTGTGAGCCAATCGTGCAGAGAGAACTGTCAAAGTGTGAGCCAAATGAACATGCTTATCGTTCGTAGGAAGGCGTCGTTTGAACGGTATTGCAATCGGAATTAAATAAATTAAAATTATTTATTTTTAATATCGAGATATTGGCGGCATATGTATGTCTAGTAAAAAGATAAAAAATATTAATTCTGCTTTCAAAAGCTCATGCTTATGACGACACTTTTGTTGCTGAACTTGTCGAAAAAACTTCCATTGCTGCTTCTTGCTTCACTTCTGCCGATATGATTAGCGTAACACTTTTGCAATGAATTTCAGATTTCTTCGATTGCTCCGCTATTTCTACAAAATTTTGAAGAAAAAAAATACCATAATTAGAAAATGTAGACAAAACAACTTGAACCACAACGAAGTCACGCACAAAGTTTGAACATCTAGCTTTGTAGCAAGTGTTGGCAGCTGTTGTAAACAAAACAAACAGCGTTGCCGAATCGACGTATGTAACTTCCGCTCATCTCTATGTATAGGATTTCTAATCCTAGCTTAATCACTCAGATCCTGCTGATCTGATTCAGCCGCCATAAGATTGCACCCGTTCGATTTGTACACGGCGGCTGACAGCTCCACCCGGCGGCTGCAAAACAGTTTTAGCCAAGATGCACACCATGTAGAAATCATACGTGCGCGGTCTGGCGCGATCTAAGGCTGCGCGTTTCGAACGCATCTTGCTGAGAATCTAATATAAGCGCGACAATAGATTTAGCACAGACAAACAGGCGTAACACTCTTCAAAACGGCTTGGCATATGCATTTAATGATCAATTCAAATTTCATTTGATTTGCGCGATCGTTCCACCAGATGCGCTAGTGTTCGATCGCTTTGACGTTTGCCAGTGTACGCGTTGCTGAATGATGCAAACGAAAATTACAGGCAATTTGTGTAGTAGTGTGCGTGTCAGCAAAACGTCAAATCGAAATCCATCATGACCGACAGTGTCGCGCGCGGTTCTACCAACAGGTGGCAGTGTGCTCATGAAAATGACACCGGGCAAAAGTTTTCGATGAATTTCTTCTAAGAGTTACGTCTGTTCGTCTGTGGATTTAGTTTTAGATTTTATAGAGGCATTTTAAAAACTTCCCATGTGTTATAGGGATATGATTTTTTTTTTCAAAACACCATTGTTCTTCTTCTTCTTCATGCAACGCAACATCAAATCACCAATAGGATTTTCTAAAGAATAAAGAGTATTTACTCAACTTTCAACAACTTTATTCATAGTGGTTTCTGCTTTTAGTAGTGTTGCGTGTACGTACACGCTGCACACTAAAAATAATACGCATCTAGTTTGTATATGCCGCGCACATAGATTTTTGCAATCAAGCTTTGCACATAAATTTCACTGGCCTTGCACATAGAACCAGATTTCTAACTCATCTTAGTTTCTACATGCAATGCACATAAATAATAAAGGTCTGTACATTTTTATTTAATAGGTTAACCTATTACATTTTATATGCCATCACACATAAATACGATATGTAGTTTTCTAGAAATAAAATAATTAAGACGATAATTATGATGAAAAAATGTATTTGTAACAATAGATTTGCAAACTATGGTGTTCATTTGGATCTTTCCAAAAGCGAATTTTCGGCGATAGACCTTTTCAGCAGTCCGGCCAAACGAAAAAGCTACTCGATGTGGGTGAAAACACGAGAAGACTCTTTCTGATTCTGATTTGGTGGGGACCAAGGTGGGGACTCGCCTCTGGTGTTATTTGTCGAATTGTCCATCTGGTGTTTCCGTGATTTGCGTGCAGTTGCGGAAGCACCTTTTCTGGTACTTCAGGCTTCTTCATGCCGGAGTTTTCTACCTGGCAGACCACGATGACGCTTTTTTGCTTAACGACCAGCACCACTTACTAATATCAAAAAAAAAAAAACGTTGATTCATATCAAATGCAATTTTATCACTCAAAAACTAATAAATACTTACGACCAGGAGACTTAAACTATCGACCGTAAACTCGGCCAGCAACAAAAGCATTTCTTCTTGCTCCCAAGCTTGCTCCACCATTTTTCCGTTAAAGAAAATTTTTGAACGTTTTGAAATATCAATCGGGTCACTCAAAATTTATATTCAGTTAACATAGGTTGTAAATGTATCATTTTTAGAACTCATAGCTGTGCATATAAAAAATATGTGCAACTCAATTATATTTAATGTTAACACTTTAAAATCTAAATGCCGCATATTATCGTCGCACCACCAAATCGAAGTCGTCGCTTGAAGCACATGCGAAGTTGCAGCTGCGAAGTAAATTTGAATTAATTTTTTCTGTTGCGCATCATTAAGCTTATTCAGAGCTTTAATATGCACTAATCCAAATTGAGTTGCGACATTTCTAAGTAGGTTAAAAATCAATTTTCGCACCGCCGGTCACTTCGGATTCCAAGCAAAAGCATAATATAAAATGAGGATTTGTGCCACCGATTCGCTTTTATCTGCTTTGTGCACATAAAAACTAATGGAGTTTTCATTTCAGTGCATTACACGAACACCACTTGAGTTACTGGTTGAAAATAGTAAACAAAGATCAGCTGTTCCCAGCACAATCAAATGGGCATATTTTCAACCAGTAGATTTGCATTAGTGTTCGTGACACTGCGCTGCGAAACCACTATGACCTAATAACACGAATAACACTTGCAGACCCGCTCTGCGCCATATCTACCTGTCTTCCTCGTGTCTACTTAGCTTAGACACCTCCATGATTTATCTAGCTAAGACACGCACTTATTTTTCATGGTTTCCAACCGGGCTATATTTTTGACGTTTGGTTTCGCCTGTTTTCACTTCTCATCAAACTAGCAACCAACCGCCATGAAAAAAAGAAAAAAAAAAGTTTTGTTAACCATCGCAGTACGGGTACGATCGTGTAGTTGAACGAGTTGAACCAAGAGTTTCAAGATTATTTTTACAATTAAAGTGATTTTTTCTTTTAATAAAGTGTGCTGCAAGTGATTTCACCGAAGCTGATGCGGAGATTCCGTATCTTCATGATACAGCCGCGACTATGAAGTCCAGTTCTTCTGAAATGTTTACCGTCCGTCGGTGATCCTATGTCCATCGCCACCATCAACAAAGGACCGGAATTTCGCAAGAAAATCATGCTAGCGGTTGTCATCCGAAGACGCTAATTTGCACCTCGTAGTTGAAGGCTTTCGGCAAGCACATTCGAGTTAATTGCAGTAGGAATGGGTAAGTATCCGGAATGATAAGCTGAAAAAATGGTCGGTGTTTTGATGTGATTAATTTTGTTTTTCAGATTTGTTGGGATTTTAAATAGCTGCGGCCGCCAATCAGACCGGTGACAACGCTCTGCATTCTGCAGCAGGGGGAATGAAAGTCGGCTACGAAGGTAGTGAGAAGAATCAACGGAGAAAATTCTTCCGGAACTCAGACTCGTACTACCAAGAGTCATCCAGCGAGCGTACCGACCTCCCGAACACATTTTTAGACGGTGTGTAGCCAGGAATCATCCATTTTCATATTCGTCCACTGCGTGCAAAAGACAACGTGAATCTTGGCGTGAACCATGCACCACCAAGTCACCAAAATGGCAATATGGTTGAGCATTGACCAATCGTAAAACCGGTGAGGGCGATCTTTACGGTTGCCACGTAAGTATTCTTAAAAAATATTCACAGTTGCACGAGATTGCAAGTATCTTTTCTAATTTTCTTATTGGCGTTACGTCCCAAATGGAACAAACCTTGTTTCTCAACTCTGTTCTATGAGCACAGTTAGTAAAGCAGAGTTCTTTGTACCAATGACCATTTTTCTGTGTGTATCGTGTGGCAACCATGAAGCTACTCTATGTCCAAGGCAGCCAAAAAAATAATATTACGAAAAGCTGCTGAACTCGCAGGAAATCTAACGAGCCACTCTCAGTATGGACTGGAAATATTGTCATAGAATTTCAGAAATCATTGATATAATTCATTCTAAACATGAAGCAATGTGAATTTCATTCATAATACAAAAAAGATAGTTCATGCTAAATGTTATTATATTTGAAACCTTCTGATTATCCGCATTCGGTTCATTACTGAATTTTTGTTAAATTTATCTTTATTTGTTAAGATAATCATGATGGAAAGAAGGAGTATTCTTTGCAAACAAATACTTCTTTTCCATAAACCCCGAATGTTTGTTTCTTCCATGGTTTCTTCACTTCTGTAAACGGCCAGCTTTTTTAATGTTAAAGAATAGGTTTTTTTTATTTTGAAATATGTGTAACCCAGATGACTGGAAATTTCTGAGAATCATGAAAGATTTTTGGAAATAATTTGAACATAATTCATATAATTACATTTTAGAATATAACCCAGATGACTGGAAATTTCTGGGAATCCGTAATGATTTCTGGAAATTATTTGAATATATTTCATGAAACTTTTGAACACTACTATTGATGTTAGAGAATATTTTTATCATTTTCGAATTGGTTGGATGATTGGAAATTTCTGAGAATCTAAAGATTTTTGGAAATAATTTGAACACAATTTAAAAAAATAGCTGATAATACTTTTAATATCAAAGATTATTTTTATCAATTAACCCAGATGACAGGGAATTTCTGAGAATCATGAAAGATTTTTGGAAATAATTTGAACATATAATTCATAAAATTACTGATTAATACTTTAAATTCCAAAGAATATTTTTATCATTTTAGAATATAACCCAAACAACTGGGAATTTCTGGGAATCTGAGATGATTTTTGGAAATTATTTGAATATCTATTATCTATTATATATATAAAAATGCAGTGGCATACGTGGGACCGCGCATAACTTGCGAACGGATGGACCGATTTGGGTCGTCTAAGTTTTGTTCTGTTAGTTTTCACCCAAGGAAGGTTTATGAGGCCTAAAACATGAAGAAATTGGGAGTTTTTTTTGAAAATCTGGTTTTCGTGCATTTTAAACGGGGACTTGGACTTGACTAGGGACTTGAAACGTCAAAAAACGCAGTAGGCAAAACAAAGTTTGCCGGGTACAGCTAGTATATAATAAAACTTTTGAATATGTACTACTAAAAGACACGGACACGTTTGATGCATTCCAGTGAGCTATTTGCTCTTTGAAGGAAGCACGACACTAGACAACGGACTAGCATGCAACGCCCAGTGGCACAGCCAAAAACTTTTCCTGACATCTGCGGCGGGAATCGAACCCGCGCTCCTCAGCACGATGCGACTAAAGGCCTGGTGACCTTAGCCGCACGACCATGAAGCCACACAGATTGATATTAGAGAATATTTTTATCATTTTTTATTATAACCCAGATGATTGGAAATTTCTGAGAATCCTTAAAGATTATTGGAAATAATTTTAACATAATTCATAAAATAGCTGATAAATACTTTTAATATTAGAGAATATTTTTATCAACTTAGAATATAACCGAGTAGACTGGAAATTGAAGGAACTCCTGGAGGAATCCCTGAAGGAGCTCCTGGAGGAATCCCTGAAGGAACTCCTGGAGGAATCCCTGAAGGAACTCCTGGAGGAATCCCTGAAGGAACTCCTGGAGGAATCCCTGAAGGAACTCCTGGAGGAATCCCTGAAGGAACTCCTGGAGGAATCCCTGAAGGAACTCCTGGAGGAATCCCTGAAGGAACTCCTGGAGGAATCCCTGAAGGAACTCCTGGAGGAATCCCTGAAGGAACTCCTGGAGGAATCCCTGAAGGAACTCCTGGAGTAATCCCTGAAGGAACTCCTGGAGGAATCCCTGAAGGAACTCCTGGAGGAATCCCTGAAGGAACTCCTGGAGGATTCTCTGAAGGAACTCCTGGAGGAATCCCTGAAGAAACTCCTGAAGAAATTCTAGGAGGAATCCCTGAAGTTACTCCTGAAGGAACCCCTGAAGGAACTCCTGGAGGAATCCCTGAAGGAACTCCTGGAGGAATCCCTGAAGGAACTCCTGGAGGAATCCCTGAAGGAACTCCTGGAGGTATCCCTGAAGGAACTCCTGGAGGAACTCCTGGAGGAATCCCTGAAGGAACTTCTGGAGGAATCCCTGAAGGAACTCCTGAAGGAACTCTAGGAGGAATCCCTGAAGTTACTCCTGGAGGAATCCCTGAAGGAACTCCTCGAGGAATCCCTGAAGGAACTCCTCGAGGAATCCCTGAAGAAACTCCTGGAGGAATCCCTGAAGGAACTCCTAGAGGAATCCCTGAAGGAACTCCTGGAGGAATCCCTGAAGGAACTCCTGGAGGAATCCCTGAAGGAACTCCTGGAGGAATCCATGAAGGAACTCCTGGAGGAATCCCTGAAGGAACTCCTGGAGGAATCCCTGAAGAAACTCCTGGAGGAATCCCTGAAGGAACTCCTGGAGGAATCCCTGAAGGAACTCCTGGAGGAATCCCTGAAGGAACTCCTGGAGGAATCCCTGAAGGATTTCCTGAAGGAACTCCTGGAGGAATCCCTGAAGTTACTCCTGAAGGAATCCCTGAAGGAACTCCTGGAGGAATCCCTGAAAGAACTCCTGGAGGAATCCCTGAAAGAACTCCTGGAGGAATCCCTGAAAGAATTCCTGGAGGAATCCCTGAAGGAACTCCTGGAGGAATCCCTGAAGGAACTCATCGAGGAATCCCTGAAGGAACTCCTGGAGGAATCCCTGAAGGAACTCCGGGAGGAATCCCTGAAGGAACTCCTGGAGGAATCCCTGAAGGAACTCCTGGAGGAATCCCTGAAGGAACTCCTGGAGGAATCCCTGAAGGAACTCCTGGAGGAATCCCTGAAGGAACTCCTGGAGGAATCCCTGAAGGAACTCCTGGAGGAATCCCTGAAGGAACTCCTGGAGGAATCCCTGAAGGAACTCCTGAAGGAACTCTAGGAGGAATCCCTGAAGTTACTCCTGAAGGAATCCCTGAAGGAATCCCTGATGGAACTCCAGGAGGAATCCCTGAAGGAACTCCTGGAGGAATCCCTGAAGGAACTCCTGGAGGAATCCCTGAAGGAACTCCTGGAGGAATCCCTGAAGGAACTCCTGAAGGAACTCTAGGAGGAATCCCTGAAGTTACTCCTGAAGGAATCCCTGAAGGAATCCCTGATGGAACTCCAGGAGGAATCCCTGAAGGAACTCCTGGAGGAATCCCTGAAGGAACTCCTGGAGGAATCCCTGAAGGAACTCCTGGAGGAATCCCTGAAGGAACTCCTGGAGGAATCCCTGAAGGAACTCCTGGAGGAATCCCTGAAGGAACTCCTGGAGGAATCCCTGAAGGAACTCCTGGAGGAATCCCTGAAGGAACTCCTGGAGGAATCCCTGAAGGAACTCCTGGAGGAATCCCTGAAGGAACTCCTGGAGGAATCCCTGAAGGAACTCCTGGAGGAATCCCTGAAGGAACTCCTGGAGGAATCCCTGAAGGAACTCCTGGAGGAATCCCTGAAGGAACTCCTGGAGGAATCCCTGAAGGAACTCCTGGAGGAATCCCTGAAGGAACTCCTGGAGGAATCCCTGAAGGAACTCCTGGAGGAATCCCTGAAGGAACTCCTGGAGGAATCCCTGAAGGAACTCCTGGAGGAATCCCTGAAGGAACTCCTGGAGGAATCCCTGAAGGAACTCCTGGAGGATTCTCTGAAGGAACTCCTGGAGGAATCCCTGAAGGAACTCCTGGAGGAATCCCTGAAGGAACTCATCGAGGAATCCCTGAAGGAACTCCTGGAGGAATCCCTGAAGGAACTCCTGGAGGAATCCCTGAAGGAACTCCTGGAGGAATCCCTGAAGGAACTCCTGGAGGAATCCCTGAAGGAACTCCTGGAGGAATCCCTGAAGGAACTCCTGGAGGAATCCCTGAAGGAACTCCTGGAGGAATCCCTGAAGGAACTCCTGGAGGAATCCCTGAAGGAACTCCTGGAGGAATCCCTGAAGGAACTCCTGGAGGAATCCCTGAAGGAACTCCTGGAGGAATCCCTGAAGGAACTCCTGGAGGAATCCCTGAAGGAACTCCTGGAGGAATCCCTGAAGGAACTCCTGGAGGAATCCCTGAAGGAACTCCTGGAGGAATCCCTGAAGGAACTCCTGGAGGAATCCCTGAAGGAACTCCTGGAGGAATCCCTGAAGGAACTCCTGGAGGAATCCCTGAAGGAACTGCTGGAGGAATCCCTGAAAGAACTCCTGGAGGAATCCCTGAAGGAACTCCTGGAGGAATCCCTGAAGGAACTCCTGGAAGAATCCCTGAAGGAACTCCTGGAGGAATCCCTGAAGGAACTCCTGGAGGAATCCCTGAAGGAACTCTTGGAGGTATCCCTGACGGAACTTTTGGAGGAATACCTGATGGAACTTCTAGAGATTTCCCTGGAGGAGTCCTTGAAGAAACTTCTGGAGGAATCCGCAAAGAAATCTCTGGAAGTACTTTTGGAGGACTCCCTAAAGTAAATCCTGAGTAATCCCTACAGGAACACCTGAAAAATCCTGGAAGGAACGCTTGAAGTAATCCTGGAAAGAACTCCTTCAGGGATTCCTAAAGAAACTCCTCTAGAACTCCTACTGGAATGATTCCTGGAACCTTTGAAGGAATATCTGGAGAAATTACAGAAATGAATAGTGGAGAAATCCCTGATGGAACTCCTGGATTAATTTCTAAAGTAACTTTAGGAAGAATTTATGCATTTTCCAGGAGAAATCCTTAAAGGATCTCCTGGCGGCATCCCTAGATAAACTCCTGGAGGATTCCTTGACAGAACTCGTGGAAGAATCCCTACAGGAGCTGCTCGAGGAATTCCAGAAGGAATTGCTGGGGGCTTACCTAGATAACCTTCTGGAGGAATCCCTAAAGGATCTCGCGGAGGAATCCCTGCAGAAGCTACTCGTGGAATCCGTGTAGGAACTGCGGGAGAATCCTTGAAGGAACTTTTCGATTAATCTCCGAAGTAATATCTGAAGGAATTCATGCAAAACCTCTGGAAGAAAATTTAAATATACTCAGCGGGCCGGGGAAAAAATCTTCTAGAAATATCAGAAGAATGCTTCCAGTAATATTCCTGAAGAAACTCCTCGGCGAAATTCTGGCGGAAATCCTTAAAAAACCCTGAAGGAATCCATCAAGGAGCTCCTGGTGAAATATCCTAAGTAATTCCTACAGGAGTTCTAAAGGAACTCCTAGAAGAATACTGCCGGAAATGCATTTTAAAAAAATTTAAAATCAGTTATGTTTTCCCTCATTTAATTTTTATAGCGTTAAGGTCATTTATAAATATTATATGTATTATATGTTTCAAATAAATAAACTTTAACGGACAAATATATTATTTGTTTTGTTTTTGTTAGAAAACATAAATAAAAAGAAAAATAAACAAAATTCAGCCTAGTAGAGATCTGCTAGACAGCTACTCGATTTCTAGTACCCTTGTCTAGTAGATATCTATGAGATATCGACTAGAAAGCGGGCGAAATTGTTTTCGCCCTATTTGAGGTAGACAAAAATGTTGCACTGGAGGAAGATTTCTATGCGACTGGTAGTAGATATCTGCTTAAATGTCTACTAGATATTTTATTTTGTCTAGTAGATACCTACTAGATTTCTAGGAGGAATTTCCGAGCGGGGAACGGCCACGAACGGCTTCCCAAAATGTAGTTGAGTAAACTCTACACAAAAACAGCTGTGCGCTCACATCTCCACTGTCCTGTCCCTCTTATCATTTGTTATTTCTGTTGGTAGCTCCGACTGTCACTCTCCAGCTGTCATCGGCGCCCAATCTGGAATCCATTTTTCTTTTGGTGCAAGCACCAAAGTCGCCGCTCTTTTCCTCTCATCGCGTTTGTCATTGCATCGGTTGTTCAGTGAGTGGCCGAGAAAAGTTTTGTAAATTTGCCGTGCAATTTTTGTGCTGAACCAACCGTAAATAGTGCGAAACCATGTCCAAGGAGGAGGAAACCGTCGAAACGGCGGACACCAATGAAAATTCGGTAAGTTGGGTGTAAAATCTGCGGAAAGTTTGGAGGAAGTTTCTCGGCTTCGATTTTACTGAGCGTCTTGGAGCGGGGGAGGAGAGGGACGCTTTATGTGGCGGCGGCTGCGGCGCTCTTTGTATCGGCTTGCGAAATTCGAACAAAATATTGACAGCTGATTGGTTTCCTGATTCTTGCAGAATGAATCCAACTCGGATACGACGTCGTCGCACACCAAGGAACCCGACTACGATGCTACGCTGGAAACGGACCGTGGCAAGCGGTTCGAGTTTCTGCTGAAGCAGACGGAGATTTTCGCTCATTTCATGCAAGCTGCACCGCCGAAGGGATCTACGAGTAGTCCACCGGCCAAGGCGAAGAGCAAGTCGAAGAAGGCTGACAAGGCCGAGAAGAAAACGGAGCCAGCGGCGAGCACAAGTGGCGATCCGGGAGAGTGAGTTTATTGTATTGTTATTGTTTATTATAATTCCGGAATCCCAATTTTTCGGGGATTCGATTATCAGGCGAAAAAGAGTTGCTGATCCTTGGGATTTTTCTATGAGTTTCTTCTGGGAATCAACCAGATATTGTCCTTTCAAAATCCTTAAGATTCGACGGGATTTTTTTAAGAAGTTCCATTGAAAATTGGGATTTCTTACGAAACTCTCCTATGGGAATTCTTTTAAGATTTTTTCAGGCCTTCCTTCTGGGATTTTCTACTTGCGATGATTCCTACTAAAGTTTTTTATTGACTACTATCAGGAGTTCTTTCTGAGATTCTTTAGAGTTTTCATATAGGTATCTTTCAAGAGCTCCAACACAAATATTCATCCAGGAATTCATTCTGGAATTCTCCAAGAGTTCCATCTGGAGTCCTTCAGGATATTCTTTTGGGAAAACCCTATAGATTGAATTCTTGCATTAATCCCCAGAAGAAATTCTGGGGCGAATCCCAGACTATACGTTTGTAGGAATCCTTAAAGAAACTTTTAATGGAATTCCTGAACAAGATCTTTTGGTGGAGGAATCATTAGAAGGAATCTGCGAAAGATTTGTTGAAAGAATTTTGGAATTTCTGGAAGAATTCCAGAAACAATTCCTACAATAATCTCCGACAAAAATTTCTGAAGTAATCCACAGAGAGAACATCGGTGACGGTGATCACAAAAAAGTTTGAAGAAAACGATGACACCAGATAACTAGGTTAATTCGGATGTTCCCAGGATAATCGAGTCCGGCTTTAGTGGACTTGTTATTATTCTTATACTTCCAGCTCATACGTGTTTCTAATCCTAGGTTTCTACCTGCAAACTCTCAACGGACGTGTTGATTTATCGGGGAACAGCCTTTGTGAGTTATTTCCCTTTGTAATATGTAACGTACACTGCCCCCACTCGCATAACAGTCCCATCTTTGCTTGGTTTCCTATTCATATGGGACATTTATGCGAGTGGGGGCAGTACAGTGCACTTAAGTAGGTCTGTATTTGAAGATAACTTTATTACAAATGAAAATGTTTCAAAGGTGTGACGTATTCTAAATTCTATCTGGACCACTATGGACGTTTGAACTCCTATACTCCTCCTAGACGAAATTGGTTAGTCCAACGATCTCTGCAAGCTTCATTGCCCTGATTGTGGGTCATGGCTTCCGTGGTTTCCGATGGACAGTAGACTCATTTGATGTTCCACTTCTGGATTTGATCTATCACAAAATGGATTTTCGTAGCGATGTGTTTCGTTCTTGAACAGGTCTTCTCTGTCTCGACCATCTTCAAGCAGCTTTGCTTGTCTTCATGGATAACAACATTTTTGGGAACTCCGTTTAATTCTCCCAGCCACTGTTTTTGCCATTATGGTTCTTGTACTGCTTCTGACAGTGCTATGAATTCTGCTTCTGCCGTTGACAAAGATGTCTGCTGCCTACATGACCAACCTATTGTTCTTCCGTTTATCTTCAATACACATCGAACGGCGATTTCCTATCTTTTCCTAGATCTGTTACATGTTTTCAGCCCAATATTGCCCAACTAATACGTTAATCATACTGTGTGCAGTATTCGTTATGAAGCTTCGTTATTTTTTACTGAATTTTCAGCTTGGTCAAGGACATAATTATAGCATGGTTTTTATTCATTAACGGGTGATCGGCAGTAGTTATGTACATGCATTACCATGCGTTCAGTTGCGTGACTTTTCATTTTTAAGCACTTTCGCTTCGCTTGCTTCCAATCTGCAGTATGTCCTAGAGTCGTGGTGTGCACAACTGCGGTGTTTTGGGTCACACCAAGTCGTTCTAAATGCCGATACAAGAATAATTGTAAAATAATGATAATAGGACATTTCAGCACCAACATTTCAAAAGGGCGTAACTGCATTTTGAAACAAACCCCTCTTTCACATCTGTAGATCGTATGTCAATGCCGCCATGCAAATCACCGCCAGTATAGGAAAGAAGAGCAATTTCTCTGTCTAGTAATGTTTGTGAATTCCGTGGGAAACTTAAAATATGACCCACAGATGTGAAAGAGTGGTTTGTTTCAAAATGCAGTTACGCCCTTTTGAAATGTTGGTGCCGATTTACTGATTTGACAAAAGAACAAATACCGAATGAACTGAACTTAAACAAAAAAAAACCTGAATTAATCCACCTATGGTGAACAGAACCCTTCTTACACTTATTAAAATTCTGGACGAACATTTGAAAAGGGCCTATCTGCTTTGCGTAAACAAACATGTTTTTGTCTCTGTAGGGCCCATCTGCATCCACCCACGCACATCAACACCCTTATCAGAAAGAGTGTTCTTCAAGCTATCTGTTAAGGGTGTTGATGTGCGTGGGTGGATGCAGATGGGCCCTACAGAGACAAAAACATGTGTTCGCGGTTCCGTCACGTAATAAAAAGAATTTATTTGGACTGTATTGATTATATTTATTTAGAGCACAAGTTTTCTTGTCTTGCTAATGTAACTAGCTCTTTTGTTCTGATATCAGAGCTCGCGCACACCCGATAAGCGGAAATCAAAGAATTCAAGGAAATATAACAACATCAAGAATGCCTGAGGGATGCGCAAATGGAAATACAAGTTAAAACAATATTAACCAAATCTTTTTCTTATTCACACTCAACATCCTCCCCCCGTTGAGCAGGTCTCAATCTTCATTCCCAGTCTCATTGTCCACGATGGGTAGAATGGCTATCTGTGTTGTTGGGCGGTCAAACGTTGCACCACTACTTGTACGAATCGTAACCACCCGGACCACACCGTCACTTCCAGGATAGGTGCGGATGATTCTGCCAAGTCTCCAGGTTTGTGGCGGCGTATTGTCCTCCTTCAAAATAATCAGCATACCGTCCTTGATTGGAGAAGGCGATCTGTTCCACTTTCCTCGTCTCTGCTGCTCTGTTATGTAGTCGTTAGACCACCGTCTCCAAAACGCCTGTTTATGTTTCTGCACGAGTTGGTATCTGGATAGTGTATTTTCCCGAAGTCCGTCATAGGATGGCTCTGCAACAGCGGTGAGTTCACGTCCAATAAGGAAGTGGGCTGGACTCAATGCCTGGTAGTCACAGGGATCATCTGTTTGCTGGCACAGAGGGCGCGAGTTTAAAATTGCCTCAATTTGCACCAACAGTGTGTTCATTTCCTCGTAGTTTAGGTACGCTTCCTTCAAAACACGATGCAAGTGATGTTTAACACTCTTAACCCCTGCTTCCCATAGACCGCCTTGGTGCGGTGCCTTCGGTGGGTTAAATTTCCAGTCGATGCCTCGGACTTGACAAAATTCGGAAATCTTCCTCTGCAGCAGTTGTGACGCCAGCATGTCGTACAAATCCTTAAGTTGGCGGTTTCCTCCAACGAAATTAGTGCCTCGATCTGATCGCATTTCCGACACGTTGCCTCGTCGTCCAACAAATCTATGCAGCGCAGCCAGAAACGCATCGGTCGATAGTGACGTCACTAGCTCAAGGTGCAACGCCTTTGTCGTCATGCATACGAACAGTGCGATGTATGCCTTTACGGGTGATTTCATTCGGCCTTGCTTCAGCAATAGTGGACCGGCGTAGTCCACTCCGGTCCTTGAAAAGGGAAGAGCTTCAGTCACGCGGCAACTCGGCAGATCCCCCATGAATTGTTGGATATCAGACGGTTTCACCCGGAAACACCGTACACATCTCTTCAGCACTCGATAGATTACTCTCTTGGCATTGATCGGCCAAAATCTACTTCGGATCACTGACAGGAGCCCGTTACGACCAACGTGTAAATTTTCCCGATGCAGTGTGTCGATCAGGATTTCTGTGAGATGTTGCCCTTCTGGTAGTATCAGTGGATGCTTCTGTTCACGAGGTAGGTCGGAATGACGAATGCGTCCACCGACTCTCAGCGTACGCTCAACCTTATCGAAGACTGGATTAAGATTCCGCAGCTTTCCTTTCACTGGATGTTCCTTGAGGATACAGCGAATTTCTTCTCCATACGACGCAAATTGGACTACTCTCACCACCAGCAGTTCCGCCTCCCGCAAATCAATCACGTTCAACACACCTTGGGCAGCATCCATTTATTACGTAACGCTAAAATCAACATTTTTCGGCCCCCCCCATCCCCCCTCCGTAACGCTTTTTTGTATGAAAACCTGAAAATTTTTGTATGGACCGTAGCGCTCGGCCATACTCCCCCCTCCCCCTCGAGCGTTACGTAATTTGTGGATGGCGCCTTGTCGCTTGTCTATCTTGGATCTACAGTTGTGTAGGAACCTTGCCACATATCCAAATGTTCTCTGCAGCTTCCTGTAATCACTGCACCGGTTTATAGCTTCTAAGGGTGCATTCGTCTTCTCGTCCACTGTAACCGTTAGTGTATCTATTTCCACACCATCATTTCCAATGTGATCCACGTCGTCCTCTTCGTTCTGTGGTAGAACTGCATCAACTCTGGTACGAAGGAATTCCGGACCACGCCACCACAGCGCACATTTCATCAGTTTCACAGGATACAAACCACGTGAGATATGGTCTGCCGGGTTCAGAGCTGTCGACACATGCCTCCATTCGAATCTTCCACTCAGTTGTTGAATCGCAGTAACCCGATTACGCACGAAGACAGGTGCATCAGGTTTTAAACGGTCGATCCACGCCAGCACAATCTTTGCATCGGTCCACAGCACCGTCGAGCTTATTTCCAACTGAATCGCATTCAACACCTTGGTTACCTGTTCCGCCAACAGCTTTGCTGCGCAGAGTTCAAGACGCGGGATGGTCATTTGCTCCAATTTCTCATCAGCATTCACTTGTCTGTTCAGCTCCTTCACGGGTGTAACTCGGGACTTGCCGCATAACAGACTCATCTCAGCAGTACCGTCTATTTTCAGGCACCGCAAATAGACACAGCAACCGTACGCCTTCATCGATGCATCCGCAAAGCCGTGTATTTCGTAGCTCATCACATTATTCACTGTTATACGTCTGGGGATTTTCAAATCACTTATTTCACACAACTCCGTCCGGAATCGTTGCCACGTCTCCAACACTTCTTCAGTGACCGGATCATCCCAGCCAACCTTCTCCATCCACAGCTGCTGCATTAACAGCTTCGCGATTATCACAGCTGGTCCGAGGTACCCGAGCGGGTCAAACAAACGGGCTATGTCGGACATGATCAGCCGCTTCGTAGGTGACTGCGTCGATGGCTTGATCGGCTCCACTCGAAACTCGAACACGTCGTTAACAGGATTCCATAACAAACCAAGCGTTTTTACAGTTTCACCTTCTTTGCAGGATTCGAAATTGAGCTCCTTGGCCTGACCTTCAGCAGGGATATTCTGCAAGAGCGCCGCGTCGTTCGCACACCATTTGTGCAATTGGAATCCGCCCCTTGACAGCATCTCGATCAAATCACTCTGAAGTTTCTGTGCCTTAATCAGGCTATCGGCGCCAGCGAGTGCGTCGTCCACATAGAAGCTGTTCAGTACCGTGTCACTCGCCTCAGGAAAGTCTTGTTGTTCATCCAACGCTAATTGATTTAGCGATCGTGTCGCCAAGAAAGGAGCTGCAGCGGTCCCATACGTCACTGTCGAAAGTTCAATCGTTTTCAGTGGCTGCTGACGGTCGTCTCTCCATACAATGGTTTGGTATTTTCGGTCATCTTCATGCACCATCACCTGCCGATACATTTTCGGAACGTCGGCGGTGAAGGCATATCGATGGCATCTAAAGCACAGTACTATATCGAATAAAGTACGCTGAACGGTAGGCCCAATCATCATAACGTCGTTGAGCGACAGGTTTGTCGAGCTCCGTGCCGATGCATCAAATACTACTCTTAATTTAGTAGTTGAGCTGTCTGGTTTTAGCACACAGTGGTGTGGCAGATAGAACACGCCTTCATCAACTTCGTCTACCACACGAGCGTGACCAAGTGAGATGTATTCTTCGATGAATGCCTTGTACTGCTGCTTCAAATCAGGATTTTTATCCAGCCTACGTTCAAGACCAAAAAATCTCTTCTCTGCTTGCTGTCTTGACTCTCCTAACTCCGCAACATTGGTACGAAACGGCAGTCGTACCACATACCGTCCGGATTCACTTCGGGCGTGGGTCCTTTGGAAGTGCTGCTCACAGTATGCTTGCAGACTGGCACGTAGATGGAAAATCTTGTTCGTCAATCGACCAGAACTGTCGCAATAATCTTGAAAGTTCTGATTCACCTGCTTGTGTTGGTTGTACATGGCACACACGGACTGTTCCCGTCGATTGGAATTCAGTTATACGTCCTGACACCAACCATCCCAAAGCACTTTCTTGCAGAATGGGCAGATCAGCAGCCATCGTTATTTTCCCACTTCGTAGTAAGCCGAAAAACACTTCTGCGCCAATCAGCAAATCGATTCGGCTGGGTTCATGGAAAGACGAATCTGCTAGCTTCACGTTCTCTGGTATCGGCCAACGTTCGGCATTCACTCTCTCAGACGGCAATGTCCCAGTCACTTTCGGCACCACCAGGTAATCCATGCTGAAGTCGTATTCCGTAGCTGTGGACTTGACCTGCGCGTGCACCTTGAACTTCACCACAGTCTTCATTCCATTTACGCCGACTACAGGAACATTTGCGGGCTTCTTTTCCAGGTTCAGCAGATCCGCAAAGCGCTGCGAGATAAAGTTGGCCATCGCACCCGAATCCAATAGTGCCCGACACTTCTGCTGGATTCCACAAGCGTCGATTACACTGACAATAGCAGTTGCCAGCAGAACCTGATTTTCCGTTTCGGTGGCGTTGCAGAGCAGAGAACAATTCGTTGACGCGGTTGACGCCGATTCTTTCTTGTCAACAGGGTTACTTGCAGCTGTGGCATCAATTGCCGTTTTCTGTATTGGTTTCTCGGGATCGATTTTGCTTTCCGGATGCATCAACGAATGGTGAGCTCGTGAGCATTCCGAACACTTTTTCTCCGCCTTGCAGTCTGCCGTGCGATGACCCCGTTTCAGGCAACGAAAGCAAAGTCCGAAATGCTTCGCCTTCCCGTAACGAGCGTTTACGTTCAGCTTCAAGAAAACATCGCACTTTTCTACCTGGTGTTCTCCAGTGCACAGTGCACATGTCTCGTTCTTTTTTCCAACGGTGGCTGTATGGATCTTCGTTGAAGCGGATGGAGTTTGTGTTCGAAACGTGTAGTTCGAACTACGAGTTTTCACAACTGGCTTGGCTCTTTCGCAACGCTCAAGTACTGCTTGCTGGTTCCTCAAGACGCTGATCATTTTTTTGTATTCTGGTAGTTGTCCGCGTGTGACGCTGGACTCCCACACCTTCCGGGTAGCCATGTCCAGTTTCGACGCAATTAGAGTTGTGATGATAGCTTCCGACAGGCTGTCCATTTTCAAGTTATGATACTCTAGAGAGCTCACACACTTCTCGATGTCATCCAACAGGCACTTCAGCTGGGCATACGACTCGTTCACAATCGGCTTCACATTCAGCAATCGCATGGTGGTGTCATTAATCAGGGCAGGAAGGTTTTCAAACTGCTGCGTCAATGAGTGCCAAGCTGCCTGGTAATCATTGTCCCTGATTATTTGCTGATCGATCGCTCCCTGTGCCTTTCCAATAAGCGCTTTGTCGAGGAAGTGCAATTTGGTTGCAGCGGAGTCGGCGGTACACTTATCAGCAATGTCGCAAAACATCTGTTTGAATTTAAACCAATTGTCGTAGCTACCGTCAAAGGTCGGAAGTGCTACTTGCTGCAATACGAGAGTAGGAGGAAATGCAATGGGCAGACCGGAAGAACTACCACCGGGTTGGAGACTACTTGTTTTCAACGCTGATGCAGAAGCATCTTCGGCAGCGGCTTGTGCAGCAACCGCAAGTGCTGCCTTTTCTTCATCCTCATAAGCTTGGAGCATCTCACACAAAGCGATGCGAGTGAACTCATACAATTCCTCAAATTCGATGAAGTTCGGCTCAAACTCCTCCTTTCTCGCAGGGTCAGAAAGGTAAATTCTGTTCTGAAACCCATTATATTCTTCGTACGCCGAATCAGTAGTCTTCAGGTACAATTTCAGCGCATGTACACTGAACTTTCTGTGGTCTAATTGTGCAGTTGTTATCGCTTCGCGGATCCGTGTCACCTTCGCTTCCGTCGTCTCCAAGCAGCGGGAGAGTGCATTCACATTTTCTGCCATCCTTGAACGTTCCTGTGCTGCCGTCTGCTTCTCCAATTGTTCACGAACCGACAATACCGGCGTGCCGTACCTCACGGCAGAAGGGCTTGATTTTCCGGTCGGAGTGAAGAACAGGTTCTTTTTCAAACCGGATCGCAATTGCATATTTTTCTTCTTCTTTTCAGTTTCTTATTCACTTTCTGCTTTCTTCATCGTTAGAGGTTATGTTCCTCCAGCATCAATTTTTCGGCACCGTACCGAATCACTAACTGCTTAGCTTGTGGACTCTCTCCTTCACTTCAGTTCTATACAGTTCAAGTTCGATTTTCCCCGTTCAACCGTCTCACAACACCTGCCGGAGGACTGCTCTTCAACGCAGGTTTCAGCATCCACTTCTCACGGCGGTCAGAGGAATCACTCGTTGCGGGCACTCTTCAATGTGTCCACAACGTCAAATTTCACTAAGGCGGTTCGGAAACCACCACAAAGTCCACAAACTAAGCGTTTCACTATTATTCCAGGCTTCAAATCTGGAATCACTCGAAATCTGTCGATTTTCATCGAAACCGCTTGCGTCCGGATGCGTCCATTTCGGAGCCGCAGCACACAAAAGTTGTCGAAATTATTTCACCCGGAGCATCCGTAATATCCAATCACTCGCGGTTTTATTATCGGGATCGAAGTGACCAAATTGTTCGCGGTTCCGTCACGTAATAAAAAGAATTTATTTGGACTGTATTGATTATATTTATTTAGAGCACAAGTTTTCTTGTCTTGCTAATGTAACTAGCTCTTTTGTTCTGATATCAGAGCTCGCGCACACCCGATAAGCGGAAATCAAAGAATTCAAGGAAATATAACAACATCAAGAATGCCTGAGGGGTGCGCAAATGGAAATACAAGTTAAAACAATATTAACCAAATCTTTTTCTTATTCACACTCAACAACATGTTTGTTTACAAAAAGCAGATAGGCCCTTTTCAAATGTTCGTCCAGAATTATTGTTGTATTATTCGTATTTACGATTGTGATTTTTGGTCATTCTAGAAAATATTGTGGTTGATTGCTTTCCATAATAGAATTATCGACCATGGGCTTAACTACTAGATTTTTTTTTGTCTCAAAAGCGTAAATTTTATTACTCCTTAGTACTCCTGGAAAGATATCTCGATCTCGGAAACAAAATGTCCAAACGGCATGAAATTTAATAGCATACTACTAGGATGCTGTAGCTTTCATTTGGTGCTGAGAGAACCTCAAATCGATTGACACACGGATGATTCATTTTGTCAAAGACCTCTTAAAAAGTCAAAGACCTGTTAAAAAGTTAAGTTGTATTACTCCAAAGTACTCCCCGAAAGATATCTCGGTTACAAAATGTCCAATCGGAATGAAATTCAAAAGCGTTCTTCTAGGATGCAGTAGCTTTCGTTTCGGGCCTTAAGAGCCCGAATCGGTTGATAGACGGCTGAGAAATTTATGGTGATACACTTTGTCAAAAATATCTAAAATAATTAAGTTGTACTACTCCCTAGCACTCTTTGAAAGATATCTAGGTAACCGAAAGTCCAATAAAAAAAAATCAATAGCGTTCTACTAGGATGTAGAAGCTTTCGTTTGGGGCCTTAAGAGAACTCAAATCGGTCAACAGACGGCTGAGAACCGTGAGTGACATTTTTTGTAACCTACATACACACACACACACACACACACATCACATACACGCACATACAGACATTTGCTCAATTCGTCGAGCTGAGTTGATTGGTATATGTGACTCGGCCCTGTGGGCCTCGGATCGAAAGTCGGTTTTCCAAGCGGTATTTATACCCTTCTTATGGGTGTAAGAAGGGTAAAAACACGGACACGTTTAGTAGGGTAATTCGCCAATTGTTGAATGGTTAGTACTGCCATTTTTGTTTTCGTTTGTTTTTCCGTGCATAATTCCACTTAAGTTGAAGAACATCCAGTGAACGTCTAGATCTACTCATTCCTTATACATATTTCCCATTGAATTTGTATTCTCTTAAATTCCATTTTCTATGGGAAGTCTGTAATTCAAATGTTGAACGCTTCCTTAACCCTAAAAGGGATACCTTCATGGCCTCAGTTTCGTCACCTCGCTGAGTGTGTTCCATCAAAGACGAGCTCTGAAAGGCGCCTGGGGTCCAATGGACCCAAGGTATCCCTTTTAGGGTTAAGCTAGGTCATCCTAATGTTGGACGGTTCTCGCTAATCGTTGAATGGTTCAAGCTTTGTTCGTAATTGATGACGTATAACCCGACATAAACCTATCATTGACCTGTTTTCAGCTTGGCCACCAAACCCAACATAGACCCAACAACAGTTATCCGATGTAGGTCCAACAGTGGTCCAACATTTGAAAAAAAAAATGACCCGACTTTGATCCGACATCCAAAAGTTTTTCACTCTGAGGGATTTTTTCCGGGTTTGTCGTGTTTTGTGCTCAGTTAGTCATTTGAGTGACAGTTCATTCAAATGACAAGAAATCACTCTGAAATCACTCATTTGAAGAGTGAGTGAGTTCTAGTGAATTGAAATCGTTTCAAACATGACTAGATGCAAAAATGACTGCAAAAATTTCATTAGAAGAAAAAAACAGCTAAAGAAAAGAACACCTATGAAAGCCCCTGAACACTCCTGGAAACCCATGGGACTTATTCAACTCCCTAGAACACCCCTGGAACGATCCTCCCGTAATCCCTTGAAAACTCGTGGTCGCTCCTGAGCCCTCCTGGAACGCCCTGAAATACTCCTGGGACCCCCTTAACACTCTGAATCCCTCTGGAACACCTCTGGAACGCCCTTGAAACCCATTGAAAACCCCTGGAACCTTCCTGAAGCCCTCTGGAACACTCCTGGCAACATCCCTGGAACGCCTTTGAAACCCCAGGAAATGCACAGTTAGGTAAAATCGGACAGTCATGCTGACATCGTAGTTTATACCAATGTTCAACACTGGTTCCTTCTATGTGTCCGGGACATGGATTTTTGCAATGGGGATAAACAAATGTTTTCCACTAGTGCGACTTCAGAGAAAATAGGTAGAGAAGCGAATAGTGTGAAGCCAAAAATACCTTATCTAACCGTCAAACTGGTATCCTATCGAACAAAATCAACAAACCTTGACGATTGCCGCATAAGTAAAGATAAGTATTGCATTCGTTTCAAACATATTTTCACCAAAGTTTCCAAATATCATGGATGACAGTGCAAACAACATTGATTTCTTGAAATAATGAAAATTGTTCCATTTTGGAACATCAGTTTGATAATGTCTAGTTAATAAAACAACAGTATAAATAGTTTTCAAATGCGGTATGCGAGATAGGCACTACCTTCGATGGGTGGATTAATCTGCTTTGCCGCAGTTGCCAGCATCTGAGCGATGAAATCAAAACAGAAAAAGTGTTGCCGTTCTGGCGGCTGTTCACTCTTCGCTTCTCTACCTATTTTCTCTGTGCGACTCATACTTTTGATGAGGCACCATACAGCAGCGACTCATACAATTTAGAGCACATTCATGCGCTAATTTGCCTGCGTAAGCGGGTATTGGTTGCATATACTTTGGATGTGGTTTGGCACATGGATATTTGCCAATAAGTATGAGGCAATTTTCCTGAGTGAACAATAGGACCCTAGATGTATAATGATAAGAAAAATATTTTTTTTTCAAATGTAATTACGATTAAAATGTGATTTTAAACAATGTTAAACTGTTAAGGACATCCTTCCAGATCTTGTAACTATCGTGTGACTTTGATATTTGCGGTGGATTTGCCAGCAAAGCATATTTCGTAACAGCAATTTCTTAAAATTAATCTTAAAAATTTTGCAGTTTTCGTGTGTTTAGCGGTACAAAATTTTCAATGAATATTTCTGACGGAAAATGTGTATAATTTGGAGCAATATCGTGACACACATGTATACGCAACTACATCATACGTTTACGTTGAGCAAAAATTATTTAAGTAAGATTTATGATAAAATTTTCAGAACACCGCTAGCAATCATGGTTTCCCATAGCGCAAATAATCATGGTTACAGGTCGCACGCCCTGGTAAAGTGTGGAACGTTTTGATGGCTGTGATCCCTGACCATCATGCAATCAAAATCACAGGGATACTCAAGTGACCAGACCATACTGTTGGGTTGTGGGGGTTGCGTGTGTGGGGTGTATATATTGATAGGCATTGCTATTGGGAAAAAAAAATCTTCATTCATTCTATGTGTCTGGGACATGGATTTTTGCAATGGGGGTAAACAAATGTTTTCCACTAGTGCGACTCATACTTTTGATGAGGCACCATACAGCAGCGACTCATACAATTTAGTGCACATACTATTCATGTGCTAATTTGCCTGCGTAAGCGGATATTGGTTGCATATACTTTGGATGTGGTTTGGCACATGGATATTTGCCAATAAGTATGAGGCAATTTTCCTGAGTGTATGGATCGTTAGGGCTGAGTAGGAGCGGGGAATGGATCTACACGGAACTACAAATCAACCCAAATTTAAGTTCTTTTGACGCAATCCCGCACCTCCGTGGAATTACTCAAATTTGCGTCAAACAGCGATAGTGGTCACTAGGTAAATCTCATTTGATCGCTGCAAAAATTTTCACCCAGCGGAGGCCTTATTTGACGCAAATTTGGGTTTAGTCAAGATAACCCAAATTTGGGTGAGGGAGAAAACAACCCAATGCTGAGTAAAACTATAAACTGTTTAGCCAAATTTGAGTTTTTAGAACTTATTCTTTGGGTTTAAATATTTTTCAGTGTACGATTGCTTAATTGCGATTATACCTACTCGTATAGTCGTGGTTCAACAGTGGTGGCGCCGCTTTTCACTTGTGTTCGGTCTAGGTGGTTTGTTTAGGCGGTGCGGGTAGGTCTGTATGTACTTCGTACGTGCAGTGCGTACGGCTTCAGCATTGTGGTTACCTGGGTAGTGTAGGATAATTGGGTTTGGGAGTGCTCATTGTTGGCGGTTGTGTTGGCGACGATTTCTTCAGCTTTATAATCTCATTTATACCACGCACAAACTTTGGGAAGAGGGACTGCTTTGTAATGCAAGAGAGGGATTTAAACTCTGTGTTACGGGTTGGGTGAGATCAAGCAGATAGAAGCAACCCAGGTGACCGTGCGGCTCGGGTCGTGATGGATGCATGAGTGCAGTGTGTGTGGGGTGCGCTGCCCTGTGGGTACAGTTGAGTCCGGGTTGGAGTGGAAAGAGACCCTTCTCTACCCTAGATCGGTTTCGGTTGTACGGGCGGGGTAGTGTTTGTCTTATTTGTGACGTGTTGTGCGTAATTTGCGGCCCGAGCTGCGTGGTTACTTGGGAAGTATTGTGCTCTGTAATCTAGATTTTGGTTTTAAGGTAAAGCTATGGCTGGGATGTGCCTCGGATTTGTTGGGCGCAGGTCGGGAGAGTTGGTGGCGGTTTGTGCTGGAGGGTTTGCTCGATTGATTATTCACTGGTGGTGGCCAGTCGATCGACTGTTCGCACAGCCTGTCATTTGGTTCTTGGGGTTTATCTCGAGGTTGGGGGCGTTGCTTCATTGTATCTTCGCCTTAATACTAATATTCAAGGTTGCAACCATTCATTTGCAAAGATTTACATTCATTTGCTATTATCTCAGTTCAGAAGCATGCTATCGAAAAACAATGTATGGATGAATTTATGGAGTTTTATGGAGATTTTATGTATGGAGTTTTATCTGAAAGTTTGCCGAATAACATTGGGGTCGCACACGCATTCCAAAGTCGTGAGCGAGCTGTGAAGGCAACTTTCCACAGCGTGAATGAAATTTACATTCACCGCGTGGAGAGTTGCCTTCACAGCTCGCTCACGACTTTGGTATACGTTTGCGACCCCAATGTTATTCGGCAGACTTTCAGATAAAACTACAAGGTTAAATTCATCCATACATTGTTTTTCGATAGCATGCTTCTGAACTGAGATAATAGCAAATGAATGTAAATCTTTGCAAATGAATGGTCGCAACCTTGCTAATATTCCTTGCTTAACCGGTAAGCCAGGCTTACCCATACAGTTAAACCTGGCTTAACGCTTAAGCCAGGGTGAAGAAATCGCCCCTAACTGGTTATTATGTACAGGCGCTTAACTCATTCTATTTCATAGATTGCCAGATTTAAGGGTAATGATTCAATAGGGTGTTAGCAATCAGAGTGGATTAGAACGAGTTGGCGCCTACAATACACCAACACTAACACACATACACTAATACTTACACGCACACATGCACCTACAACTAGCTGTAAAAGACCAGTGGGCGGGACAATAGTGCCTACCCAACAGTTGTAGGTGGGGTGTTTGGCTTAGCTACATGACTTGGTCCGGCAAGCCCATAAACATCAATTGGTAGACGTATTGCCTAGTGAAAAGACAACGCAGATGTGCGAAAGCCAGAGGATGCGTTGATAATAGCAGAATAGCAGAATAGAACAGCAGAATAGCAGAAGATTTATAATAAAATTTTCATAAACATGTTCAACATTTGGTTTTGGGTAGTGTTCAACAATTGGCGAATTACCCTACTTCCAATGAGCTGTTCGCTGTTTTAATCCTTCAGGACGCATGCTGTTGGAAAAGTACAACACTATCAAAAAATTTCGCTCGTCGTATATACAAGGTGAATATATGACGAAGCCACAGCCAAAATTGTCAAAAGCACAAATCTGAAGAACCATTGGACGGTTTGCTCTGAAAAGTTGATCGATTGGTCACCACCAGCGGGTAACCAATCGATCAATTTTTCAGCGCAAACCGATACGTGATTCTTCAGATTTGTGCTCTTGAAAATTCGGGCTGTGGCTTCGTCATATCTTCACCTTAATACTGAATCGCATAGAAATTCTAACATGTTTTTTTTTCTTACCTTTCTGCAGCCATCGTCATCGAAAGACGGAACAGGAGGAAGATGAAGAACTGCTGGCGGAAACGAACACCAAGGCGAAAACGGTGTTCCGTTTTGAGGCATCGCCGCCGTACATCAAGACCGGAGAGATGCGAGACTATCAAGTGAGGGGTCTGAACTGGATGATTTCCTTGTACGAGAACGGCATCAACGGAATCCTGGCCGACGAGATGGGTCTGGGAAAGACGTTGCAAACGATTTCGTTGCTGGGCTATTTGAAGAACTTCCGGAACAATCCGGGACCGCACATTGTGATCGTGCCCAAGTCGACGCTACAGAACTGGGTTAACGAGTTCGGGCGGTGGTGTCCTTCGTTGAAGGCGGTCTGTTTGATCGGTGACCAGGAGACTAGGAATGCGTTCATCCGGGACGTGCTGATGCCTGGGGAGTGGGATGTTTGTATCACGTCGTATGAAATGTGTATTAGAGAGAAGGCCGTCTTCAAGAAGTTCAACTGGAGATACATGGTGATTGACGAGGCCCATCGTATCAAGAACGAAAAGTCGAAACTTTCGGAAATCTTGAGAGAGTTCAAGACGGCCAATCGTTTGCTGTTGACCGGTACGCCGCTGCAGAACAATTTGCATGAGTTGTGGGCTTTGTTGAACTTCTTGCTTCCGGACATTTTCAACAGCGCTGACGATTTCGATTCTTGGTTCGATGCGAACGAGTGCATCGGAGACAACAAGCTAATCGAACGTTTGCACGCCGTTCTGAAGCCTTTCCTGCTGCGTCGGTTGAAATCGGAAGTGGAGAAGAGACTACTCCCGAAGAAAGAAGTGAAAATCTTCGTCGGTCTTTCCAAGATGCAGCGCGAATGGTACACGAAAATCCTTATGAAGGACATTGATATCGTGAACGGAGCCGGCAAGATGGAGAAGATGCGTCTGCAGAACATTCTGATGCAGCTGCGGAAGTGTACCAACCACCCGTATTTGTTCGATGGAGCTGAACCTGGTCCACCGTACACAACGGATTACCACCTTTTGGAAAACAGCGGAAAGATGGTCGTTTTGGACAAGCTGCTGCTAAAACTGCAAGAGCAAGGCTCCCGGGTGTTGGTCTTCAGTCAGATGACACGTATGTTGGACATCCTGGAAGATTACTGCTACTGGCGTGGGTACCACTACTGTCGTCTGGATGGTCAAACGCCGCACGAGGATCGTACGAAGATGATCGATGAGTACAATGCGGAGAACAGTACCAAGTTTATCTTCATGTTGTCGACCCGTGCTGGAGGGTTGGGTATCAATTTGGCTACTGCCGACGTGGTCATCATCTACGATTCGGATTGGAATCCACAGATGGATTTGCAGGCTATGGATCGTGCTCATCGTATCGGTCAGAAGAAGCAGGTGAGTGTTTTACACATAGTATCAGAAATATTGATTTTAACCCTAGTAATATATTAGGGTCAACTTGACCCAGACAGGCACGCTGAACATGCACTACGCCATCGTGGTGCGAAAAACCTTACATCCTAGGAGGGTTAAGCAGTGAGTTTTTTCTGCAAAAGTTTTTCCAGAGACTTCTTCCAAAGAGTTTTACGCGATTCCTCTTGGACTTCCTCCCGGAATTCCTTTTGGAGGTCTTAAGGAAATTTCCAGGAATTTTCCTAATATTTCGTCACGGGATTACTCCAAGATTTCTTGCTCCAGTTTTTCCCAAAATTCCTTCTAAAGCTCCGCTGATTTCCTCACTAGGTCTTTCGCGAAGTTTTACAAGATGCCTCCCAGATTTCTTTCGATATTTTTCCGAGAATGTCTTGAATAAAATGAATTTCGTAGGTTACCCTGTAAATATTCTTAGAAAAACCCCTCGAACTCCGGAACTACAGTTTGAAAAATTCCAAAAGGAACATCCACAATTGCCGGATTATGTCCGATAGAGATTCCAAAAAGAACTCTCTCGGGAAAATCGCTAAAAATGTCAGGAAATCACTGCAAGAAACCTGGAACCGACTACGTAGAAAAGCTTAAAAACGCTCTGAAAGAAATCGCGGGCTCTATATCTTGTATAGGAAACTATACAGGAAGTACTTCGGAAGAAATCTCGTAAGGGACTCTGGGAGCAATACTGGGAAAACCACTGACACAAATCTCGGGAGGAACTTTTACAAAAAGTTAATGAAAACTTATAAAGAAATGCTTGGAGGAACTCTAATAGAGAAACTTTGGGGAAAATCCAGAAGAAGTGCTGGGGAAATTTGATCCGGAAGGAATCGCGAAAATTCAATCAAGAGGAATCCCGAGAGAAATTCTCAGAGAAATTCCGTGACAATATCTGAGAATCTGAGGAGCTTCTGCCAGGTTTTTCACAGTTTTTTTTTCCTGGATATCATAGATATTTGGCATAACGGTCATAATGCATAATTCAAATGCATCTTTCTTTTTTATGCCAAATGTCTATATGCCAAGTAACCTTATGCCAAATGATCATATGACAACACAGACCCGTAGTAAACTTAGTGGACTTAAATATAGCTACTACAAGTACCTAGCACAATTCATTACATTTTACGCATAGGAGCTGACTAAAACAACTGTTTTATATACTTTTCTTGACATGTCTTAGGTCCGCGTATTCCGTCTCATCACCGAGAACACCGTCGAGGAGAAGATCGTCGAACGGGCCGAAATCAAGCTCAAGCTGGACAAGTTGGTCATCCAGCAAGGTCGCCTCGTAGATAACAAAACCAATCAACTGAACAAAGATGAAATGCTGAACATCATTCGCTTCGGCGCCAACCACGTGTTCCAGTCCAAGGACTCCGAAATCACCGACGATGACATTGACCGTATCCTCCAGAAGGGCGAGGAGAAAACCGCCGAGCAAACGGCCAAGTTGGACAAAATGGGCGAATCTTCACTGCGCAGCTTCACGCTAGACACGGAGAATCTCGAGAACCGTTCGGTGTACCAGTTCGAAGGCGAAGATTATCGTGAGAAGCAGAAACTGCACGCCCTCGGATCTTGGATCGAACCTCCGAAGCGTGAGCGAAAGGCCAACTATGCCGTTGATGCTTACTTCAAGGAAGCTCTTCGAGTGGCCGAGCCCAAAGCCCCTAAAGCTCCCCGACCACCGAAGCAACCGATCGTCCAGGACTTCCAATTCTTCCCGCCGAGGTTGTTCGAGCTGTTGGACCAGGAAATCTACCACTACCGTAAAACTGTCAACTACAAGGTCCCGAAGAATCCCGATCTGGGACCGGAGGCGAACAAAGTCCAACGGGAAGAACAGCGCAAAATCGACGAAGCGGAACCGCTGAGCGATGACGAACTCGTCGAGAAGGAATCTCTCCTGACCCAGGGCTTCACCAACTGGAACAAACGGGACTTCAATCAGTTCATCAAGGCGAACGAAAAGTTCGGTCGCGATGACATCGAGAACATTGCCAAGGAGGTTGAGGGAAAAACCCCGGAGGAAGTGATGGAGTACAGTGCGGTGTTTTGGGAACGGTGCCACGAGCTGCAGGACATTGAACGACTTATGGCGCAGATCGAGCGAGGCGAAGCGAAGATTCAACGCCGGGCTTCGATCAAGAAGGCTCTGGATAGTAAGGTAAGTGTGTGTACGGTTACGATTGTATGTATTTGTAGACTGGCTCAAAATCCATGAATTCTCGAAATCGAAACTTTGAAGGAGTTCCTCAGCGTATGTTTTTGGTCTTCTATGTTTCTTTTAGTTGCGAAGTTTCAAAATCAATCGGAACTTTAGCCTTGACCTCGAGCCTGGGTAAATTGTAATTTTTCTAATTAGGTACCGATATTGATTGTCATTCAATAATTGACAGACAACCCCAGCTTCATACTGCCAAGAAAACTACCTCTAGTTTCTTTAATAATTTTGATTTTTCATGTGTTTTCAAACAGCACAACTATTATGTCAAATGGCATTATGCGAAATAGGGCCTTCCCCTCCTAGACTAGCGCAGTCTTGTTCCACGTGTCACCTACTGTGGCATAAGATCATCGCATACCGTTCCGATCCATTCGTTCTCGTGATACAGCTATCATGTGTTACTTCAATTAACTCTTTTCTGTTGTGGATTAGTTTTTCTTTTGGTGTTACTATTATGTAACTAATACTAATGTAACATCAGCTCAGGTCCTTTGTTGTTAAGGTTAAGATAAGATTGATTAACATATAGATTTTTAGTTACTTTTGTGTAATGTTCCTTACAATTCTCCCCTTCACAGATGTGTCGCTATCGGGCTCCATTCCACCAGCTACGTATCGCGTACGGTAACAACAAGGGTAAAAACTACACCGAAGAGGAGGACCGCTTCCTGGTATGCATGCTGCACAAGTTGGGCTTCGATAAGGAAAACGTCTACGAAGAGCTCCGGACGGCGGTTCGATCGGCTCCGCAGTTCCGTTTCGATTGGTTCCTCAAGTCGCGGACAGCGCTGGAACTGCAACGTCGTTGCAACACCCTCATTACGTTGATCGAGCGCGAAAATCAAGAACTGGAAGAGAAGGAACGGCAGGAGAAGAAGAAAAAGACCGCCACGACCGGCGGAACGCAAAAACCGGCCGCAGGAAAGCGTAAGGCAGAAACCGCCACGACACCCAGCGATAAGAACAGCAAGAAAAAGAAGAAGACCTAAAGCTACTTAGAGTGGTACTATTTTAAGTAACAATGACAAGCAAACATTCTTAGATTTATGAAATTTTTTAGTTTGATTTGAATCAAAGGAAAATCATGATAAACAAATTATTTTTAAGGTGTCCATTTTTTATACATCAGCATCGAGAATTAGTAACGTTTTCAGCAGTGATTAATTTATTATCTTGAGTATTACATACTACAGCTGCATCTTTTCAACTGCGGTTGGTGGTATTACACTGATCGTCAGTTGGATCGAAAAGCACGTAAGAATCAATGTCCTACTACTATTCTACAAATATGAAACTCAACGCAAGAAATACAATTAGCACCCACTAGTTCTGTGGTATCAACATAGGTAATATATCTAATTGCATATTTTTGAAAGAAATGCTTCGAAAAGGGTATATACAATATATATAAGGTGCTATTTTTGTCAACTAAGTCAACCTCATACCAATTAAACTGAATTTTTGCACACGGCTTTTCACATTGGGCATTAGACTGGGTCAACAAAGTCGATTTTTTGGAACAAAACTTTTTCGATTCCTTTTAGCGTCCATAATAACTGCGATTGGTTGCGTCCCCTTATTCCGCATTGCGCTAAAATTTGGCATTATCACATTTTTCAAAAAAGTTAAAAAAAATGTGTCTATAACCCCCTGCCCTTTGGTTTGGGCAGCGTCCTGCCAACTTGGTCGAGGCAGGATTCTTGGGAGAACAAGTCAGGCCAAACATTTCAATAGGTCCTGTCTGCATTTGAGAGACTCTCTTTGTTCACTTTCTCTTTCAATTATTGCAATGTAATGGTACACTTTTCCACTATTTTTGCAGTACAAATCAAAAGACTATTGTTTTGAGCATCTTTGAATGCAAGGAGACAATCATAATACAAATAAACAGCTGAGATATAACGAGATAACAAATAAACAGCTGAGATTTAACGAAAGAGAGGGAAACCAAAGAGAGCCTCTCTTCTGCAGATAGGACCTTTAGACATGTTTGGCCTGAAGTAAGGGGTTGTTGAAAGACTATGTAATGGTATTTATTTTGAGTAAATAAAATCTAATCTTTCCCAAGCATGTTACGTAAAATTTGAACAGCTTCTCCAACGCTGATATTCTAAAGGACTAGAATGATGCATTGAGCTTGTAGTGATCTCTTGAAGATGGGATGTAAATCATTAACTCGCGATCGCGTGTTTTTGTACTTTATGGAAAAAGTACATTACATAAACGAACGATTTAAAAAAAATCCGATATGTTACATAATTTAATGATTTGCTATCCATGTCCGTGGAGCCATTCTGAATAGCCATTGAGTGAATTTTTTTTTCCTGTTCGGGTTTGTCACTGCGACCAGTTTTTAGATCTATTGTGACATTACCCGTATCCTTAGTGTAGTGCATGTCGCATTACTCAATTGCCATTGAGGGGCAAAAAGTATCGATTTTGATACAGTTTTTGTTTTGTTTTCTTAGAAAACAAAACAAGAGTACTGTTATTGGCCATGCATCGGAAACCTAGCATCACCCTTGTTTTACTGCTAAATTCTCCCCAGTAGGAAGTTTCCCAAGTAACATTTTTAGTTTTCTTATAGTTCAGAAGCTGTTGTTACAATCAAACTGATAAAACTCATTTTAAACCTTAGTAATCCTAACAGCTCTAATAAACCCGTGATAAAACCCTATAAAGCCCAAAAGGGCCCACCCTACAGGAGGTTGTTAGAACCATTCCTTAAGACCTTTTTCAAGCTACTAAATATTGTGGCATATTCTTGTAGTCTACTATACAGCTTTGTTAAGATCTGTTGTGTAGGTTGCAAAAAGATCAACAAGCCGTAACAGAGTTCGAAAAATATCTTGAATGAACGATTAAAACCAATAATTAAAATCAATCTGAAACTAAAATCATCAAATATATTTGATTGGATTTCAAGAAAATAATGATAAAAAAAAACAAAATTATGTCGGTCAGCCGTGTCAATTATATGCCGTTGCAAATTTATATGAAGCAAAACTCTGTTTCCATGACATAGAAACTCATGCCATAAAAAGTTTACCGGTATAATGTAATAAATTGCTGATAAATGAGATGAAGCGCCATGCCAATTTGCAGTTTTTGTTATACTTAAAATAACAATTTTAGTTCCGCTTACAAAATTATACATCCCAAATCCACCCAAACATCAATATGGCGTACACAATTTGCAAGCAGGAGTAGAAAATCGTGAGAAAAGTATGGATACCGTCAAGTTAAATCCTCCTGGATTTATTTGAGACTGCTTAAGATTAGTTAGCGTATAAGTAACATGTTCTAGAGCTGCTATTCTTCATGAATACGGAACATACGGCTTGCATACACCTATTTATTCTTAACGCATATTTATAAGTGCTACTCAAACACTGTTAGGTTTTAAGAAGAAGTGGGTTCAGGCTGAATGCTCTTAAGAACTCACCGCTTGAACGAGAGCCATAAAAATGTAAACAAACTGCAAAATTTGTATATTCGTCAGATTATTAGTAGTGTTTTGTGATTTTTCGAGGCGTTTTTGTCTGCTCGTGTGTATGGTAAGTTATTTAATGATAATTAATCTTATACCGGCTGTTTCTGTGTACAAATAAAAGTCAATTTTATGTACTACTGCGATGTCTGACCTAGAGCAAAAGATGCAATTCCCACCAGTGCCGCCACTCATCAGTTGCCTCGGAAATCCCGGCTACAATCGGAAGCCTAGCTAGAAAAAATAAGCCTGCCCGAGGTTTTTTAATCAGTTTGACATCAAATCGAATGAAAAATAATTATGCCTGCTTAATTACTTTTACATTTGCTAGCATCAAATCTGTTGATCAAAATAAGATCACATTGCAATAACACTCCTAAACCAGCTTTAATGCTTCCAGTGGTTGTTCCGAAAAGGTTTAACATTATTTTATCACAACTTTATGCAATCTATCAGGTTTTTAGACCGATAAGATATGACAGGCATGCGACTTTGAAGGAAGTTTTAGGTTCAAGTTTTAAGACACACTTAACAGTTCTCTTACAATAAAGTTTTTGCTTGACAAAAAGACTAACAGATAAGTTTTATTCTATGGACGTATAGATATCTACAAATTGTTTTTAAGTTGCTTGTGTCGTTAAAGCTTCATGACAATAAGAACTGCTTCATTAAACCTAAACAGGTTTATCAAATACATGATAAAACCTCAATAAATAATGTCTAAGAGCAGAAAGCATAGAAATTGTTACTTGGGTTAGGACCCGGGTTTTAACATTAGCAGCAATATCATTCCAATAATGGAACATGTGCTCAGTAATATGGATTCTAGTATGTTCCTTGCGTACTAGCACTTTCCAGTCTTCGAAGAGTTAGTACATACATGGATCCCTAACCCAATTTGATTTCCTTTGCATTGAGTTTAGCCTCAGATGGTGAGGTTTTTAACTACAGGGGATGGCCAAAATGTTTGGGATAGGCAACTTTTTTTCTCTCACAAAAAAATTCAACATGCTATAACTTTTCGTAGAGTGCATCAAAAAATCTCAAATTTTGACTGTTTATCAACCTGTTATATGTGCATCATTGGTACAAATTTGTGCTCGATTGATTGAATTTTCGCAAAGTTATAACCGTTCGAGTAAAACACTATTTTTTAGACAACTCATTTTTGAGCTGTCATATCTCGGAAACCAGTGAACCGAATTCAATAAAATTTTGACCGTTCACTAACAATATACAGATGCTTTACAAACTATTAAAACATAGATAGTTTTTGAACGTTGAAAAAAGTTATCATGGATTGACACTTTTTGGATTTTTCTCGAAAAAAGGTTATTTTTTTACGTCAATGTCAATAAATTTTAGTGTTGATGTCCAAAGATTTTCCACTTCTGTTCTCAAGTTATCTCTAATCAGATATATTAGAGCCTATTTAGATTGAAGAAAGAACACATTTAGCAATTGTTGTATGGTATTGTAAATTTGACTTATTTTCCTCTATATGGGTAAAAATTTCAACCCGATATAACTTAATTCGTCGTGAGAAAATATTACATTTTATAACGTTGTATTAAGTATCAATATATTGTTCATAAACGCTAAAAAATTCATTCAATTCGGTTCACTGGTTTCCGAGATATGACAGCTCAAAAATGAGTTGTCTAAAAAATAGTGTTTTACCCGAACGGTTCTAACTTTACGAAAAATTATTCAATCGAGCCCAATTTTGTACCAATCATGCACATATAACAGGTTGATAAACAGTCAAAATTTGAGATTTTTTGATGCACTCTATGAAAAGTTACAGCATGTTGATTTTTTTGCCAGAAAAAAAAGTTGCCTATCCCAAACATTTTGGCCACCCCCTGTATATGCAAAGTAAAGTTGGTAAACTCAGTTTTATTCAAAAACTGGAAGTCACCAAAACACCAGTAGTAGGACTAAATGCTATAACTCCTTGAATTACAAGAACACATATTCCAAAATTGAAAAATAGGACGACACTAGATTTCGGTTTGGTAGATCTATCACCGCAACGCAACCCAAAAAAGCGATCTACCCACGCTACGGGCTCCATTAAAGATCGAGCATCTTTTAAACCCCTCAACCATTCATCCCTCAGCACGGGTCGCCTGACACCTTGGATTGGGGTTACCTGTTTGGTGGACTTTTACCCCCGGAACAGGTGGTCCGTAGTGCTATTCTAAGCCGGCAGCTACACGGGCAATTGAGTGAATACACTGGATTATTATTTATTTTCATCTTGCAAGCCGACTAACCATATTAAAACTAAACCCAGTGTATCACCACAACCTCCCAAACTAATGTACCATCAAATAACAACTATTAATCATATCCTTTCCTTCCCTTCTTTTCGTTTCCCTATATCTTCCTTTTACATGAGCAAAATAACTACTTCAAGTAATTCTATCACCATACGCCCACACATAAGCCGAAAGTGAAGGCAAAACACCTTTCACCATAAACAGTGGAATCGAATGAAGAGGATTCGTGAGTAAAACACCATGAAAACACCTAAAGTAAGAACATAACTATTCTGTTTCCAACGTGTGATTAACCATCAAATATATTCACTGGTCACGTGTAAGACGTATTTTTGATGCCGAAACGTCGCGACAGAAATGGTTCACTACTTGACTAGGTGGACAACGTGACAGGTTCTATACGCTGACGTTTTCAATGTAGTTGGCATTAACTACATGTGTATATAGGTAAATAGCGTGAGAGTAGGAAATTTTTGTATAGACATGACCGATGCTGAGAATCAGAGGGGCTTTTTTCCCTTAGGTGTATTTATCACAAGTCTAAGCCCTGCCAAGGACTGTGGACGCTAAGACAAATTTAATAACAGTTGAGGCTTTTGTGTTAATAATAAAATTACTGCAATAGGTTAAGTCTAATACCCAAGAAGATTATAAAGGAAATTACTATTTTAAAATAAGTTTAAAAATTTCTTATTTTTATAGGTTCTGTTTACTAAGACGCCTTGCATCCAGTCGACCGGAAATGTCGCGGTTTCCAATGTTGCAGAATAATTAATGTCGCAGTTGTGCAGATACTATGGGGTTAGCTTTGAGTATCTCAGCTGATATGCGATCGATCCCCGGGGTTCTGTTCGATTTCGTGCTACGAATTACTGTCTCTATCTCTTGAATTGATGGAGCTTCTGTGTTGACACGGGTAATGCATCGGACCCTTGGTGAATCATGCTGAGGTGTTTATGGCGTGGCCGATTCTTGGAAAAGGTTTCCAAAATGCTCAAACCGCAGCGTTTCAACTGGCCAGCCGGGTCGGTCAGTACCTGTCCAGACTTGTCTTTTACGGGCATCGTAGCATTCACCTTAGTCCCACTAAGCCGAGGTGGAACATCGTAGACGGTGACGAATGTCTCCGGTTCCTCGTGTTTTCGCTCGCTCTACCACAGCTTTGGCGTTCCTTTGCTCCTTTATCTTCCACCAGGTATCATCTGTGATCCATTGCTTTTTCCGGATGTGTAGCTCACCCCAATATTCTCGCCGGTGGCGATGAAGGTGTTCTTGTCTTGCATTTCGGCAGCATCGGTTGGCGCGTGACATTGGATCATGGTAATTAAAATAATTATGGTTCCGAACCCGTGTTTTGAATCTGGCTACAATTTGTTATCCTCTCTTTAGGTTCCCACTTCAAGAGCGCAGCGTAAGTTGAGCAGGGAACCAACTCCACGGTGGCGAGGAGCGTGTTCACCTCGTATGTAGGCCAGAGTATAGCAGATTTTGACCGACGCCAATCTGTGTTCTCCATAGTTCGGTCAACGGACTTCACTCAATCCTAGAATCTCAAACTTCACACGGCGTATCAGTAGGTCGGCTCTAGAGGCACGTTCTCCTCCATTCGGGAAATTTGTGCCATCGCCATGAACACGAGCCTATTCATCATTTACCTGACGGAGAAGGGAAGAAAAAGGATAGGACATGGGAAAGGACAGGTAAGGGAATAGGATCGTCATACTCGCAAAAGCGTACCACAATGGGTTCACATAGCGTCCTGAAAAGGACACTGTAATATCGCATAAGCGTGCCACAATGGGTTCGAACAGCGCCCTGAAAAGGGCACTGTGATCATGCATAAAGCGTAAAGAGAGCCTATAGCTCTTTACCACAGCGGGTCAAGAACAACAGAACGTCCTGAAGATTCAGGTTTCTGAAGTCAGTTTCACTAAATAAGTGTTTCCCGAGTACTCGGAAACGCAATTGCGCAAAAACTGGACAGTTACATATTCAATGATACGAAGTTCCATAATCGGATTCACAGCTATCACATGCAAATGAATCAGCTTGCTGAATATTCGCCATGTGATAACTGAGTCGGCAGTGGCCAGTCAATGCTTTGACCAGCATGCTGCAATTCTGCTTTGACAGATTTGTTAGATACTTTGCCACCCCTAGAGATGGCTCAGTACAATACAATTTTGTTTGACGACATGACTCCAAACTATTCCAGTATTGTTTGTGCTGAGTGGCAGCCCAGGTGTCAATCCGAAGCTTCACCCAACACTTGGATACCGGAATAGCTGGCTCAGGGCCAATGAAGTCATGTGATGCTCCAGTGCGAGCTAACTCATCAGCCAATTCATTTCCAGCGATGGAAGAATGGCCAGGTACCCATACAAGGTGAACAGCGTTTGCTGAATTCAGCTCCTCAATTTGAGTTCGACAAGCGATAACTATCTTCGACCTGGAGTTGGCCGAAGCAAGTGCTTTAATAGCAGCCTGGCTATCTGAACAGAAGTATATTACTTTGCCCATTACGTGCTGCTGAAGTGCTGATTGCACTCCGCACATAAGAGCAAAGATTTCGGCCTGAAAAACGGTGCAGTGTCTGCCAAGTGAATAAGACTGATACAGCCTTAGCTCACGAGAATAAACACCAACACCTGCTCGACCTTCGAGAAGGGAGCCATCAGTGTAACATACGATGCCGTCTGAAATACTTCTTTCCAGATAACCAGATGTCCACTCTTCCCGGGAAGGGAATTTCGTGGAAAATGTCCTATATGGAAAATTACAAGCAATTGTAAGATCACTTGGAGCAAGGACAACTTTGTCCCAATTCACCAAAAGTGGAAACAACGAGGTGTGTGTTGAACTGCGGTTCACAGGAGTTTCCTCTAGTAAACCGAGTACCCATAGGCGGTAAGTGCAAGAAAGTGCTTCTTGTTTGAGATGAATGTGTAGTGGGGCAACGTCAAAGAGAACTTCGAGCGCTGCCGTGGGAGTTGAAGAGAACGCTCCAGACATCGCCATTAAGCACATCCTTTGGAGATGGCCTAACTTTGATTGGACCGTTCTCACTTCGCCCTTTTGCCACCACACAAGACATCCATAGGCCAAGATTGGCCGAACAACAGTTGTGTAGATCCATTTGATATACTTGGGTTTTAGACCCCAAGTTGTACCAAAGGTTCGCCGGCATTGCCCGAAGGCCATACAAGCTTTCTTGATTCTGAACTCAACATGAGGTGTCCAGGAAAGCTTGGAATCAAGAATGACTCCAACGTACTTTACCTGTTCAGTCACATTGATTTCAGAATCAAAGAGACGTAAAGTTCGAACACCATTACGGTTTCGCTTTTCCGTGAAAAGAACAATAGATGTTTTACTCGGATTTACCGAAAGGCCATATTGGCGACACCAACCCTCAACTACCTGAAGAGCGTTTTGCATCAGGTCGAAAAGGGTGCTGATGCACATACCGACTAACAATGTTAGGTAGTCGTCGGCAAAACCATAAGTAGGAAAACCGCTATTATTGAGTTGCCTCAATAGCGTATCTGCTACGAGATTCCATAAAAGTGGGGATAAGACTCCCCCTTGGGGGCATCCACAAACACTCAGTTTCCTAATCGCCGCTTGACGCAATGTCGAGAAGAGATGTCGGTTTTTGAGCATTTGGTGAATCCAATTGGAAATCATTGGAGATATACCATGACCCCGTGCGGCTTCCAATATGGCATCGAAAGGCACGTTGTCAAAGGCACCCTCGATATCTAAGAAAACACCCAAGCAGGATTGCTTTTGAGCGAATGCCTTTTCGATATCGTAAACAACTTTGTGTAAAAGAGTCACAGTGGACTTTCCAGATTGGTAAGCATGTTGGTTCACATGAAGAGGCACATTGGCCAGATGAACATCACGGATGTGATGATCGACTATGCGTTCTAAGCATTTCAGAAGAAAAGAGGTCAAACTGATAGGTCTGAAGCTCTTTGCTTCTTCATACGACGCGCGACCCACTTTCGGAATAAACTTCACAGTAATATCCCGCCAGGATTTGGGAATATACCCTGTAGCAAAACTGCAAACAAGTAGTTGTTTCAAAACATGTTTGAAATGATCAAATCCCTTCTGAAGCAAAATAGGATAAATCCCATCTGCCCCAGGAGATTTGAAAGGTGCAAAGCTATTAAGTGCCCATTCAATCGATTCTAAAGTTATGATACTCCGAGCCGAAGCTAAAGAATCATAACTACAAGAAAAGACATCAGGTTCATCCGAAGATGTAATATCCACACATCCGGGGAAGTGTGTACTGAATAAACATTCTAAAACTTCCTCATCAGAGGAAGTGAAATCACCATTTGGCAAACGAAGTTCGTTCACTTGAAAATCCTTAGATTTTGCAAGGATTTTGTTCAATCGACTGGCTTCACTCAGACTGGAAACATTTGTACAAAGGTTTTTTCCAGCCGGATCGTTCAGCAGACCGAAGAGCTTTCTGGTAAGCCTTGCGAGCCGACCTGAAAGCCTCCGATCCAGCCGAACGTCGTCTGTTCCAACTCTTTCTACATTGTTTCCTGAGCTTCGCCAGATCGGAGTTCCACCAAGGGGTTCCTCTTGTGGTCTTCACAGACCGCAGAGGGCAGGCTTCTTCAAAAGCTTCCATGATGAAGGCCGTTGTAGTATCAACGGCATCATCTAAATCACTTGGAGTGTCAATTGATGGTGAGTATCCATGAAATTTGGCTGCAACCAGATCGGTAAAGAGATCCCAGTTGGTTGACCAGGGATTCCTGAAACGCAAAGTTTGCGAAGTAACATTCACATGTTCAAACAAGATGTAACGATGGTCAGATAAAGATTCTTCATCTGACACATGCCAATTGGTCAGCTCATGACTAATTCTGCTAGAGCAAAGCGTTATGTCTAACACTTCCTTTCTACCAGATACCATGAAGGTTGGGCGGTTGCCTATGTTAAGTAATCCAAGATCTGTACTACTTAAGTATTCCATCAAACTGGAGCCTATCAAATTGATGTCTGAGCTGCCCCAGATTATATGGTGAGCATTAGCATCACTACCAACAATTAGCGGAAGGCCTTTTGAAGTGCAGTATGCAATGACTTGTTTGAAAGCATCCGTAGGGGATGGTTCATCATGCGGTAAATAAACCGAACAATAAACGTATTTCCTGTTGAGGTTTCCAACAGATACATCTATTGTGATAGCACATACATCTCTGGTAGTTAGTTCAGAGATGAGTGTAGCAACGATTGCGTTGTTGACAAGCACACATGCTCGAGGCATGACACGTGAGTTTGCCATTTCATTTTTACTGAAAGTAGCAAACACCGGATTCACAAGGTTTCCTAAATAGAAATTCCCCTTACGAAAGTAAGGTTCTTGGACTAACGCCACTTGGGCTGTACCATTTTGCATAAGTCTACAAAGATTGATCGTTACTGTTCTTTTGTGCTGAAGATTGATCTGAGCTATCCTAACCGTAGCCACTACCCAAACTAGGCAAGATTAAACTCTTAACAATCACAGCACAAAAAAGAACAGCAACAATAAAGCCAGATCGGTATCGATTTGAGTGCGCCAAAGGCGAGGATTCACAGAATACACTGTGTAAAACGCATAATGCGAAACCATATAGGTGAAAATCTAAACTAATAAATAACATCTTCATAATCCCGCCCTTATTCAGCCTCAAGTATGAGATTGAAGAAGGGCAGCTGATTGTCTCGGAGAAACACAAGGTCCACCGCGCTATTGCTCCGGTTAGCACAGTAAGGGCAAATACTGTGGAGGGTGCCCTGGTACTCCACAGGCTCCGTTTGCGATTAGGTTTTTATAAGACCCCCCTAACCATTCATTCCTAGGCACGGTAAGCGTAAAGCCGCATAACACCATGAATTAGGGGTCACCTGATTAGTGGATTCCTACCACTGGAACAGGCGGTCCGTAGTGCTATTCTTAGCCAGTTGAACTAACCGCTACCGACACTACACAGCTATCTAGGCTGATCGGGAAAAGAAGTTAATATTGGTGATCAACTTCATACGGGCCCGAAAAGCCGACTTCACTCAATCCTAGAATCTCAAACTTCACACGGCGTGCTTCATCGCCTAGTTATGCCAGTTTACCCTGCTGAGCTAGGGTTAATACATTCCAAGTTCCAATTCTTGTCCGTTGTTTCGCGCTAAATGTTTGAAGTCAGAAAATCTAGCTGAAGTCAGAAGGATAACTGCAGGCTACACTACCAGCCAAGCACGCAACTCTTAGCTGGTAGTCTTAGTAATCACTTGACCCGTGGAAGCATGAGTTAACTTGTGAGGTCCAGATCTATGTTGGACGCTCTTCTTATCGACTCACCGTTTTGCAGTCCACAGAAACTCATATTTAATCATTTGTCAATGAGGTCTCTATTACTATTACAGAGCATATTTGATTATCTAATAGAAGCGATGTCTTGACTTCAAAGACTTGTAGATAGATAAACACAAAAATAACTAGCACACGAAAAACTTCTGTTAGCTACATAAACTAATATTGCATCGGTCAGGATGAAGTAAGTTTCTCGACAATTCTCCTGAGTATCTGGGATGGATGGCCTGATATAAGGCAGTCCTTCAAGAATGCCTTCAATTCAATGCGTAGTAATTTAACTGTTATTATAGATGCATATGGAACTTCTATAGACTACCCTAGCTCATATTGTGATTTGTCAATTTGAAGGTCTCTCAAAACTATTCCAAAAAATGTTTGATGACCTAAACGAAATCATGGCTTGATTCCAAAGAACTGTAGATAAACAACAATTACTATTATTTGCATCCAATTCAATCACTCATGTTCTGTAGGGACGGATTCGGACAATCTATCGAGATATCGAGATATGAAGCCTGGTGAAAAAGGCGACAGATGTTCAGAGGATGGTTGTAACGACGTCTGAGATCAATAAGCAAACCATAACACGTGTTTCGACTCATTTGAAAATAACATGTTATCGTTGACTTCGATAGTTTAGACGTACTGAATATCCCAATAACACAAAGAAAGTATCTTGGAAACTCAAAACTTCGAAACGATACCACCTCCAACAACCATTTAGCAACTAAACATGCAAACTTCTATTGAAATATACTTAGTTTATAAGCGGGGCTCGAGGGTATAAGTCGTACTTGGTAATTTTTTACCCGACCTGGCTCAGTCACTTACCGGTCTTATTTCGTCCAGAAATCCAAGAGAATGTTGATCCGATTCTTTCATTCATTTATTTAGTTCAACATCAAACTCATGATAACACTGAATCAACAATTTGCCGCCATAATACTCGATTTGCAGCTGCAGCTGTCCAACGTCGGTCACGCCCAACACTCGTCAGATCACGCTCCACCTGGTCCGCCCATCGTGCGCTCCGCACCTTCTCGTACCAACCGGATGGTTAGCAAACACCTACTTTACAGGATTGTTGAAAAGTCAAAAAAAAATGGCCACGTGGTTTATGGACAGCCCCTTAGCACGCGTCGCTCGAAAACTCCGAGTGCTTGCAGGTCCTCCTCGAGCATCGTCCATGTCTCGTTTCCGTAGAGGACCACTGGTCTTATAAGCGTCTTGTACATTTTGCATTTGGTGAGGGGATGAATCTTTTTTGACCGCAATTTCTTCTGGAGCCCGTAGTAGGCACGACTTCCACTGATGATGCGTCTTCGTATTTCACGGCTCACGGAATTGTCAGCTATTAGCAAAGAACCGAGGTAGACGAATTCTTCGAAAGTATCCCCGTCTATCGTAACATTGCTGCCAAGGCTTGTCCTGTTTCGCCGGCTAGCATGTACATACTTTGTCTTAGCCACATGCACCACCAGTCCGACCTTTGCTGCTTCACGTTTCAGGCGGGTGTACAGTTCTGCCACTGTTCCAAATGTTGAAAAGAGCGATGTTGAAGAGTAGACATGAGAGTCCATCACCTTGTCGCAGTCCCCGGCGAGATTCGAATGAACTGGATAGTTCACCCGAAAGCCTTACGCAGTTTTGCACACCGTCCATCGTTGTTTTAATCAGTCTAGTCAGCTTACCAGGAAAGCCGTTTTCGTCCATGATTCTCCATAGCTCTGCGCGGTCGATACTGTCGTATGCCGCTTTGAAGTCGATGGACAGGTGATGCGTTGGGACCTGGTATTCACGGCATTTCTGGAGGATTAGCCGTACCGTAAAGATCTGGTCCGTTGTCGACCGGCCGTCGATGAAGCCGGCTTGATAACTTCCCACGAACTCATTCGTTTTAGGTGACAGACGACGGAAGATGATTTGGGATAGCATTTTGATAGCAGTTATCGTCCTGAAGTTCTCGCATTCCATATGGTCGCCTTTCTGGTGAATGGGGCAGATTACCCCTTCCTTCCACTCCTCCGGTAGCTGTTCGGTTTCCCAGATCCTGACTATCAGCCGATGCAGACAGGTGGCCAACTTTTCTGGGCCCATCTTCATGAGTTCAACTGCGATACCATCCTTACCAGCTGCTTTGTTGGTTTTGAGCTGGTGAATGGTATCCTTACCCGAGCAGGAACGAATAACTGACACATAACTGCAGCATACCAAAGTCAGGTATCATACCAAGATGAGGTATTGGTCGGTTAGCCTGGTATTAAAAATAACTAATTTTGGTATTGTGTGGGTATTTAGAAAATACCTCAACGAGTTATTGGTTTGGTGTTGAGGACTGTTTGAGGTATTATTTAGTTATGGAAAAATCACTATTTGTATGGAAAAATCGTCGATTATTATTTAGGTATTGCCATACCTGATGTCATTATTCACGAGTTATGCACAGAATACACACCAGTTATTATTTAAGGTATTTTACCTCTTATGCAGGGCTACTTAATACCTCATTCAGGTTGTAGGTATTCGGTTTTCCATACCTGAGTTTGGTATTCTTCAGCTATTTTCTCCTGCTCGGGTAACTTCCCTCAGCGTGGGAGTTGGTTTATTTCCGTCCTCCGCTGCACTGGCGTCGTCGTTTCCTCCATCGCCGTGGGCTCCCGTGCCTACGTTCTCCACGATGTTCAGGTGCTGATCGAAGTGCTGCTTCCACCTTTCGATCACCTCACGACCTCACGTCCGTCCGTCAAGAGGCCTTCGTCTTTATCCCTGCATATTTCGGCTCGCGGCACGAAGCCGTTGCGGGATGCGTTGAGCTTCTGATAGAACTTCCGTGTTTCTTGGGAACGGCACAGCAGTTCCATTTCTTCACACTCCGCTTCTTCCAGGCGGCGCTTTTTCTCCCAAAAGAGGCGTGTCTGCTGTTTCAGCTTCTGTTTGTAACGTTCCACGTTCTGTCGAGTCCCTTGCTGCAGCATTACCACCCTCGCTTCTTCTCCTCCAAAACCGTTCTGCACTCTTCGTCGAACCATTCGTTCCGTCGATTCCGTTCCACGTACTCGATGGTGCTCTCGGCTGCATCGTTGATTGCTGCTTTCACTGTACTCCAGCAGTCCTCTAGAGGGGCCTCATCGAGCTCGCCCTCGTCTGGCAACGCGGCCTCGAGATTCTGCGCGTATGCTGAGGCGACATCCGGTTGCTTCAGTCGCTCTAGGTTGTGCCGTGGCGGTCACCGGTACCGTACATTGTTGATGACGGAGAGTTTTGGGCGCAGTTTGACCATCACCAGATAGTGGCCGGGGTCGATGTTGGCCACGATAGGTCCTGACGTCGATAATGTTGGAGAAGTGCCGTCCGTCAATCAGAACGTGGTCGATTTGAGATTCCGTCTGCAGTGGTGATCTCCAGGTGTAACGATAAGGGAGGCTTTATTGGAAAAAGGTGCTACGTTTGGCCATATTTTTGGAGGCGGCGAAATCAATGAGTCTTAGGCCGTTTTCGTTCGTCGGTGGGCGCTGAACTTACCAATCGTCGGTCTGAATTCCTCCTCCTGGCCTACCTGAGCGTTCAAATCTCCTATGATGATCTTGACGTCGTGGCTTGGGCAGCGATCGTACTCGCGTTCGAGCTGCGCGTAAAATGCGTCCTTGTCATCATCAGTACTTCCGGAGTGTGGGCTGTGCACGTTTATTATGCTGAATTTGAAGAATCGGTCCTTGATCCTCAACCTGCACATTCTTTCGTCGATCGGCCACCAACCGATCACGCGCCTCTGCATATTACTCATCACGATGAAAGCTGTTCCCAGCTCACGTGTGTTGCCGCAGCTCTGGTAGATGGTATGATTACCTCTAAACGTTCGCACCATGGATCCTGTCCAACACACTTCCTGCAGCGCTACGATGCCGAACCCGCGGTCCTTCAGTAGATCGGCGAGTATGCCGGTGCTCCCAATGAAGTTGAGAGATCGGCAGTTCCACGTACCGAGTTTCCAATCGCAAGTCCGTTTTGTTCGCTGGGTTCTTTGCCGTTGGTCTCGGTTCGTATTATTCTGTTGCTGATTTTCCACTACAATGTTTTTTTTACGGCTGGCTCGTAGGGCCTGTCACCAAGCCCCTACTTTCCGGAGGACCATAGTGCACAGTTAGAGCCCTTAGAGCTTAGAGTCTTTCCCTGGCACTCGGACGTAGATCAGCCGCGCCTAACATGGGGATCAGACGCTGTTGTGAGCCGCTCCTCCTGGAGAACAGACGCTCAGGTTTATCGAAGCAAACCCTCCCAAACATTTTAGCAACAAGGTATGAAAACTTCTATTGAAATATTTAGTTTATAAGAGGGGCTCGAGGGTACAAATCGTACTTGGTAAATTTTACCCGATCTGGCTCAGTGACCTACCGGCTTTACTCCGTCCAGAAGTCCAAGAAAATGTTGATCCTACATATTTTCAAAATTAGGGGGTTATGCGAGTTGATGTACAACATTTGTTAAAATTCGGTTGATAATGGGCTGTTGAGAATTTTTTGAATTTTTGATTGGTTTACATTGGTTTACATGTAACTTGAAAGACGATTACCTGAAACTATATGCGAAACCCATATATAAATTTGTGTTTCACTAAAGATCCACTTTCTCAAGCACAAGGTTATTTTTTTTCGTTTGCAACGGTATCTTCTTCGGCTGTGATAGAATACAACAATGTAACACATTTGAGTTTCGGAAGCAATCTTTTATTATATGCAATATTAAAATTCTGAACGAGAAAATCAAAAATATTTACCGTTTGTCATACGCGCCAACTTGTGACGTAGTTGGGGGGGGGGGGCGAGGCCTCTCAAAATCAACCAAATTCGTAAAATTTCGACGCAGTTCATCTAGTTTAGGAATATTTACGTGAAAACTAGTGCATTGAGCTAAAAAAAGTTGAATTTTGTCCAATTTTGGAGAGCTTCGCCCCCCCCCCCAACTACGTCACAAGTTGGCGCCTATGCCGTTTGTTAAATAATTTAAATATGGTCCACATACTTTTTCTTCAGGACGCGCACCATTGCATTGTGATCGGATAGTTTTACCAAGTTTCACTTCTATACTATACTATGAGTTAGCTTTTCCTGTTGGTGTTGTGCGTTTTACAACGGATCGCGTCCCAGAAACAATGCCTAAGAAATTCGCCAAATGATATGTATGGTTTTTCTAAAAATAGGGTATTATACCATTTGGGCAGGTGTACCTATTTTGGGCACTTGCCGCTATAACTAAGTCAATTTCAACTCGATTGATTAGATTTTTTGTACAGAGTTAGATACTGTACGTGGCTAACTCTATACAAAATTTCAAATCAATCGTTTTGAAATTGACTTAGTTATAGCGGCAAGTGCCCAAAATAGGTACACCTGCCCAAATGGTACAAGACCCTATAGGTAAACAGGTAGTGAAGGGAAAAAGATATCTCATTAGCCAACGTCGATAAGTGTAAACAACTAACAAACTATCAAATGATTTTCTGAAGCAGGGAAATGCAAAAATGGCATGCCTCGTAAAACAAAAATAAATAAGGCAACACTATAATTGACTAATATATTAAATTAAGCTCGCTAATTATCGCTAATGAATCAACTCGCCTTCTACGCGCCTTTGAGTGAGTGCGATCATTTATCATTGGACTGAACTTTGCTCGGTGAGAGATGATTAGCAACTAAACGACGACGTTACTTTTTTTTTGCACTTTACCAACTAAAGTGCAGCGCGCGGTGGTGATGGTGCAGGCAGATCTGGTGGTGTGCAGCAATATGCATCCGAACATGATGAACACTAGGTACTGTGTCAAATGGCTGGACTCTCACGTGGTTGATCGAGGTATGGACCTACTACATCATCTCTATCGACTGTCTCGCACCTGCCGAAGACGTCGCATGCCAACAATTTTCAGCATCCTGTGAAGTAAGGTTAGGGAGTAGAATATCGTTACTGAAAGCAGATGACCATCATCCGTTTACTTACAATTTCTTCACATTGGGATAGTAACATCCGATGTACAATATCAGATTGATGGGAAAATTGCCGACCCAACTGAGTTGTGTTTTGTTTGCCAGTGCAACAGCGTACAGATAACCGCACCTTTCACTGGTCATACGCTTGTCTTCCGGCCGGACGGATTGGTTGTATTTCTGAAGCATGGGATAAAGAATTGATTAAATACTTGCATGTTAGAGCATACTAGCAGTGATTCCCAAAGTGAGTAGAACTGCTCCCAGGAAACAAAACATTGTAGCGGATACTTCAAAACATTTGAAAATTTAAGCGTTGGCGTTACACGCGTTTGAGCCTCAAATGAAAAAAAAACTAGATACTTCTATTGATGATTTGTAACAAATTAGTCCAGGCCCAAATTTCCAATACACATTTGCAGGTTTAAAACCCTTCGAAGCCGGATTTTTTCCAAGCGTTAATATGGAACTTTTTCTACGTTTTGCTGTTGCTTCGGTGCTCAATAGTATAAAAAGGGTAGAATATTTTATCTGGATATCCTAGGTCATCCAAACTATTCTTGAGTATAGATCCTAAAGTCTACGGGTGTAACGGTAACTTCTTTCATTATACAAAGCTACTATTTGTATTCTATCATGTCCAGTAAATCTTCTAAATGTTTTATGGACATCATAAGATCAGCCGGGGCCATCTTAACTATTATGATTTTTAATATCCAGCATCTACATCAATCGATGGAAGAGCTGTACCGCGCTAAGGACACACGAAAGTTCTACGAGAAGCTGAACCGCTCGCGCAGAGGCTTTGTGCCACAAGCCGACATGTGCCGAGATAATCACGGGAATATTCTCACGAGCGAGCGTGAGGTGGTCGAGAGGTGGCGGCAGCATTACGATGAGCACCTCAATGGCGACGTTGCAAGTAGCGAAGGTGGCGTGGTAACAGATCTAGGAGTATGTGCACAGGACGAAAGACTTCCGGCCCCTGACCTTCAAGAGATTGAGGAGGAGGTTGGCCGGTTGAAAAACAACAAAGCCGCTGGAGCAGATCAACTACCAAGCGAGCTTTTAAAATACGGCGGAGAAGCACTGGTGAGAGCACTACACTGGGTCATTACCAAGATTTGGGAGGAGGAAGTATTACCGGAGGAATGGATGGAAGGTATCGTGTGTCCCATCTACAAAAAGGGCGACAAGTTGGATTGCGGGAACTACCGCGCGATCACACTACTGAGCGCTGCCTACAAGATACTCTCTCAAATTTTATGCCGCCGTCTATCACCGATTGCAAGAGAGTTCGTGGGGCAATATCAGGCTGGATTTATGGGTGACCGCGCTACAACGGACCAGATGTTCGCCATCCGCCAGGTGTTGCAGAAATGCCGCGAATACAACGTGCCCACACATCACTTGTTCATCGATTTCAAATCGGCGTATGATACAATCGATCGAGAACAGCTATGGCAAATTATGCACGAATACGGATTCCTGGATAAACTGATACGGTTGATCAAGGCGACGATGGATCGAGTGATGTGCGCAGTTCGAGTATCAGGGACACTCTCGAGTCCCTTCGAATCTCGCAGAGGGTTACGGCAAGGTGATGGTCTTTCGTGCTTGCTGTTCTACATTGCTTTGGAGGGTGTAATAAGAAGAGCGGGGATAAACACGAGTGGGACGATTTTCACGAAGTCCGTTCAGCTGCTTGGTTTCGCCGATCATATTGATATTATTGCTCGTAAATTTGAGACGATGGCGGAAACGTACATCCGACTAGAGAGTGAAGCCAGGCGAATCGGATTAGTCATTAATGTGTCGAAAACAAAGTACATGATGGCAAAGGGCTCCAGGGAGGAATCACCGCGCCTGCCACCCCGAATTCATATCGACGGTGATGAAATCGAGGCGGTTGAAGAATTCGTGTACTTGGGCTCACTGGTGACCGCCGACAACGACACCAGCAGAGAAATTCAGAGGCGCATTGTGGCAGGAAATCGTTCTTACTTTAGACTCCGCAGAACTCTACGATCGAATAAAAATCGCCGTAACACGAAGTTAACCATCTACAAAACGCTGATTAGACCGGTCGTCCTCTATGGGCACGAAACATGGACCCTACGTACCGAGGACCAACGCGCCCTTGGAGTTTTCGAACGGAAGGTGTTGCGTACCATCTACGGCGGAGTGCAGATGGAAGACGGGACTTGGAGAAGGCGAATGAACCACAAGCTGCATCAGCTGCTGAGAGAACCAACCATCGTCCATACCGCGAAACTCGGGAGGCTACGGTGGGCGGGTCACGTCATCAGGATGTTGGATAGCAACCCGACTAAAATGGTTCTCGAGAGTCATCCGACCGGTACAAGAAGACGTGGAGCGCAGCGAGCTAGGTGGGTCGACCAAGTGGAGGACGATCTGCGGACCCTACGCAGAGTGCGGAACTGGAGACAAACAGCCATGGACCGAGTGGAATGGAGGCGGCTACTATGTACAGCAGAGGCCACCCCGGCCTTAGCCTGACCGGTAAGTATCTACATCAATTGAAGTTTCTGATTTGGCTATATGTATAGCGTTTATGTTGCATAATATGGAGCTCACATAATACAATCAGAGACTACGACATAGCTAAGTTATCAAAAAAAAAAAAAAAAATATGGTGTAACATTACTACCTGAAACGAAATCGCCTCATTTCACAGTGGTTGTTTTTATCAACTGAGCTTCACAACAGTAAGGAAGCCATTAATATCCCAGAAAATATTTAAAAAAACGCTTATTGTTCCTCCAACTACTTTGGTAAGTACGGTGGATTACGAACACTACTTAACGTAGTGGCAAAAGCTATTATCACAAGTGTAGACCTCAAGCTATGCTCTCCGGAGTAGTGTTGTTGATTTGGAATATCTCAAAACTATCTTGAAATGATTATAAATAACAGTTTAAAGTTTATTGTGAGAATAAGGACTGTTACTTTAAAGAGCTGAACTTCAGGATAGTTTGAACGACTCTCAATGTCCCAAGGTTCATAAGAATATATAGGAGACTTCAGGTTGATCCAGTCACCGCGATTGATAATGAAACGTTACTCAGTCTGTCAGATATTGCCGATGTTACGAATATAGAACTAAAGTTCTGAACTCCAAGATAATTTGGCTGACCTGGAACATTCCCATAGTGTCTCTAAATGACATTGTAACAGTTTGGGCGAACCTGAATGTCCCAAAGGTTTATAATAAACAAGTAGACTTCAGATTGGTCCAGTAACCACGGATAAATATGCAACGTGACTCAGTTTAGCTGGTACGGCTTTTATTACGAGTGTAGACCTTAAGTCCTTAAATCCAAGGTAGTTTGGCTGACCTGGAATAACCCTGTTGGGTCTCTAAATGACAATTGAGATTTCAAGAGCTTCACGGATCCCAGCAGATTATACAATATGATTATTTATGGCGAAAACACATAAAGTTATTCTCGTAGATTTGAAGGACTTCATTATAGAACTTTTTGGACGATCCTGAATGTCCCAAAGGTTTGTAATAAGCTTGTAGACTTCAGATTAATCCAGCAACTGTGGTTGATTATGCAACGTTACTCAGTATAACGGAGCCATCTCTTGTTACGAGTGTAGACCTGAAGTTCTGAACTCCAAGGTAATTTGGCTGACCTGAAATATTCATATAGTGTATATAAATGACATTGTAGATTTCAAGAGCTTCACGGAGCCAGTAGGATATGCATGCTGAAAATACATAAAATTATTCTTGTAGATTTGAAGGACTTCACTATAGGACAGTTTGGAACACCTAGAACATCCCAGAATAAAAAACACCTGATATTCTTGACAAGGGGTAAATAAATACATATAAATGTAACCCACATCCAAGTTCAGTTTTTAGATCAACTGGTATGTCAATTATTTCGTTTTTCCAAATTTCATGGTGTTCAAGATGGCACGGTAAAGGCTGGGTATGCTGCGCAATTCAGATCTCATTGTGATCCACTAGCCTCTGCCCAGCAACTCCTATCCCTACCTCCCCGCGGTACCGGCTGGAAACTATTTGCAACCTTAGGGAAGATCGGGTAACCAACCCCGGTGGGAGCTTTGGTCGTAGGCTGACAGGGAAGGGGGGGGATTGCTTCGGCAAACCTGAGCGTTTGTTCTCCAGGAGGAGCGGCTCACAACAGCGTCTGATCCCCATGTTAGGGGCGGCTGATCTACGTCCGAGTTCCAGGGAAGGACTCTAAGCTCAACTGTGCACCATGGTCCTCCGGAAAGTAGGGGGTTGGTGTCAGGCCCTACGAGCCAGCCGTAAAAAAACCATTGTAACGGAAAATCAGCAACATAATAATACGAACCGACACCAACGGCAACGACCCCAGCGAACAAAAAGGACTTGCGATTGGAAACTCGGTACGTGAAACTGCCGATCTCTCAACTTCATTCGGAGCACCCGCATACTCGCCGATGTACTGAAGGACCGCGGGTTCGGCATCGTAGCGCTGCAGGAGGTGTGTTGGACAGGATCCATGGTGCGAACGTTTAGAGGTAATCTTACCATCTACCAGAGCTGCGGCAACACACGCGAGCTGGGAACAGCTTTCATCGTGATGGGTAATATGCAGAGGCGTGTGATCAGTTGGTGGCCGATCGATGAAAGAATGTGAAGGTTGAGGATCCAGGGCCGATTCTTCTACTTCAGCATAATAAACGTTCACAGCCCACACTCCGGAAGTACTGATGATGACAAGGACGCATTTTACGCGCAGCTCGAACGCGAGTACGATCGCTGGCCAAGCCACGACGTCAAGATCATCATAGGAGATTTGAACGCTCAGGTAGGCCAGGAGGAGGAATTCAGACCGACGATTGGTAAGTTCAGCGCCCACCGACGAACGAAAACGGCCTACGACTCATTGATTTCGCCGCCTCCAAAGATATGGCCATACGTAGCACCTTTTTCCAACACAGACTCCCTTATCGTTACACCTGGAGATCACCACAGCAGACGGAATCTCAAATCGACCACGTTCTAATTGACGGACGGCACTTCTCCGGCATTATCGACGTCAGGACCTATCGTGGCGCCAATATCGACTCCGAACACTATCTGGTGATGGTCAAACCGCGCCCAAAACTCTCCGTCATCAACAATGTACGGTACCGGCGACCGCCACGGTACAACCTAGAGCGACTGAAGCAACCGGATGTCCCATCAGCATACGCGCAGAATCTCGAGGCCGCGTTGCCAGATGAGGGCGAGCTCGATGAGGACTGCTGGAGTACAGTCAAAGCAGCCATCAACGACGCAGCCGAGAGCACCATCGGGTACGTGGAACGGAATCGACTGAACGAATGGTTCGACGAAGAGTGCAGAACGGTTTAGGAGGAGAAGAACGCAGCGAGGCCGAGCATTAGCAAGGGACTCGACAGAACGTGGAACGTTATAGAAGAAGCGGAAACAGCAGACCCGCCTCTTTCGGGAGAAAAAGCGCCGCCTGGAAGAAGCGGAGTGTAAAGAAATGGAACTGCTGTGCCATTCCCAAGAAACACGGAAGTTCTATCAGAAGCTCAACGCATCCCGCAACGGCTTCGTGCCGCAAGCCGAAATATGTAGGGATAAAGACGGAGGCCTCTTGACGGACGGACGTGAGGTGATCGAAAGGTTGAAGCAGCATTTCGATCAGCACCTGAACGGCATAGAGAACGTAGGCACGGGAGCCCACGGCAACGGAGGAAACGACGACGCCAGTGCAGCGGAGGACGGAAACGAACCAACTCCCACGCTGAGAGAAGTTAAGGATGCCATTCACCAGCTCAAAACCAACAAAGCAGCTGGTAAGGAAGGTATCGCAGCTCAACTCATCAAGATGGTCTGCATCGGTTGATAGTCAGGATCTGGGAAACCGAACAGCTAGCGGAGGAGTGGAAGGAAGGGGTAATCTGCCCCATTCACAAGAAAGGCGACCATTTGGAATGTGAGAACTTTAGGGCGATCACTATTTTGAATGCTGCCTACAAAGTGCTATCCCAGATCATCTTCCGTCGTCTGTCACCTAAAACGAATGAGTTCGTGGGAAGTTATCAAGCCGACTTCATCGACGGCCGGTCGACAACGGACCAGATCTTTACCGTACGGCAAATCCTCCAGAAATGCCGTGAACACCAGGTCCCAACCCATCACCTGTTCATCGACTTCAAAGCAGCATACGACAGTATTGACCGCGCAGAGCTATGGAGAATCATGGACGAAAACGGCTTTCCTGGGAAGCTTACTAGACTGATTAAAGCAACGATGGACGGTGTGCAAAACTGCGTAAGGGTTTCGGGTGAACTATCCAGTTCATTCGAATCTCACCGGGGACTGAGACAAGGTGATGGACTCTCATGCCTACTCTTCAACATCGCTCTGAAAGGTGTGATGCGACGAGCCGGGCTCAACAGCCGGGGAACGATTTTCACAAAATCCGGTCAATTTGCGTGCTTTGCGGACGACATGGACATTATTGCCAGAACATTTGGAACGGTGGCAGAGCTGTACACCCGCCTGAAACGCGAAGCAGCAAAGGTCGGACTGGTGGTGAATGCCTCAAAACTAAAGTACATGCTGGTAGGCGGAACCGAAAACGACCGGATCCGTCTGGGTAGTAATGTTACGAGGATACCTTCGAGGTGGTGGAGGAATTCGCCTACCTCGGATCCTTACTGACGGCTGACAACAACGTGAGCCGTGAAATTTGGAGGCGAGCGACGCGTGCTAAGGACGATCTTCGGCGGTGTGCAGGAGAACGGTGTGTGGCGGAGAAGGATGAACCACGAGCTCGCTGCACTTTACGGCGAACCCAGCATCCAGAAGGTGGCCAAAGCCGGAAGGATACGGTGGGCAGGGCATGTTGCAAGAATGCTGGACAACAACCCTGCAAAGCTGGGGTTTGCAACTGATCCGGTTGGCACAAGAAGGCGTGGAGCGCAGAGAGCACGATGGGCGAACCAGGTGGAGCGTAACCTGGCGAGCATTGGGCGCGACCAATGATGGAGAGCGGCAGCCACAAACCGAGTATTGTGGTGTACTATTGTTGATTATGTCTTGTCTTAAATGTGATGTTGAACAAAAAATGTATGTATGTAATGGTGTTCAAGATGTTCTAGGTTGTCAGTGAAGCCCCAAATACAAATATTCCCATTTTTCGCTAATAGAGGACTCAATTTGTAGCAAAGAACGAAGACAGTATTCTGTTTTATCGAATGGGTGAATTTATACAGCCGTTTCTATGTTGGGGTCATATATGACCCTTCCGGTTCCAAAGGGTTAAGCATATGTACATGTGTCATAGATATAAATAAAATAATTTCATGATTTCGCAGAATCTCAAGCACCCAGTTGAGTAATCTTTCAAAACTTTTGTAACAAGTTTAAAGGGGGTGATAGCACCAACTGTGCTAGAACAATTATGATGGTAGTTTAGTTAGTACTTACCGCACCAGGCGTATCTGTGAAAGCCTCTTGAAGAAAGTTGGTAGCGGTTGGACCGGGACAAAATATCGTTATGTTTACTTCGAATGGCTCATTTCTAAGAGTCTCAAAATAACCCTAGGAAGAAAAAGAAAACAGCTTCCAATTACCCGAGTTTGCATTATAGACACAACAAATTTGCTATCTTATTACGAATTGCTAATTGAAAAGGTAGACGCCGAAGCGATAAAGAATTGTTTATTACGTCACATTTAGCTTCGCCGTTATCTTTCCCTCCGAATATAACAAACAGCTACCTACATGTATTGCATGCTTAGCGCCGGTATAGCTCGCCGAGTTCGGTGCTCCTATCAAGCCGGCTGTGCTGCTCGTAACGGCCAGGTGACCCTTGATCGAGTTGCGAATGAAAAAGTTCAGCGCAATTCGCGACAGATGAACCACCGAGAAGACATCCAGCTCGAACAGTTCCCGGTCGACCTTGACGTTGATGTTGTTCCATTCGGCCCGTTGCGACCGGCCGGCATTGTTCACCAGGATGTCCAACGTTTTGAAGTGGTCAATTACCATGTTAAAGTAGTCGTTGTGGTGGTTCACGTCCAGCATGTCCATCTGCAGGACGTAGACGTCGTTCGGTCCGAGGGTGCCATTGGATTGTGCTAAAGTGGGGTGGAAGAAGGTAGTAGAGAATTTTTCATGGGCTGATTAGTGTAATAGTAGCTATTTTGCAGATGCATGCTCATTTTGTTTTGAAATTCATGCTCGCTCATGACCTAGTTTATCAACCACTAGCCCAGTTATTCTAGATATAGACTCATAGATTCTCCAAGCTGGACTGCATGACGACCGTGCTAACAGGGAGAAGGTCGGGGGTAATAGCGAGTGACTTTAATGCCTGGGCCGTGGAATGGGGAAGCCGTTTCACGAACTAGTGGGGTCAGATACTGCTAGAGGCACTGGTTATGCAGGTGGTGTTCGCCGCTGCAAAAGCCGAGATAAGGGCAGGCAAAAAGGTCTGCTTTGAGGGTCTCTTTTTTTTTCTAAACCATATTGGAAGAATCTGCTCAACAGACACCCTAACAGGAAGGTTAAGGCCGTCTTCCACAACAAAAGTAAAAGCCAGGACTACTCTCTTCTCGACCCACTAAACACATTCCTATAGTCGCCTAACCCTTCGTCTCTCCGGAACCACCAAGAAGGCATTGCTTCAGAGACGGGCTAGTGCACATCACACCCTCAAGGTTAGCTTCCTAGCCTGCAGCAACGAACATCGATGACTCACTTTGGAGAGTCCATCACGGTAGCATGCTGGCGCCGAGTGGTCCTCACCACTACCTTTGTCCTCGGAAGGGAGACAGGGTGAACCCCGCCCACACCCAACTGTTTTGCAGACATCAAGAACTGATGCCTACGTGCAACCAGATCTGACCTGCTGAAGGCAAGGGTATCACTATTTTTCAGGTTCTATCAGCTGCACTAGAAGGTTACTGACAGCAGGGTCTCCCTTGCTGAGGACTCCTTTTCCAACCGCGGGCTCGGATTCAGCCCAGTAGACCGACGCCACGACATCAACGCCACCAGGGCTTCCTTTCCGCGGTCAACCCTGGAAGAACCCTTCGATATGCTTCTGGATGAATTTCTTGCAAAATGTCTGAAAGGTATTAGCCAAGGTCAAGAAATAAACCCTTAAGAGATTTCTAAAGGAGCACATGAAAGAATCTCTGAAGGGTGAAGGAATTCCCAAAGGATCACCGGAAAATTTTCTGGAATAATAGGAAGAATCTCTGAAAAAAGGTTTTCATAAATCCTTAGAGAAGTTTACGATCCGACCCCTGGAGAAATATCGAAGGATCTTATAGAAACCCCCTGGAACTTCCAGAGGAATCTCTTGAAAATTTTCTGGAGGAACTCCTGAAGAAACGTCTGAGAGAATCCCTGGAGGGATTCCCGAGAAGAATCGCGAGAAATCGAAGAAATTCTACTCTAAAGAATTATCGTACTGATCAAGAAAAATCATATAAGGTTCAATATTGAAGTAAATAATTTCCTTAGGGGCGTACCGGTATATGGGGCACTTGAATTTGAAATCCTTGAGTAACAAGTTCAGATTTTGTCATGACAGCAGTGGCCTCAAATTAGTTTTAGAAGAGAATATCCTTATAAGAGCCGTGCGATATTGTGAATTTTTATCTGGAGAAATCCTTTATAAAATTTCTGGTGAACGTCCTCATCGATTCTCTCTAAAATGTATAGCATTGTGATGATGGAAGTAGCAATTCAATAAAACTAGTAGTAGCAATTCACTAAAATGGAAAAAAATAAACAAGCTAACGTCAATTATGCCGCCGCCGCTGCCTCAAGTTACTATAAACGCCGCCGCCAGTGTAATCTGATTCGACGCACACGTCTTCTGCTCTACTGCTCTGTAGAAGCCTCTTGTCTTGGCTATCACGATCTTATAGGCATAACTCCACGAATTCTCATTAGCACTCTGACAGAGACCCCTCGAAGCAGGCCTTTTTGCTTGCCCTCCCATTCCTCAGCGCGGCTTTTGCAGCGGCGAACGCCACCCGCCATTCGATTCGCTCTTGCTCAGATCGTGCGCGCTACATCCGCCGCCTACCCCGTAGGCAGGCGCGGCGCATGTCAGTGATCACTTGATGTCGTAAACATCGGTTCCGCGAGACACCGTTCTAGAAATGTAGCCAAACTTTCGATCCTTCCGCGTATCAAACCTCCGACACCGGGACGGAGCGCAACACGAACACGTCCGTTCGTTTCCAAATCTGCCAAAAGAAGCATGTACTACTAGGTTATATATCCTACCGGCTGCGCCATTGTCGTAAACATCGGTTCCGCGAGACACCGTTCTAGAAATGTAGCCAAACTTTCGATCCTTCCGCGTATCAAACCTCCGACACCGGGACGGAGCGCAACACGAACACGTCCGTTCGTTTCCAAATCTGCCAAAAGAAGACCGACCAAGCCAAAGCCGAGCAAGCCTGAAGCTTCGCCTGCTAAGTCGATTTATTTTAATTCAGCACATCTGTCAATCTACTGTTATGTCGACTATCAGTATGCACTGAAACAAAACAACTAATCCAAACCGTGTTTTTGCCGCTTGCCATTTTACACATATGTTTATGATTACTCTACTACTAGGTTATACATACTACATTCTTCCCCTTCCCTACTCTTCTTGTGATGCAAATATTTATCTTTTTCTTACTTCTGTAGTTATAAGCAGTCTAGGTACATATATAGTTTGAACTAAACTTACTACCACTTAGTTTTCTTTGATTCCTTCAACGCGTTTACTTCAAAAAAATCGATTCAATCCGTAGCTTATCCAAATTCTATTGAAATGAAATCCAATGCAAACACAACCTAAATTCAATCCTAATTTATTACAAATTTGCTTTAAATGGACCGTTAAACTCACTAGAACTAAATTAACCAATAGAACTAAATTAACAGTAGCCTTGTGTAATTTATAACATCAAAATTCATTCCAAATTAAATCTAACTAATCATGACTCAAATCGATTCTAAATCCAATCCCCATGCATTCCAAATTCGATTCAATATTAATCCAAATTCATCCTGAAAACAACCTTAATCATAAACCCTCCCAAATCCATTCGTATGCCATTCAAAACACAATCCCAAACAAAATAGATTTCGTTTCCGAGTCCAATTCACACCCATGCATATTCAATCACATTTCTAATGCAATCCAATTCCTATAAAAATTGTCTAATCTAAACTCAATCCAGCTTATTCCATTAAAAATCTTGCCCAAATCCAGTTTACTTCAATTGGCTTTTTTACCGGCGTTGAGATAATCCCATATTCTGAATCTGCATGCCAAACTGAGCCGAAATCCAAATTTTGTGAAGTTTGTATGGGAGCGATTTGTCGAACCACTTCTCGTCGCAGTTTGTACGGGGCGAAGCTGTCAAACAGTTGCCCAGCTGTCAAAAGGTGATTTCAAAAAAATCTCTTTGAAATTGATTGTAGGTACCAAATTAAAGTTCTAATAATCTGAGACAAATCATAGTGGCTCAGAAAACAGTGCTCTTTCGTATAAAATCAAAAAAAATCTATCATTTTACAAAATTAAAAAACCCAATTCAGATACAATCCAGATCTATTCTTACCCATGTACAATCTTGAGCAATTATAAACGAATCCAAATCCGATCCAAATTCATTCATTACCAAACCCAATCCAATCCACTTAAAATTCAATCTTATTCCAATCCAAACTCAATCAAATCAACCCTGAGATACGTTCTCTCACGCGACTTCTAACAATACATGTCTTATTTGCGTCCTCCAAACATAACCTTTTTTTATTCGCGTCCTTTCGCACGAATAGAAACATAACCGTTTTTTTGATTCGCGTCCTCTCAATCTTAAACATAACCTTATCGATCCGCGTCCTCGCGCACGTACCCAAACATAACCTTTTTCTTGATCCGCGTCCTCTCGCACGAATCCAAACACAAGTTTTTTTCTTGATCCGCGTCCTCTCGCACGAATCCAAAACATAACCTTTTCGATTCGCGTCCTCTCGCACGAATCCAAACACAAGCTTTTTCTTGATCCGCGTCCTCTCGCACGAATCCAAACACAAGTTTTTTCTTGATCCGCGTCCTCTCGCACGAATCCAAAACATAACCTTTTCGATTCGCGTCCTCTCGCACGAATCCAAACACAAGCTTTTTCTTGATCCGCGTCCTCTCGCACGAATCCAAACACAAGTTTTTTTCTTGATCCGCGTCCTCTCGCATGAATCCAAAACATAACCTTTTCGATTCGCGTCCTCTCGCACGAATCCAAACACAAGCTTTTTCTTGATTCGCGTCCTCTCGCACGAATCCAAACACAAGTTTTTTCTTGATCCGCGTCCTCTCGCACGAATCCAAAACATAACCTTTTCGATTCGCGTCCTCTCGCACGAATCCAAACACAAGTGTTTTCTTGATCCGCGTCCTCTCGCACGAATCCAAAACATAACCTTTTTGATTCACATGCTCTCACACAAAACATCATCCACAATTAGAACTCTGTACCGTATCGTTACACTGCAAAAATTATACAATGGCCGCCGAACTTTTCGATGCCATGCTTCGGAAAATCCATTCAACCATAAATGAAAATCTGTTTGTCTTCAAACACCGATCCATTTACAATACATACCAATCACTGGGAGCCGCTGCGCCATTGTCGTAAACATCGGTTCCGCGAGACACCGTTCTAGAAATGTAGCCAAACTTTCGATCCTTCCGCGTATCAAACCTCCGACACCGGGACGGAGCGCAACACGAACACGTCCGTTCGTTTCCAAATCTGCCAAAAGAAGCATGTACTACTAGGTTATATATCCTACCGGCTGCGCCATTGTCGTAAACATCGGTTCCGCGAGACACCGTTCTAGAAATGTAGCCAAACTTTCGATCCTTCCGCGTATCAAACCTCCGACACCGGGACGGAGCGCAACACGAACACGTCCGTTCGTTTCCAAATCTGCCAAAAGAAGACCGACCAAGCCAAAGCCGAGCAAGCCTGAAGCTTCGCCTGCTAAGTCGATTTATTTTAATTCAGCACATCTGTCAATCTACTGTTATGTCGACTATCAGTATGCACTGAAACAAAACAACTAATCCAAACCGTGTTTTTGCCGCTTGCCATTTTACACATATGTTTATGATTACTCTACTACTAGGTTATATATACTACACTTGAGTCCACCAGTCCACCAGGTGGTCTCCCATTTCTAGGGTGAACTTGCCTAGGCATGGTTACATCGCATGTACGCGATAGCACCGCTACGGCGCTACCAGCTCTTCTTCGCTTAAACCGAGTCGGTTTTGCTAATGGCGGAACACCTCCCTGAACATCTCGATGTTGAAAGATGTCTTCCATCTACGAGGCTTGGCCTTGGCCAAGCCGCATCTTCCTCTTCTCGCTGCTGTTGTTGTAATCGATACTGTAGACAACCGCCAGGCTGATGTATCCTTCGCCTACCCTCCAGTTCGAACTACTTGTCAAACCAGGATTACAAAAAATAACGCCAAAAATCGACTCCGCTCTGTTTCGGCTAATGGTACTATTGGTACCGACATTAACCAGATTGACATCTAGCATAGCCATAGCTATCCTCGCAAGTTCCACATCGGTAACTCTCTACTCATCGCCAGCCCCAGTCCCCGGCTGTCCTACGATAGCAGGCCAAGAACTAGAATCATGACGTGGGAAAAGCTCCTCTATGATCCCCTCCAACATCTTTGGAGATGGCTCTGTAGGAGCCATTACACCTTTCATCTTGGCCATCACGATCCTGTAGGGATCATCCCACGGATTCGCATTGGCACTCTGACAGAGACTCCGAAGCAGACCTTTTTGCTTGCTCTTATCTCGGTCTTCTGCGCGGCTTTTGCAGTGGTGATTCGTCCCCATCCGTCGTACGACTCGCTCTTCCTCGGATCGTGCTCGCTGCATCCGCTGCCTAGCCCGTAGGCAGGCGCGACGCAGGTCAGCAGGGCTTGACCTTGGCCTAGCCGCCTCTTACTCTATCCGCTGTCTGTTGTTGTGCTCGATTCTGTAGTGAACCGCGAGGTGATCGCTGTGGGTGTAGCTATCTACTCTCCAGTTCGAACTACTTGTTAGGTCAGGACTACAAAAAGTAACGTCAATAATCAACTCTGTACCGTTTCGACTAAAAGTATTCTTGATTCTGACAATAACAAGGAAAACATCTAGTATGGCTAATGCCTCTAGCAGGATCTGACCCCGCTGGTTCGTAAAACGGCTTCTCCACTCCATGCCCCAGACATTGATGTCACTTGCTATTACCACTGGCCTTCGCCCTGTCAGCACGGTCGTGATACAGTCCAGTATCTGCGTGAACTGCTCGATCGACTACCGCGGAGGCACATAACATCTACAGAAGAAGACCTGATTTATTTTGGCGACCAAGAAGCCCTCGTAAGTAGTAGGCACCAACTCCTGCATGGGGTATTTAACCGTCGTCCATATCGCCACCTGAAACAAGTCTCTGGTGGCTCATGCAAGGTCAGTTGTCACACTGCCCAGTCTACCTTAAGCTTCCCTACTCTAACGGGCTTATTACCGTCCGCCACAAATAACTGTACCAAGGCTAACAGTGTTCTTGCCGGGCCCTTAAGGGAATTACGGAATTCCGTAGCCCAACGGCTGCGGTGGCCACCTGCACGCTGCACCTCGCATTGTTGCCGTAGTGCCGTTACGAGCTCTTGCGCGTTAGTGATCACCTCTAGGTTTATAACCTTCAGAGTCGTCTTCGTTGTAAGAGCCCTCACCTCAACGCCCTCACCAAGAACCTCTTTCGCCATACATTTGTAGACGGGGCACGTCGGCTTTCAGATCCACGTGCTTGGCGTCGCTCCTCTTCGCCTTCAAGACTTCCGAGTACTTGTACTGTTCAGTCTTGATGACGAGCGCTTCGCCTTTCTCGCGTTCTCGCGTTCTCTCCTACGTCTTTTAGGTTTGGTGTCCCTACGCTCCTGCACATTCTTTGCCTTCTCGTTTCTCTTCTTCCGCTTCTTCCGCTCCACAATAGTCCAGGAGGCGTCCTCCCTCTGACCCTCTATAACTTGTAGTTGCTGAGGACGTACCAATGGTCACATCTCAGTTGTCACACTGACCAGTTTACCTTAAGCTTCCCTACTCTAACGGACTTATTATCGTCCGCCACAGTTGAGTGTACCGAGGCCAACTGTGTTCCTGCCGGACTCTTCCGTAGCCTAACGGCTGCTGGTGCATCTCGCATTGTTACAGCAGTTGCCTTACTAACTCTTCTGCGTTAGTGATCTCGTCCAGGTTTTAAGCCTTCAGAGTCGCCTCCGTTGTAAGAGCCCTCACCTGAACGCCCTCACCAAGAACCTTTTCCGCCATACATTTATAGACGAGGCCCTTGTGTTCCTTCGTTCCTTGAGGTCGAGGATTATTTCACTTGTACGACCCAGTCAGCATACGATCGTATATGATGTTGAATAGGATGCAAAAGTGGAGGCGATATACGCACATTTTACACGCGGTTAAATGGACACGGACACGTTCAATGTTTCCTGTGAGCTGTTCGCTCTTTGAAGGAAGCACGACACTAGACAACGGACTAGCATGCAACGCCCAGTGGCACAGACGAAAACTTTCCCTGACAGCTGCGGCGGGAATCGAACCCGCGCTCCTCAGCACGATGCGACCACAGAGAACAGACATCCAAGTCCACTTCAGAAAGTGTGTAAGGAATTTAACGGCCATTTGAAATCGGCAACACAAGTGGCAATACCGTGGCGCTGCAATCGGATAATTTCTCATACTAATTAAAGTCACCACTTGAAATGTTTCAATTCACCACTGACTGTGGCAATATGGTGTTTGGTGGCGTTAGTGTTGTCATTGTATATTGGTTTGAAACCTTACTCAAGTGAAGATTCAAATCCTTACACAACTTTCTGATTGAAATTTGTTCTAGCCTGGATGTCTGTTCTCTGTGATGCGACTAAATGCTTGGTGACACTAGCCGCACGACCACGAAGCCACACGCATATGGCCTCCACTTTATCATCCTATGCAACATCATATAAGACTTTGTGTTAGCTGGGAAGTTGTGCACGTCGGCTTACAGATCCGTGTGCTTGGCGTCGCTCCTCATCGCCTTCAAGACTTCCGAGTGCTCGTACTGTTCAGTCTTGATGACGAGTGCTTCGCCCTTCTCGCGCTTGACACCTCCTTTCCTAAGTCTGTTAACCCTTTAAAACCCAATCCCGCCTTTAGACGGGGTATAGTTTGAGCATTTTTGTAATTTTTGTTTCGTGAAAAATCCAATTTTTTATATTTTTAGCTGATATTTAGGACTGTTCTGTATATCTCAAAATGGTTTTTGGTGTATTTTAAAGCGCATTTACATTTTTTTTAAATCATTGAAAAAAATGATGTTTTAGTCACCTTTTAGAAGTCATTGTTTATTTTGTATTGAATCGCTACAATTAACATATTTTAAATTTTTCCCAAATCATTCTATCCTTGTTTAATAGTTTAAGGGAATCGAATACACTCTAAAATTATTTTCCTTAAAATTACACGGAAAATAATATTTTCTGTGAAAAAAATTTTAAATAATAATATTCGAACAATAATCATAAAATCTCAAAATGTTTTCATCTCAAAAAATCCGTTCCCCAAATTGGCTTCCAGGAAAAATATAAAAGTGTGGGGATGTTAAAAAATAAAAACTAGAAAAATCAAAAACTGAAATTCACGAAATCGAGATTTAAAAAGAATCATCTTCCAAAACATGTTTAAATCGATTTTAGATGACGAAAAATGATATTTAGATTAAAATCAAAAATTTGGGTATTAGAGGGTTAAGTTTGGTGTCCCTACGCTCATGCACATCCTTTATGCACATCCTTTGCCTTCTTCCTCTTTCCGCAATAGTTCAGAAGGTGTCCTCCCTCTGACCCTCCATAACTTGTAGTTGCAGATACCAATGGTCACAATTGTAACAGTTACTGCCGACTTTCGGGGTAGCAACCGTCTCGCCTTGCGTGCGTCACCTGGTAGCTCCTCATCTTCTGCGAATGCTTGTTAAAAGCAATCTCTTCCACCGCACCACCCCCTTCCATTTCAACAACGTGGTTCATGGATGGCCTCTAATAAGGGCCTGCGTGAGGTCCTTACTGATATAAGACTTCAAGGACGCAAAGTCAATGATGAAGTCAAGCTGCTCTGCAGTCCATCGCAAAGAGCGCATCTCTAATTTTGTTGATGGGAAGAAAATGGAGTTTCCTACGAAATTGTGGACTCAGTTTTATCTATGAAAACATATGTTGTATAAATGAAATGAATAAACGAGTGTGTAGTTTAAATTTTTTAAATTCAGTCCAGCTTATAAATGGAATTGATTATCTCATTATTCAAAGCATCTTTCCTCGATGTATTAAAAGCACTCAAGTAGGATTTCTTTTGAGCGATTGCCTGCTCGCTATCATTCATTACTCTGGGTATTGTGGATTTAGCACTAAATTGGTGTCGGAAGTAACTTCATTGACTTCCGCTGCCTTTCCTATGCGTTAAACATAACGTCGGAAGTAGTGCGCTGTATAGAGCATCAGATTAACTATATACAGCGCACTATTTCCAACGTTATGTTTAACGCATAGGAAAGGGCGCGTAAGTCAATGAAGTTACTTCCACCACCAATTTGGTGCTAAATCCACAATATAAGAGTCACAGAGGACTTTCCAGTGTAGTGTTGATTCACACGAATATGCATATGAAAACCATGGATGTAATCATCGACAATGCATTCTACGTATTTCAGAAGAAATGTGGTCTGAAACTGTGGTTTCTTGTATTACGCACGTTCCTTTTTTATCGCAGTATTTCACGTATTACTGGCGTCCGTCACGTCACTTCATATTACGGCACCAACTTTTTTCGATCGAAATGTTGCGAGAAATAGAGAGCAAACTACCCTTGATCAACAAGTTCACCTACCTATACAATCTTGCTTAACCTTAAGCAGTTCGGAAATGTTTCGAGCCGATAAGCACAAGCGCACCCCGTTTTTCGCAAGCGCTATGGCCAAATCCCGTCCAATGCCACTCGATGCACCGGTTATCCATACGACTTTTCCCTTCAGCGATGCTAAAAAAACGAGAATCATCGATTAGAAATGCGGGAGAACTATCCAATCATGCAAAGGGTCTGCAGACAGTTAGGCGGATGCTTACATATGGGTTTGCCCAATTTGGACAGCACGAAGAGTTCAATGTCCGCATCGAGTACCAACCATAGAATGAGGCGCACCAGGAAGTACAGAATCGTACAGATGGCCACAAAGTTGAAGAAGAAAGCCATATTTTACCGAATAAGAAATGTCTCACCACCGCTGAGGCACACGCCCCGCTCTAATCTGATGCGCTTAAAAAAAAATTCCAGCAGCTATCATACGCGATGACGACAGAAAACACTACACGAGCTACCGACCGACCGACGATGAGATGATGCGCGAAGTAGACGACAACACGTCGCCGTTCCTACTGACCCAAAACGACGATAATACAAGTACGCGTTGACTGAGCCGAGCTGACTGCCTGCCTACCAACCTATATCGTGTCAACAATGAAAATGTCTGCGCCGACTTAAGGGGAACTGGCATGGAACGCACCCTAGGAGTAATACTTCCCACGAGTGTAGCGTAGAACACCTATCATACTACACAAATTTACTAAACGGCTTCGTCAATGAACCGCATTTCTTCAGAACTCCTAAACAGTCTTTAAAAAGCTAAAGCTTTGCAAATGTCCTTGTAAATCCACTGGAACACTACAAATGCTCAAAAGATTCATCAAACTATTTTTCAAAACTTCTTTGTCTGAGACGTAACTACAGCATGTTCTATTCGCTGTTATAGTGCTTTTATCCAAGCTTTTATCGTTTAACTATTTATTTCGGCCTGACTAAAACAGAAAATTTTCTTAGAAGACGCATTCTGTTCTGATTCTCCTTCGTATCGCGTATCAAAACTGAACATGTCTGCTGCGCCCGGCTCAAAGTTAGAGTTGATGCGTATATGTGTGACTATCGCGATATGTTTTGTACGCGCGAATCGAACACCACTCGAAGAATCACATAAAACTGCCTAGGTAGCACTTTTTGTTATTATTGTTTGCTTAGCAGCGATATATGACACAGTTTTTCGTACACTCGGTCCCACTGTGACGGTGAGCCGCATATCACTTTCTACGGAAATGCAATTGCGCTGCTGACTGACTGAGACGCCCGCTCAGCTTTAAGCTTATACTTATTTTAGGGAAACGCATGTACGCCGATGGAGAGAGATGCTCTGAGAGCATGTGGAATCTCTGAACCGTACCTGTGGTTGGTGAGAAATCACGGTGAATGTCAATAGCATAGCATCATGTGCGCCGATTGCTCAGGCTCAGTACATTGTACTTGTTTTCTAAACTACCTGTTGAATCTCCGAACATCGATGGTGTCTTTTGTGCTAATGTAGTGGTGTATACGTTTCGTGTTTGGCTACTCGTGCATAAGTATGGGCGAAGTCACTTTATCGATAGAGAGTGTCGACATTCACTAATATTTTCGAGATGTACGTTTAAGCTCTTATTGGAAAGTAATTAATTGCTGAAACTTTTTTTACAGCCTTCTAGAGTAATGTTGCTAGGATATGGTAGAACTAGCTATAGAAATAGATAATAACACATAATTTATGACTCCAAGTTTTGTGAAAAGTTCACCGGTATTGCCTGAAGACCATACGACCTTTCTCGATTCTGCACTCAAGGTGAGCTTTCCATGAAAGCTTGGAATCAAGAATAACTTCAACATACTTGACCTAATCAGTCACATCAGTTTCAGGTCGAAAAGGGTGTCGTTGGCAAAACCACAAACAGCAAAACCGCTCTTATTGAGTTGCCTCAGTAGCGTTTCTGCTATGAGATTCCACTGAAGCGGCAACAAGACTCCCCCTGGGGGGCATCCACTCAATTTCCTAATAGCTGCTTGACGCAATGTCGAAAAGAGATGTCGGTTTTTGAGCATTTGGTGAATCCAATTAAAAACCATGAAAGATGTGCCATAATCCCGTGTGGCTTCCAATATGTCATCGAAAGGCACACTTGATATCTAAGAAAACACCAAAGCAGGATTCCTTTTGAGCAAATGCTTTCTGGATATCATAAACAATCTTGTGTAAAAGAGTCACAGTGGTCTTATCAGATTGGTAGGGCATGTTGGTTCACATGAAGAGGCACGTTAGCCAGGATGATCCGCAATGCGTTCTAAGCATTTCAAAATAAAAGAGACCAAACTGATTGGTTTGGAACTCTTTGCTTCTTCATAAGACACATGACCCACTTTGGGAATAAACTTTATAGTAGGTACAGTAGACGTTCGATAAGTGCAACACGTTTACGTTTCACTTACCGAATGAAATTCTATAACTACAACAACTGACAGACGTCACATAACTTTCAGTTGCTGCAGAATGCAACCAATGTGCATTCAAAAAACATTACATTGCAACAAAAGTGCATTTTGACAGATAGCGGTGCGATAAGGCAAAATTGTTGCACTTAGCGGACTTGCAGTCAAAAAGCATTGCAGTTAAAGCGTATGCACCGAGCGAACGTCTACTGTAATATCCTGCCTAGATTTGGGAATATACCCTGTAGCAGAACTGCAAACAATGGGCTGCAAAACGGTGAGTCGATAAGGAGAGTGTCCAATATAGCTCTGGCCCTCACAAGTTCCTACCTCATGCTTCCACGGGTCAAACGGTGACAAAGACCGCCAGCTAAGAGTTGTGTTCTTAGCTGGTAGTGCAGCCTGGGCACTGTTGTCCTTCTGACTTCAGCTAGATTGAGGAGGTACGATCCGAGTGTCTGTTCACCAAGGAGGTGCGGCTCAAACAGCGTCTGTTCTGGCATCCAGCGGCTGAGTAAGAAACGCTGCACCACGCCCAGCTAGATCCAAGGTGGTAGCCCCATCAGCGTGGTCGTCCCAGTGTTGGTTGGGACGTTAAACAGAACTGGCACGATGGCCCTCCGGCGAGACAGGAGTGTTGGCGTAGGCCCAATAAGCCACCCGTAAAAAACCCCATTGCGAATAACATAGGAGAAAATACGACTCGATACAATCGGCAAAGACCCACGCGACGAAATAAGGACTACGATTGGAAACTTGGAACATGGAATTGCAAGTCACTAGGTGTCGCAGGATGTGACAGGATAATCTACGACGAACTACATCCCCGCAACTCCGACATCGTGACGTTGCAGGAACTTTGTTGGACTGGACAGAAAGTGTGGAAAAGCGGGCATCGAGCGGCTACCTTCTACCAAAGCTGTGGCACCACCAATGAACTGGGAACAGGATTTATAGTGTTGGGCAAGATGCGACAACGTGTGATCGGGTGGCAGCCGATCAACGCAAGGATGTGCATGTTGAGAGTTAAGGGCCGTTTCTTCAACTACAGCATCATCAACGTGCACTGCCCACACGAAGGGAGACCCGATGACGAGAAAGAAGCGTTCTACGCGCAGTTAGAGCAAACATACGATGGTTGCTCGCCGCGTGACGTGAAAATCGTTGTCGGCGACATGAACGCGCAGGTAGGAAGGGAGGAAATGTACAGACCGGTAATCGGGCGAAACAACCTGCACGCCGTATCGAATGATAACGGCCAACGATGCGTAAACTTTGCAGCCTCCCGTGGTATGGTAGTCCGAAGCACCTTCTTCCCCCGCAAAGATATCCACAAAGCCACCTGGAGATCACCCGACCAACAAACAGAAAACCAAATCGACCACGTTCTAATCGACGGTAAATTCTTCTCAGATGTAACCAACGTCCGCACATACCGCAGTGCGAATATAGATTCGGATCACTACTTAGTCGCTGTATGCATGCGCTCAAAACTTTCGACAGTTATCACCACACGTCGAAGTCGAACGCCACGGCTCAACATCGAGGAACTTCGTAACGTAGAAGTGGCTCAAGACTACGCGCAGCAGTTAGCAGTGGCCCTACCAACGGAAGAGCAGCTTGGCGCAGCTACACTTGAAGATGGCTGGAGGGACATCCGATCCGCCATAGGTAGTACCTCGGCTACAGCACTAGGCTTCGCGACTCCGAATCACAGAAACGACTGGTACGACGGCGAATGTGAACAGTTGAAAAACGAGAAGAATGCAGCATGGGCGAGAATGCTGCAACACCGTACGAGAGCGAATGAGGCACGTTACAAACAGGCGCGGAACAGGCAGAACTCAGTCTTCCGGATGAAGAAGCACCAGCAGGAAGAACGAGATCGCGAAGTGATGGAAGAGCTGTACCGCGCTAAGGACACACGAAAGTTCTACGAGAAGCTGAACCGCTCGCGCAGAGGCTTTGTGCCACAAGCCGACATGTGCCGAGATAATCACGGGAATATTCTCACGAGCGAGCGTGAGGTGGTCGAGAGGTGGCGGCAGCATTACGATGAGCACCTCAATGGCGACGTTGCAAGTACCGAAGGTGGCGTGATAACAGATCTAGGAGTATGTGCACAGGACGAAAGACTTCCGGCCCCTGACCTTCAAGAGATTGAGGAGGAGGTTGGCCGGTTGAAAAACAACAAGGCCGCTGGAGCAGATCAACTACCAAGCGAGCTTCTAAAATACGGTGGAGAAGCACTGGTGAGAGCACTACACTGGGTCATTACCAAGATTTGGAAGGAGGAAGTATTACCGGAGGAATGGATGGAAGGTATCGTGTGTCCCATCTACAAAAAGGGCGACAAGTTGGATTGCGGGAACTACCGCGCGATCACACTACTGAGCGCTGCCTACAAGATACTCTCTCAAATTTTATGCCGCCGTCTATCACCGATTGCAAGAGAGTTCGTGGGGCAATATCAGGCTTTATTTATGGGTGAACGCGCTACAACGGACCAGATGTTCGCCATCCGCCAGGTGTTGCAGAAATGCCGCGAATACAACGTGCCCACACATCACTTGTTCATCGATTTCAAATCGGCGTATGATACAATCGATCGAGAACAGCTATGGCAGATTATGCACGAATACGGATTCCCGGATAAACTGATACGGTTGATCAAGGCGACGATGAATCGAGTGATGTGCGTAGTTCGAGTATCAGGGAAACTCTCGAGTCCCTTCGAATCTCGCAGAGGGTTACGGCAAGGTGATGGTCTTTCGTGCTTGCTGTTCAACATTGCTTTGGAAAGTGTAATAAGAAGAGCGGGGATAAACACGAGTGGGACGATTTTCACGAAGTCCGTTCAGCTGCTTGGTTTCGCCGATGATATTGATATTATTGCTCGTAAATTTGATACGATGGCGGAAACGTACATCCGACTAAAGAGTGAAGCCAAGCGAATCGGATTAGTCATTAATGTGTCGAAGACAAAGTACATGATGGCAAAGGGCTCCAGGGAGGATTCACCGCGCCCGCCACCCCGAATTCATATCGACGGTGATGAAATCGAGGCGGTTGAAGAATTCGTGTACTTGGGCTCACTGGTGACCGACGACAACGACACCAGCAGAGAAATTCAGAGGCGCATTGTGGCAGGAAATCGTGCTTACTTTGGACTCCGCAGAACTCTACGATCGAACAAAGTTCGCCGTAACACGAAGTTAACCATCTACAAAACGCTGATTAGACCGGTCGTCCTCTATGGGCACGAAACATGGACCCTACGTGCAGAGGACCAATGCGCCCTTGGAGTTTTCGAACGGAAGGTGTTGCGTACCATCTACGGCGGAGTGCAGATGGAAGACGGGACTTGGAGAAGGCGAATGAACCACGAGCTGCATCAGCTGCTAAGAGAACCAACCATCGTCCATACCGCGAAAATCGGGAGGCTACGGTGGGCGGGTCACGTCATCAGGATGTCGGATAGCAACCCGACTAAAATGGTTCTCGAGAGTCATCCGACCGGTACAAGAAGACGTGGAGCGCAGCGAGCTAGGTGGGTCGACCAAGTGGAGGACGATCTGCGGACCCTACGCAGAGTGCGGAGCTGGAGACAAACAGCCATGGACCGAGTGGAATGGAGGCGGCTACTATGTACAGCAGAGGCCACCCCGGCCTTAGCCTGACCGGTAAGGTAAGTAGAACTGCAAACAAGTATTTTTTTCACAACATGTTTGAAATAATTAAATTCTTTCTGAAGCAAAATAGGATAAATCCCATATGCCACAGGATGTTTGAAAGATGTAAAACTATTAAGTGCCTATTCAAACGATTCTATAGTTACGTCACTCCACGTCGAAGCCAGAGAATCATAACTGCTAGAAAAGACATCAGGTTCATCCGAAAATGTAATATCTACACATCCAGGGAAGTGTGTGCTGAATAAGCTATCCAGAATTTCCTCATTATGGGGTCTCCAGTTAGCCTAGTGGTTAAGGCTATGGATCGCCAATCCGGAGACGGCGGGTTCGATTCCCGTTCCGGTCTCGACTCCCTGGGCATAGTGTATCATTGTACTTGCCTCACAATATACAAATTCATGCAATGGAAGGCAAAGAAAGCCCTTCAATTAATAACTGTGGAAGTGCTCAAAGAAATCTAATTTGAAGCGAGGCAAGTCAAGTCCCAGTGGGGACGTTGAGCCACAGAGAAGAAGAACTTCCTCATTAGAGGAAGTGAAGTTGCCATTTGGTAGACGGGGCTCGTTCACTCGGAAATCCTTAGATTTCGCTAGGATTTTGTTCAACCGACTGGCTTCACTCAAACTCGAAACATTTGTACAATGGTTTTTCCAGCCGGATCGTTCAGCAAACCGAAGAGTTTTTTGGTAGGCCTTGCGAGCCGACCTGAAAGCCTCATATCCAGCCGAACGTCGTCTGTTCCAACTCTATCTACAGCTCAGGAAAGCTTCACCAAAACCCTGACCACCTAGGGATTCCTCATGTGGTCTTCACAGACCGCAGAGGGCTAGCTTCTTCAAAAGCTTCCATGATAAAGGCCGTTGTAGTATCAACAACGGCATCATCTAAATCACTTGAAGTGTCAATGGATGGTGAGTAGGGTGGATGTACCAATTATGGCACTACTAAGGAAAACTATTTATGCAAAACTAACGAGAAGACCAACGAATGTCATCAATATGTTAAAAGATAGCTAAGTTTCTACACTCTACAGGAAAAATATAGAAACTGGGCCAAAACTACTTTTAGTATTTATTACAGCCAATGATAGGAACCCTGTACCAATTATGGTTACATTTTTTAACTTCGGTTCCTTTTCGCACTATTTGCATGCATTTCTTATGGGATTAGCCATAACTGGTACACTATGGCGAAAAAGGGTGCAAGGAAGTCAAAATTTTAAGGAAAATGATTTATGTCTACCATAATTTGAGCAAAATGTGTAGTTTAAATGAGTACAACCATCTTTTGTGAATGTGATCTGTTGTTCACATTTTTTTCTTGTTGGTTTAAACCGTTAAAGGGTGAAAATCAACTATGGCGAATGATTGGTACTATAACCATAATTGGAACACTTACCCTATCCATGAAATTTGGCCGCAACCAAATCAGTAAAAAGATCCCAGTTTTTTGACCGGGGATTCCTGCAACGCAAAGTTTGCGAAGTAGCATTCGAGTGTTAAAAAAAAATGTAGCGATGATCAGATAAACTTTTTTCATCGGACACATGCCAGTTCGTCAACTCGTGACTAATTATACTAGAGCAAAACGTTATGTCTAACATTTCATCTCTGACAGATACCATGACTGTTGGGCGGTTGCGTGTGTTAAGTAATCCAAGATCTGTACTACTTAAGTACTCCATCAAACTGGCGCCTCTCAAGTTAATGTCTAAGCTACCCCAGATGATATGGTAAGCATTAGCATCACTGCCAACAATTGGCATCCCATTGTTTGCGCCGTTAAACTAAAAAAACGAGCTATAAAAAATGCCAAATGATCAATTGATAATTTTTCAGAATATCATAGAAGTATATCAAAAAACTAAAACTACAAAGCAATTAGTTGGATCCATGAAACATTGTCCAATGATCCTTTATTAGAAAATTCCAGAATTTCATAAACTGCACCGTGAAAAAGCTGAAACGATCCATGAAATAATTCATAAAAAAAGGAAACGAACCCAAAAAAATAGAAAATGATCCGTAGAAAATAGGATAACGATCCATAAAACATACACACTTCAAAATTATGTAATTTGCACGATACAGAACCATCAAAGAACGTAAACATTTTCAAGACTGCATCACAAATTGGACTCAATTTTAATTACTGATTAGTTGCACCAGATGGCAACAAATCCATTCCACCAGGAACCTAGAATCAGTACCATATTCATCAACCACCTTCTAACTCGGTGAAACGGCCGAGAGGTAAAAGATATGCCTCACAATCAGAGGATCCGGTGATCGAATCCATGTACGTCAATATTTTACTTTTATATGTTTTATCTGTCGAATCGATTCTAGCGACCTCGAAATTTGTGTCTTTGAAGACGCTCGAATATGTCAGGTTCAGGACACCTAAAACTACATGATATTTTCTAGGTATGTATGAAATGATCCTTAAGCTGTTAGTACACAGGGTAAAATATTTGTCAAAAAAAAACAATGCTCAAACATCTTGTTTGACTCGATCGAATTTTCATTAGTATCAAACTGATGTTGTTTCTTGAGTTCTTTCCTTGTCAAATATTTGACCCTGTGTACTTCAGGTCCTAGAATTTTGGAAACGATCCATCCATGATTTATGGTTTTCTGATATGCTTCTTTGGAGTATTAAAAAGTTATCAATCGATCATTTGGCAATTTTTCATGATCATTCGTTGCTTTTTATATGCATAATAATATTTTCTCGTCAAAAATTGCAATAGGCGATGACTTGTCTGAAAGCATACGTAGAAGACGGTTCATCATGCGGCAAATATACCGATCAATGGATGTATTTTCTGTTGAAGATTCCAACAAAACCACCAATTGTGATAGCACATACATCTCTGGTGATTATTTAAGAGACGAGTGTAGCAATTTAGTTGTTAACAATCACACAAGCTCGAGGCGTGCCACGAGTGTATCAAACACCGGGTTCACAAAGTTACTTCGATAGAAATCTAGAAAGTAAGGTTCTTGAGCTAAAGCTATTTGGGCTGTACCATTTTTCATAAGTCTGCAAAGATTGATCATTGCTGTTTTTTCGTGCTGAAGATTTATTTGATATTTAAGTTATCCTAACCGTAGCCACTACCCAAACTAGGCAAGACTACAAAGAACTCTTCGTATTCAAAGCACAACAAAAATAGCCACAATAAAACCAGATCGGTATCCATAAGAAAACGTCAAAGGCGAGAATACACAGAATACACTGTGTAAAACGCATAATGAGAAACCATATAGATGGTATGAGGTATCAGAAGGTCGGCTCCAGAGGCACGTTTTCCTCCATTTTGGACATTTGTACCATCGCCATTCATAGCCCATACCACATCGGAATTAATCAGTGCACTGTATGACGCACAAACGAAATGAGAGCCTTCAGCTCTTTGGAGGTTGCTAGTGACGCCATGCGACTTTCAATATGACAACAAAAACTACGTTTAAACGAGTGCTTACTTAAAAACACATACACATGAGTTCGCATGTTAGCCAGACGAACATCACTTCTTAAAACTCTATGGTATAGGGAGTCAAAAAATTCTCGTTGAATATTACTTTTTATTTCTGTCGAAAACTCCTGGAGATACTTTGTAGAATTTTTCACAGTTCTCATGAGATTTCAGATTGGAGATGATTTTTTTAGAATTCTACGGTTTGCTTCCACCTACCATATATATATATTTGCATGACAACCTCTCAAATTCAACTTCAGAACTGTTGAAACATTTCTTTGGAGAAACTAGCTAGAATTTTAAGAGAATATTGCAAAGGATTCATGAGAAAATTTCTATCTGGATTGAATATGTAATTCATGGTGAACTCCTAACAAACCCATTGATTCCTTGAGAAGATTGCAGGAGATATTTGTTGATAATTCCACGAATGATCTTGAGAAACCATTTTTAAACTACGCCTTCAAAGATGCTCGTTTATGTCTGGTTCAAGAAATCTAAAATTACACGATTTTTTAGAAGTTTATAAAAGGGCCCCTACAACACTATGGCCCTGGGCCCCACATTTGTAAATCTGGCCCAATGAGAGTATATTACAGGTGGGGAAGAAGATACTTCGTGTGCGTGAGATCCGTGTCTGGTGCAAAACATGTCACTACTACAAGCAAAGCGAGCTCCCATAAGAACGCGTGTCAAATAGTGACGTCACTATTTATGTTTACATTTTTCTTTCCTTACTAATACATAGCCATCTCTTCTTCTTCCTCACCTGTAATATACTCTCATTGAATCTGGCCCTCTACACGGAAAAATATTAAAACCCAAAGAATAAGTTTTAAAAACTCAAATTTGGCTAAACTGCTTTTAGTTTTAACTCAAAGTTGGGTTGTTTTCTCCCTCGCCCCACCGCAATGTTGTCGAAAACAAAGAGAGAAGCACCGACGCATCCGCTGCTCTTCCGTGGAAGAAGCCAAATTTGGGTTTTCTTGAGTTAACCCAAATTTGCGTCATTTGAGGCCTCCGTTGGGTGAAAATAACTTACCAGTGGGTTAATTTTTTTGCCGCTCTCAAACGAGAACTACTCACTCACCACTTTCGCTGTTTGACGCAAATTTGAGTTATTCCACGGAAGACCGGGATTGCGTCAAAACAACTTAAATTTGGGTTGATTTGTAGTTCCGTGTAATCAGTCAACTCATGGCAAATTCTGCTCAAACAGAGTTAGGTTAGGTACAATTGTACGGTAACGAACCGTACCACCTAAGTATTCCATCAAACCGAAGCCTCTCAAACTAGTATTTGTGCTGCTTCAGATGATTACTTATCATAGCAACACTGCCAAATATCAGAGAAAATAGGTAGAGAAGCGAATAGTGTGAAACCAAAAATACCTTATCGAACCGTCAAACTGGTATCCTATTGAGTTGTCCAAAAAATGTCTCACGAAACCTAATGCAAGCCTATCCATATACGTGAGAACAAAAGATGTTTACAAAGTTCTTACAGATAGATTAACACGGAAAATCTGAACACAAACCACTAGGGGCATCTGGGGTAATACGCACTGTCGAGGCAAAACGCACCCCCTTTGTTTTTCAGGGATTATCGGTTTTAGAGCTTTGAAACCTTATCAGTCTAATAGAACGTCTTAATAAATGAGCATCTGGAAAATTTTACATATCTGCGTTACGTAATTAGTGAGAAAAATGAATAAAATTGAAAAGCACGATTCTGATGTAATTTTCCCGATCGTTTGTCGAATGATTTGATGGTGAAAATCGACCAAACATCTAATGCTGTTGTGTTTATTTAGTTCATTGAGGGCAATGCTAAGCATAGGAAAAATAACTTAAACAGCAATCTAAGTAAATTATATGTTTTAAACTATTTAATTTTTTGCTATTGATTGGGGCAATATGCACTCTATTGGTTGGGGCAAAACGCACCTATAGAAAACAAGCTGTAATAATATCTATGAGTGCTCTGTAAGTAATCGCAAACAAAATTGACCTATTGTTTGTCTTAAAACCTTATAAAACATGCATTTTGTCTAAGAAGTAAAAAGATTTCTAAACTCGACGGTGCATCTTGCCTCAATGTTGTGGTGCGTCTTGCCCCTTTGTTTGAGTGCATCCTGCCCCATTGTTGTAGTGCATTTTACCCCGAGCAAGGGTGCATACTGCCCCGCATAAACATACGAAGCCGTAATGTTAGTCTTTACAAAAAACGTTATTTTCAAGAGCTGAACTGTATTAAGGCTGAAATTTTGTTTGGTTTCTGTTAGAATGAAAGTATATGCAATGAATGCATGCATTACAACAATAAATTATTGCCATTTTATATGCATTTGGACGCATCTTCCTCAAGTGGTGCGTATTACCCCAGAATCCCCTACCACACAGGAATTTGGATTGGTCAATTGACCAGGGTTGGTAACCATCTGTTTCGTCACCGACCAACGAAGAAAAACCAAAAAAGTTCGTCCGCAAATAAAACTCCGTCACTTGCATCATCATTAGCGACCGACAAAGAAACCACGTCGAGGATGAACCGAAAATAAAACCAAGAATAAAACAGTGTGTTTACATAGTTTTCGTCATTCTCTTTTTTCCCCTTTTGCAAAGACGAAAAACGAACATGTATTCGTCACATGGCATCCAACTGCAGATAAAAGGCGAACCTGTCAAGCTTTTATTGACAATTTGGCCTTGGCCTTTCGGAGCCGTGGAATTAGCTCTGTTGGTAAGCTTGTTGGGCTGCCAATCTGAAGGTTTTTGGGTTTGATGCCGAATGAAGGCGTGTTTCATTTTTACATTTTTTTTTTCTGATTAGGCATTCCCGTGAGGCTGATTATTCGTTCGTTCGCCCTGTTCAGTGCACGAAAATGCCAATAAAGAGAAACGGCAACACATTTTCCTCGGGACCAGCACACTGACTGACGGTGTTTAAAAAAACATCCAAGAGCTGCTGGCTCAGTGACGCAAACTTTTTATAACCCGTTGTTGTCAGTGATTATGCTTCAGCTACGATGACTATTAACAACCCTGTTAGGGGTCGTACACAAATTACGTCACGCTTTTAGGGGGAGGGGGGGTTTTGCATATCCATATAAATATTTTTAAGGTCCCATACAAAAAGTGTGACATAGGGGGGAGGGGGGGTTGAAAATGGTCGATTTTTGCGTGACATAATTTGTGTATCACCCCTTATTGACCAATTCAAATGCCTGTGTGGTAGTGATTTGTGTTCAAAATCCCCGTGTTAAGAATTTGTAAGAACTTTGTAAACAACTTTTGTTCTCCAGTATATGGATCTTCTTCTTCTTCTTCTTCTTTATGGATCTACGTCTCCACTGGGACTTGGCCTGCCTCGCTTCAACTTAGTGTTCTTTAAGCACTTCTACAGTTATTATAATTGAGGGGCGTTCTTTGCCTGCCATTGCATGAATTTGTATATTGTGAGGCAAGCACAATGATACATTATGCTCAGGGAGGGAGTTGAGAAAATTTTTCCCGACTGGAACGAGAATCGAACCCGCCGTCTCCGGATTGGTGATCCATGGCCTTAACCACTAGACTAACTGGAGACCCAATATGGATATAGGATATGGATAGGCTTGCAATAGGTTTCGTGAGATAAATTTTGGAGACTCAATTGAATAAAATGAACAAACATTGACGATTGCGACATAAGTAAAGATACGAGATGAACCAGCCCTGGGCTGAAAATCTCGTTAATAAAGATAATAATAATAAAAGTAAAGATAAGTATGGCAATCATTTCAAACATATTTTCACTAAAGTTTATGAATATCAAGGATAACAGTGTAAATAGCATAAAATCCTAAAATTAATGAAAATTGTTCCATTTTGGAACAAGGATGGGAACACTCACTTGCAAAGGGTTACATTCACTTGCAGTTTTCTCAGCTCAGAAGCGTGCAATCAAGAAACGATGTATGGACGACTTTTTGTGATTTTGTCTAAAAGTTTGCCGAATAGAGTAGGGGTCGCACACGCATACCGAATTCGTGAGGGAGCTGCGAAGGCAACTTTCCACGAGGTGAATGTAAATTACGCTCACCTCGTGGAGAGTCGCTTTCACAGCTCTGTCACGACTTTGATATTCGTGTGCAACTTCTACTCTATTCGGCAAAGTTTTAGACAAAACCACAAGGCAATAGTCGTCCATACATCGTTTCTTGATTGCACGCTTCTGAGCTGAGAAAATAGCAAGTAAGTGTAACTCTTTGCAAGTGAGTGTTCCCATCCCTGTTTTGGAATATCGATTAGATTCTTTCTAGTGAATAAACCAACAGCATTAATCATTTTCTGATACAGTATACGACATGGACACTAACTTTTATGGGTGGATTAATCTACTTTGCGGCAGTTGCCAACATCCGAGTGATGAAATCAAAACAGAAAATGTGTTGCCGTTCAAACGGGTGCTCACTAGAGTGGAAAATTCAATGGTATCCCATCAGATCAAAGCTTTTTTGATCCCACTACAGGACCCAAATAAGTGCGCAAAATTTGAGCACGATCGGTTATGTCTACGTTTTGCGCATCGCGTTTGAAGTTTGTATGGGGTTTTACATGGGAATACACACTTTTTTGAATTTCTCTTATAACAAGCTCGAATTTTTCTAAAACCGTGTAGCCGATAAAGTGAAAACATAGCCTAGGGTGTCCTGAAAAACTTTGTCGAAGACTGCGAAGTGATTTGAAGCTTATGAAAAAAGTTATAGCGTTGGGATTGCTTGGCGAAACAGCATGATTTTGTTGCTATTGTTATTCTTTTACATGTTAAAACATAAACACATGCATGCGATTCGTTGGTTATAACTATTTTCACAAGCTTCGGTCCGCTATGCGGTCTTCAACAAAGTTTTTCAGAACATCCTAGGCTATCATTTTACAGTATCGGCGAAAAAGTTTCTGACAAACTTTTTCAACTTATGGCAAAAATGCAAAAAAAGTATATTTTCCCATACAAAATCCCATACAAATTTCAATTGCAATGCGCAAAGTGTAGACGCAACCGATCGTGCTCAAATTTTGCACAGATACTCAGGACCCCAAATGGAATCAAAAAAGCTTTGATCTGAGAAAACGGTTCCGATGACCCACACTAATCTGCAAGTGTGGACGGAATATTTCCAGCACTGCTTCAAAATGGAGGAGTGGTTCTGATTCCGTCCCTTATGAAGATTTTTAAGGCAAGCTTGAGATTGAACTATATTCCATCGAATTGGAGGTTGGTAAGAGTTATTTTCATACTTAAACCTGGTAAACGAGATAAAACGAATCCAAAATCTTTTAGGCCTATCAGTCTGTCATCAGTACTGCTGAAAACCATGGAAAAGGTTTTGAAGGAATACGTTAATTCAACTTACATGCATTGTCCATCATTGTCTAAATATCAGTACGCTTATCAATCTGGTAAATCAACCGTCACAGCGCTTCATACGCTGGTAAAGAAAGTCGAAAGATCTCTTTCAGTGAGGAAAATTGCGCTCTGTTCTTTCTTGGACATTGAAGGGGCTTTTGACAATACGCCTTATTCTTCAATGGCTATTGCCATGAAGAAACGAAATTTCAACACTTTCATTATTGAATGAATTCATTCTATGCTTGCAAAAAGAGAAATCACTTCAGAGCTAGGTGGTTCGTCTGTAACCGTAAAAGCTACGAAAGGATGTCCGCAAGGAGGAGTACTCTCTCCACTTTTGTGGTCTTTGGTTGCAGACGATCTTCTCAGGAGCTTAGAAGCTAAAGGTTTCGAAGTTGTAGGCTTTGCGGATGATATAGTCATTTTGGTAAGAGGGAAGTTTGACCACATAGTTTCAGAAAGAATGCAGCAGGCCCTAAAGCATACGCAATCTTGGTGTACAAATGAGGGTCTAAGCATCAACCCGTCAAAAATCGTAATAATACCATTCACTAAAAAGAGGAAGGTAAATTTAAAACCCTTCAAGATAGGAGGAGTTGAAATTCAAGTTAGTAATGAGGTAAAATACTTAGGTGTAATCCTTGATGCTAAGCTGAACTGGAATGCTCATCATGACTACGCGATAAATAAAGCGATTGAAGCGTTATGGTCATGCTCCAAGACCATCGGGAGGAAATGGGGCTTGAAACCAAAAATGATTATGTGGATTTACACATCTATAATACGACCAAAACTGACATACGCTTCGTTAGTGTGGTGGCCAAAAACTAAGGAGGCTACTACAGGAGCGAAGCTAGCTAAGCTTCAAAGACTTGCGTGTGTTGCTATAACAGGAGCGATGCGCAGCACTCCATCCAAAGCATTTGATGCTATTCTTAATCTGCTGCCGTTGCACGAATATGTGCAATTAGAAGCAGAAAGAAGTGCTCTAAGAATTAAAAGGTTTAATAATGTCCCGTCAGGTGACCTTGTTGGTCACTTGAGCATTTTGGATTACTTTAAAAGAGGGCCAGTAATGAGTATGAACGGAGACTGAATGGGACCCGAAGACAACTACGACTATCCCTACAAGGTCCGCGAAACGTCGCGTACAAGTTGGGAAGCCGGAGGCCCAAAGGTTCGTCAAAGCTCGATAATATTCTTTACAGATGGCTCAAAAATTGGAACAAATACAGGTGCAGGGATCTCTGGGCCTGGAGTAAACACTTCAATAGCAATGGGACACTGGCCAACAGTGTTTCAAGTAGAGATCTTTGCAATTCTTGAATGTGTGAATGTTTGCCTGAAAAGGAAATACAGATATGCAACAAGAGAGCTCTATGTACATACACTGGCCTAGAAACTGGGCACTGTCCGAGCAGATATCATTTGAAAAACATTGGCCAAGTACAGAATGATATCTGTCGCTTTTGTAATATCGAAAGTGAGACCTCGGAACATCTACTGTGCAGCTGTGATGCGTTATACAGGCGCAGAATGAAGTTTCTCGGTAGCGGCTGCTTACAGCCCAGTGAGATCTGGTCTGCTGATCCTGGAAAAGTGATTGGTTTCATAAACCATATCATACCTGATTGGAAACATGTCAATGCAAGTAGCTGATCATCTTATTAATGGTGATCGGTTGGCGTGACATGTAGAGTAAACAGGGATATACTACAAAAGTTCTATTTATTGCACGCAGTAGTTATAACTCCCCAACAAAAAAAAAAGGTTACTATAAAACGAAATTCGTCCTGAATAGTTTTCGTAGCTTATCGGTAGGAAACTAAAGACTGGTGCGTGTCGCAGACGGTAGAATCACTTGTAGTATTGAGTGCAGCGCACAAAGAAGCAAATGTTGTGAAACAAACAATATACGACAGACTTCAGTGGGCTAGACACGTAACGTGAACGTCGGAACAAAGAATTTCAAGAAAAGTATTCTGCAGAGAACCAGGTAGAGGTCGGCGATTTAGTGTGCAGTCCCGCACGCCCAGACTGCATGTAATTGAAAAAGACCTGGGAACCCTAAACACACGGGGAAAATGGAGGAACATCGTCCAAGACCGAGTAAGATGGTGATCTACTCTATACGCTCGGTACTGAAGTAATGTTACATTATAGCCAACAAGGTACAAAGGTAGGTAAAACTAACGATGCAGCGATGGAACCACCCACTGCATGTTTGATGGCGTTGCATTTCAATTGGGACAGTGCTCGCTTATCAGCAAGATGTTCCGTGATCACTGCTATAGTTGTTTAATAACAGCATTCTCAACTGACGTTATCATTTTTGCATTCATACATTTTGTGACAACGCACAAAAATTCTACTGTTGCTAAATGCTAAACACATAAAACCGAACACCTTGCTGAACGGGTTTCACAGGTCATAAAGACGAGTCTTCACTGTAAACAGCAATCTCGCTGCGATTCAAATCAAGAATGGCTGAAGAAAGTAAAACTTCTATTCTGTTCGATCGTTCTGTCCACGGGGAACAAGTTTGTTGTTTTCCCCATAAATACGATTGTATACAGAAGTATTTACGCTTTGCTTATCCCGGTCAATGCTGAAACGAGCGCCGATTCGAATCCCTCAGTTCGCAACAGAACGTTGTCGGTTACAGATAAGTGTGCGATTGTCTAATCTGGTTTTTATTTCTGATCGGTCGGAACAATGTTCCTCTTTTCGTTGATTGGAATTTGTGTGGTTATCTACTTTTTATTACAGTTTCTAGTGTTTTATTTCTTGGACTGTGATCTGGAGCTATATATTCTTTCCAAAGTGGGCAAACCCGTTGGTAATACACGTGAACTCTAAATTGCTGTACATAAAGGACTAATCAACGCGCAATTTTGCCCTTAACAGAGACCCTACGAGGAAAGGTAGTATGGATAACTGGAGCTTCCAGTGGAATCGGTCGTGATTTGGCAATCATTTTGGCCAAGCATGGCGTCCGGCTTTGTCTATCGTCTCGCAAACTGTCGGAACTGATGAAAGTGAAGCAGGAGTGTTTGCAAGCTTCACGAGGGTACCTTCACAGTAACGACATTTTCGTGATGTCGATGGACATGCTCGAGATCGACAACCACCAGAAGTACTTCGATCAGGTCATCGATCACTTCAAAACGCTGGACATCCTGGTGAACAATGCTGGACGGTCCCAACGTGCCGAATGGAACACCATTCAGCTGAAGGTCGATCGGGAGCTATTCGAGCTGGATGTGTTTGCCGTTGTCAACCTATCCCGGATGGCGTTGAATTACTTCCTGGGGAGTGGCGTGCAAGGTCACATTGCCGTGACTAGTAGTATCACCGGGCTGGTCGGGTTCCCTAACTCGGCAACCTACACGGCGGCGAAGCATGCGTTACACGTAAGTAATATGCAAAAGATAGAGAGACGGGGCTAATAAATTTGAAAACCTGTTCGCTCGAATGATCGCTTGCCGTCAAAATAAACAAGTAAAATGTTATGCCTGTTATGCTAGTTTTGGGATGTTTCCAGCTGGTGACCATCAACTGACTTAAGAATTTGCGATGAAAAAGAGGTTTGATTTTGCTTGAATGGCAATTTCTGGGGATTGTATGTTAAGCTGTTAAAACAATATTTGCTATAAGCGTATCTCATTGGCACATTTTTTATCCTTATCATCAATAATAAGACTTGGTATTTTTCGGCTTTCAGTCACAAAAAAGCAGTGATTATGTGAGATCATTGCCAACGTTTCGATCCTGTGCACATTGATTGAAATCACGAAAAACACGATCTTTGACATTATGAATGTGAAAATGTGAAAATAATACAATGTAATGGGCCCATATAGCCGAGGCGGTAAACGCACGGGTATTCAGCATGACCATGCTGAGGGTGACGGGTTCGATTCCCGGTCGGTCCAGGATCTTTTCGTAAAGGAAATTTCCTTGACTTCCTTGGGCATAGAGTATCTTCGTGCCTGCCACACGATATACGCATGCAAAATGGTCATTGGCAGAGGAAGCTCTCAGTTAATAACTGTGGAAGTGCTCATAGAACACTAAGCTGAGAAGCAGGCTTTGTCCCAATGAGGACGTTACGCCAAGAAGAGAGAGAGAACCTCTTCAAACCTTGAAAACCACTAAATCCTTTATATCTTTCTTGGATGAAGTTTTCATGACTTCTGATGTTCTGAACACTTTTTCAGTATGTTATTATGCATATTTTTCCTAAAGGCAGTGTTGCCACATTTTTATTGTTTCTACGTGTGTATTTAGTTTTTTTTTCGAAAAATTACCATTTTTATAATGAAATATCATGCAAAATTGTAAAAAAGTCAAAGCATAACTGATTAGTTGCTCTTTGTCTCTTCGATACTTAAATTGTGTTTGAAAATGGTCAATTTCTCACTTTTTACTACTAAATTCGTCAAATCTCGTTGATTGGGATTTACATATGCATTTTTTTAGTATCTTAAAATACATCTTTTGGCTTCAGACAGTGGTACCATATTTCATTTTTAGTTTAGCTTTTTTATGTTGAAGCAACGAAAACCATTTCAAAAGAATTTAACTAACTTATTGTTCATTTCAACCTTAAAAAGTGAGAAAATGGCAATTTTTATACACAATTTAAACATCGAAGAGACAACGAGCAACTAATAAGTTGACCTATATAAGATATCATTTTTATTCAATTTTTGATTATGCTTTGCCTTTTTTTGCAACTTTGCGAGATATCTCATTATAAAAAATGGTACAGGTATGTTCCGTTTTTATCAACACAATCCGCGATTTTCAGTTGACAAAAACGGAATAATTTTCTTTGACAAAAGATTTTGCAATATTTTAATATGAATTGGAAGTTTTACTGTAGAACACTTTCCAAAACTCAAAATATGCATATTACTAAGAAATTTAATTGTTTTTTGATGACTTTTAGACTTTTAGCACAGTTCAAATTACAGTTTTCTGAACTGTCACGCCGACAAGAGGGTTTCACCACATTTTTGGAAAATCATTTTCATTGAACGCAAGAATGACACATATTACACATATTCCAGTAAAGTGTAGAATTAGCGTTATGTTAAAATACACATAAATAAAAACAAAAAAAAAAAACATATTCCAGTACCCGCATCGATGTTTTAAAATATGACATTCTTCCAGGCAGGGTTCCTGATTTACACTTTTCGTCTTCTTCCACATTCGAAGACAGTCAGCAGCGAGCGGTTGTCGCTTTAGTTCGTGTGTATGCTTGTCAGCGACGACAGCAAACTCCGGCGAACGGTGGGAAGCCACACTTGGAAATTACTCATTCGTCCACATTCGCATCGCAAGCGAATGCGATTCGTGAGTGATGCGATTGATATTGAGCATACGAATTTGTGATGTTTTCGAATTATTTTCTTTGCTAATCTAGCATTTCAGCAACAATACAGTAAAAATGTATGCATTACATGCAGAAATTCTCTTCTACTTATGATAATAGCCACTTCGATCGCTCACCAACATTCTTCACCATTCACCATTCATTCATTCGCTTGCGATCCAAACTGCGACGAATGGCAACGAATATTCATGTCAAGCAGCTGGCTTATCGCTTCCCACTGGTGATGGAGTTGCGTGTTTGATCACGACGTTCCGTTTGCTGCATCTTTCTCGATTCGCTTCAGCAAAGAGGAGTGAATATGAATGGAGTGAGGCGAATATACCGATCCTTGCTTCCAGGAATGGTTAATCTCCAGGAACGTAATTTCGATATCCTATAAAAAAAAGGATTTGTTTAATTCCTTCAGGAAGGCATTTCTCCACGAGTATCATCTTCACAGATTCCTGTAAAAGTTTCGTCTAGGATACTTTTAAGGAAATCTCCAGGATTTTTTCTAAGCAATCACTTGTAACTTCTTCAGAGTATTGGATTCCTCAAGAAGTTCTTCCAGATTTCTTCTAGTTTACATTATTCCATGGCGCTTGTTTATCTTTTGGAATTCAATATGATTTTTTAGAGAAAAGAGGTTCTGCCCCTTATGATTTCCTTCAGAAATTTCTTCTCGGATCAACCTAGATGTCTCTTTTTATATTTCTCCTGGAGTTTCTTTGGGGATCCCTTCAAGTATTCCACCAGGAATTGGAGTTTGTTAACCTTCCTTATGCATTATGTTGGGAACCGCTCGCTGACGTAGTGTACGGTTTGGGTCTAGAATGGCCCAAATGCACAAGGTGGTCTAAGAAAATGATTCTGGGATTCAACCTAGACACTGTGTTGAAATTTATCCAAGAGTTCCTTTGGAGATTCACCAAGATTTCACTTTTGAAATATAGGAGTATCTCCGTTTCTTCAGAATTTCCTACGGGAATTCTTCCAAGATTACTTTCTGAAATCCCTCCAAAATTTTTTTCTGATATTTCCCCAGGGTTTCTTTCTAAGGTTCCTCTAGAATTTCTTTCTGGGACTTCTTCAACAGTTTTTCTAGAATTTTATCAAAATTTCTTTCTTGAATTCTTTAAAGAGTTTCTTCTTCTTCTTGGTGTCTCTAAGTCCCAACTGGGACTTGGCCTGCCTCACTTCAACTTAGTGTTCTTTGAGCACTTCCACAGCTATTAATCACAGCTATTAATTGAAGGGCTTTCTTTGCCTGCCATTGCATGAATTTGTATATTGTGAGGCAAGTACAATGATACACTATGCCCAGGGAGTCGAGAATTTTTTTCCGACTGGAACGGGAATCGAACCCGCCGTCTCCAGATTGGCGATCCATAGCCTTAACGACTAGGCTAATTGGAGACCCCAAAAAGAGTTTCTTATGATACTTTTCTCTGGAATGTCCAAAAATGTCTTTGAGGGATTCCTGCAGGACTTTTTTTTTGGTATTTATGCGCAAAGAAACAACTACACTTACTGGAACTTTTACTATGAATATTTCCAAGAAGTTTTCCAAGAGGATTCTATCTTTCATCTTTGTTATTTCCCCATTATTGCTAGATTATTGCTAAAAATCTCGTTGATAAAAATAATATAATCATAATTATTTTCCCCGATTTCTTACTGCGTTTCCTGGGAATCTCCCAGAAGTTTAGTCTAGTAATCATCCGGGAATTGTTTCCTCAAATCTCCCAGAAGTTTCTTCATGGAGTTTTCCTGATGTTCAATTCTCCGGAGAGTTATCCCAGTTAACACATGATCGCATACGATGTTGAATAGGATGCAAAAGTGGAGGCGATATACGCACACGTTACACGCGGGTAAATGGAAGCATATACGCAAATGGCCTCCACTTTAGCATCCTATACAACGTCATTGTGGTGATATGGGGGTGCTCAATAAATACAACCGTTTACTTTGAGGTCGTTTTACAGAATAGTCTTTATTCTTCTAATGTCATCTTAATGTCAATGCCTACCTTGATTAATATTATTCACTACAACATTCGGGCATCCTGACAAAACCGATGTCCTCATCGATACTTTCATCATTTGGCATATCATTACACATCCACTTTCTCATATTATTGGGAGAGCAAACTGAATTGAACGGAACACTCGAAACTTGAAATCCATCTATATCAGATATAACAAAACGATCATTTGGCAAATTTTTTTTAATCTGATATGGCCCTTTAAACTTAGCATCTAATTTATGTGAATTATTTACCTTCAAAACGACAAAATCCCCTTCTTTATAATCGGCGCATTTGATCCTCTTTTTATCCATCATCCTTTTATTATATTCTTGAACTTCTCTATTTTTGATTTGTGCTCTGTTTCGAATGTCTTGTATATTTTCATTTTGTTTATCAATTTGTTTATTTTTTATAAATCGTTCAATATTACAATTTTCATTTTCTATAGGATTTTGTTGTATTCCAAACAATAAAACACTTGGAAAGTTATTCACAGATCTGTGATAAGTATTATTGAAAACATATTCGATTTTATAAAGGATTTTATCCCAGTTTTCCTTCGATTCATCACATAACTTTGCCAGCATTGGAGTCAACGTCTTATTCATTCGTTCTACTTGACCATTTGATTCAGGTGTTCGTACTGCCACTTTAACATGATTGATACAATGAGATTTTACAAAACTTTCAAATTTACTGCTTGTGAAACACGACCCTCTATCGGTTACAATTCTTAAAGGTCTGCTGTAAAAATTCATATAGTTTTTAAGATGGTTGATAACTTCGTCTACATTTGTAGTTTTTGTTGGAAATAATTTTGTAAATTTAGAGAAAGCATCAACTATAACCAAAACGTATTTCTGTCGATTTGATGAAGGTAATTGGATAGGACCATAGTGATCAATATGAATAGTATCAAAAGGTTGATTTCCTTTATCGATTATTTTCAAAAAACCTTCCTTTTTCTCAGATGGGCTATAAAAGATGCAAGTTAGACAATTTTGAATATATTTCTTAACAATTTTTTTCATACTACTGAACCAAAAATATTTTCTTATTTCTTGAATTGTTTTTTCGATTCCAATGTGACCGCAATTATCATGATGTAATCTTATCACATTATCTATCATCAATTTGGGAACAACTAATAAATTTTTCTCACCTTCTTTTCTAAACAAAACACCATTCAATAACAAAAAATTTGGAAAAGTTGATCTTTCTAACAAATGTTTTATATTCATAATTTTACTGTCTTGTTCTTGGGCTATGATTATGTTATTTTCAACTTCACATTCATTTAGAACATTTATTGTTTCTTCTTCTGATGAAGGCTTATTTACACTTTTATATATCGTATTCTGTCGACTGAGGGCATCAACATGCTTCATTTTTGCTTCATCTCTGTATTCAAGGTCAAAGTTATAATTTTCTAATAATAATACCCAACGACTTTGTCGGAACGGTGGTCGGAACGGTCATCGAAGCGGTCGTCGGAGCGGTTGTCGGCCATTTTTTTCTTCGCGAAAAACTTTAGGGAAAAACCAAACGTGCGTCCGTATTCCACAACAATCGTTTACAGAATGCCTCTCGAGTTCTTTCGAGTGTTGCTTCAAACCCGACAATTTCTCCGAATATCAACCACTCTCACACTCTGACTCTCGCTCTCTGCTATAGGGCTATTCATGTGACAGATCTGTGTATGTCTTTGCGAGTGTCTTTGTTTACAACCAAAGCGCTCAGCAACCAAAGCGCATACGTTGAATTGTCATTTTGGTATTGTCAAAGCTTCGGTATCAACTGATTTGACCATCTTGTTGAAAGGTCTATATGAATGTGCTTACAGGAATGCACGAGAAGAGAGATGTTCGTAAAGTACGCTCGCGTGAGCAGTTCGGGTTAAATAATCACGAAGTGAAAGTACGACATTCCGGCCGAAGAGCCAAATCAATATTCTCATTTCACCTTATCAATGCACTCTTGTTGGGAGTGTTGCCAAAGTCTTTCATTTTACAATCGTGATTTGAATTATAACTTTTCATAAACCTTAAATCCACTACAGACTTATCTTTGGATTCAATTCTTTTTTAGACAATGTTTGAACCAATGCACTACAATCAGTAAATATTTTAAATTTTATACCCGACAAATAAACATGAAAGCGTTTGATAGCATGTACAACAGCCAAAGTCTCGAGTTCAAAGCTATGCAATTTTGATTCGTAATTGTCAGTAATTTTACTAAAATAACTGATCGGATGAAAGTTTCCATCACATTGCTTCTGTAGCAGTATCGCACCAAAACCATGGGAACTCGCGTCGCAATGCAATTGTGTTTCTGCAGAAGGATTATAAAGTGCCAAAATAGGAGCTGAAATCAACTTTTGCTTGAGCGTTTCAAATGCTTCCAAATGTTCATTTTCAAAGTTAAATTTAGAATCTTTTTTCAAAAGATTGTATAGAGGACGTGCAATTGTAGCAAAGCTTTTGACAAATTTTCGGAAATAACTTGTAAGCCCTAAGAACCTTTGAACTTCTTTCACATTTTTAGGTATCGGAAATTTAGAAATGCTTTCAATATGTGAACTGTTTACTTTCCTACCATTTTTGTTCAGTGTGTACCCTAAATATTCAATTTCTTCAAAAATAAACTTACATTTTTCTAAATTTAACTCCAGTAAATTTTTGCTTAGAATTTCTAAAACTTGTTGTAAAATTTCCAAATGCTCTTCAAAAGTTTCACTTGCTATCAAAATATCATCTAAATATACTACTATTTTTCCGCCATCAATTAATTTTTTGAAAATTTTGTTTATAAATCTCTGGAAAACAGCCGGGGCATTGCATAAACCAAATGGTACTCTTAAATATTCGTATTGTCCATTTGGAGTTACAAACGAAGTAAATTTGGTTGACTCTTTTGACAATTTTATTTGATGAAATCCAGATTTAAGGTCTAAAATTGTAAAATACTTTTTATTTCTTAAGCTATCAAATATGTCCTCAATAATAGGTAAAGGAAAGTTGTCACGAACTGTATCCTTATTAAGCTTCCTAAAATCTACACACATTCTTAAATCATTATTTTTCTTTGGTATTAACACGATAGGACTTGCAAATGGCGAATTGCTTTCTTTTATTATCCCAGCGTCTAAAAGTTCTTTAATTTTAATTTCGACCTTTTGTTTTTGGTCAAATGATAATCTACGAGGTTTAAAATGAAATGGATCTCCATTTTTTAAAATAATTTCCATTTCATATTTTGTTTCAGGCGTTGAAGGTTTACTAAAATCCAAATAACTTTTTTTGAAAATATTTAAAAATTGTGCCAACTGATCTTTTGTTATCTTCCCGATGTTTTCATCACTAATTTCAGAAACATCAGAGCTGATATTAAAAATATTTACCTTTTCTCTAGAATCAATTTCAGGCTTCGAGTTTTCAACATCTAATGAGCATAACCGAATGTTTTGATGAATTATGGTTTTGATTTTTGAGTGCATAATAACATCCCGTCCGATGATGGCATCGTGAAGACCAAGCACCTTATCCGGTACTACAACGAAGTTAATTCTGAAAGAAATGTTTTGAATATGAATAATATTAATACATTCACCTAACGTCTTAAGCCTTTTTCCACCTATACCCTGGTAACGTTTGCATTTGTTATTTTTAGTTATATTTGATTTTTCTACTAAACCACGGCGTATAAGTGAAATAGGGCTTCCAGTATCAAAAAGAGCTTTAAAACAATTATTAAAATTAGCAAGTTTAAATTCTACTAATCCGTCATATCCTTCATCTACTACTTTGTCCTCTATGTCCTCGTCATTTATAACTGCATTAACAATAGGCCAGTTCGTTGATTCGTGCTTCTCTAACCCATCCTTGGGAAACGATGACGCAGTTTTCTTCTGTTTTTGATCGGAGACATTCTTACAATACACAGCAACATGTCCAGGTTGATTGCAGGAACAACATACGGCAGGTCTCTTGAAGGTAGTTTTACTGTCCATTTTCACCATCCGAAATGCTTGAATGATATCAGCAACCGTCTTAAAATTTTGAATTCTAGCTTGGTTCTTCAATGGCAAATCAGTAATTCCTTCTACGATGTATTCAACCAACTCCTTTTCAGTTAGCTTCAGTTTCTGTGCAATCAGCATCTTCGATCGGCAATAATCAGCGAACGGCTCTTGACCAAACCATCTGATCTTCTCCAAACGTTTGCGCAACTCAAATCCATTGAAAACTGATCCATACGTTTTACGAAGATCTTCCAACGTTTCTTCATATGTCTTCAGCATAAAATCAGCTCGTGAGTGTAGCCAAATTTTTGCGTTACCTTTTAACTGTTTGATGACTAGAAGCTTCATAGTTTGACAATTGAGTGCCAGAGCACGCTTGGTGTTTTCCAGTATAGTAATAAAATGGCCAACATCTTCCTCGTTTCGACCCTCGAAATACGGCAAAAGAGCAGCAATCTCTTCAAGGCGAAAAAAGTTTCTTTGTATTTCCAATGCGGAGCCGGTAATATTGAACAATCCTTGACATCCACAACCAACAATATCCTGATGACTGCTCACGTTATTTTCCAGAAGCGAATTTCCTCTCAACAATTCTCCGTTTCCATCGTTTGAACATACTTGACCAGTTTGCAGAGACGAAATTGTAGCATTCATGGTGCCTTCAGCAACGATTCCTACAGATTTGCTTGCAACTTCTTAATGAAGAATTCGGTCAGCAGCTTCAAATCTCCGAAAGGATGACGAAGTTCATCGGAAGTCTTCTGAATGCGTAGCGTTATCCCACTTCTGATTTGTGGTGATATGGGGGTGCTCAATAAATACAACCGTTTACTTTGAGGTCGTTTTACAGAATAGTCTTTATTCTTCTAATGTCATCTTAATGTCAATGCCTACCTTGATTAATATTATTCACTACAAGAATAGTCTTTATTCTTCTAATGTCATCTTAATGTCAATGCCTACCTTGATTAATATTATTCACTACAGTCATATAAGAGTTTTTAACTGGGATTCCTGACAATCCTCCAGATGTATGTATGTATGTCTGTACGCAAAAAAAATACTCACTTTTGAGGTATTTCACATTGGTCGATTTCTAGCACGAATCGAACCGGAATTTGATCTCATTGTTTACTATTGAATATAGTCCGGATCGGTCAAGGCGTTCCGGAGTTATGGTCATTGTGGTGACTCGAACCACCATAAAAACTGAACCAAGCCCTATCATGCGACACATAAAACTGCGCCGGGGGGGGGGGGGGGGGGTGGGCGTGAAGAATTTTGTGCGGAAATCAACACTAGTCCATCCCTTTGAAGGTCGTTAGAACAATATTTTAGTTCTATAGAAATGTTGAACTCGGTAGACACGATCATTTTTATATTATTTAGGATTGTTTAAAGTATGAATGCTTCAATTTTAATTTTGACAACGATATAGCTAAATTCACTCCTTCTAGGGGTGACATTGAGCCAAACATAAAAATTCGACCAAAACAGTTCAATGTGAGAAGATATCGCTTGGAAATCAAAACTATTGAGTATTCAGATACTTGCGCACAACCTATCAGTACACAGAAAAAAATCGTCTTGTAAAATTCAGCAAAAGATCATGTACACACTTAGAAATTCTGAAATTTCCACGAAACGGAATCACTAAAAAACGTAAACGTTTTCAAGACTGAATCACAATTTGGAGTCAATTTTACGCGTATCATGTAAGTGCTGGTTGGTTACGTTAAATGTCAAAAAATCCGTTTCACCAGAAACGTAGAATCAGTATCACGTTCACAGCCACCTTCTAACTCGGAGAAATAGCCGAGAGGAAAGAGATGTGGCTCACGATCAGCAGATCCGGTGTTCGAATCTCATGTATGACAATGTTTTACTTTTCTATGTTTAAAATCTGTCAAATCGGTTCTAGCGATTGCTAGACGCTAAGAAAAAATAAGTTTTATTTTGGGGTGTTTTGAAAGACGTAAATTTACATGTGATGACCTCTAAATTTGTGTTTTTCAAGTTGCTCGTATATGTCAGGTTTAAGACACTAAAAATTACATGAAATTTTCTAGGTGTGTACATATAGGGAATGCTAGAGTTAGTACATATTTACATGAGATATCATGTAAAATTACTTTAGGTTAGTGTAAATTTCCACTAATAGTCGCGTAACCGGTTGGAGTCCATGATGGTTTACGCGATGGTGGGCGGAAATTTACACGATGGTAATGTAACTTTACATTATATCTCATGAAAAAGTGCACTAACTCTAGCATTCTCTTTATGTACATGATTTCTCACTGAATTTTAATTACATATTTTTTTCTGTGTATCTAGTCATTTTGAAATAACATCACAGACAAATAAACGTGAAGGTTTGACAACACGAATTGTCAACGATCAATGGTCCTATACAACATATCCGCTATCTCTTCAATATAACTCCAACTAGCATTCTCAAAAGATGAATGGCTTATTTCGTTATCATTTACCTAGAAACTAATTTTGCATGAATCTAACATTTATTTCCAAAATATTACAATGTGTTTTGCACAAAATAATGTGAATACTCTCAGTTGTTTTAATTCACATTTGTAGGGTTCTCGTACTGGTTGCATTGCTTTTATATGGCCCAAAGTCACCGCAAAATCAGTTATTTGTACTACAGCTCGAGTAAATAAGATTTTCATGCAAAATAGCATACAAACCCAAAAAAAATCATATTATTTTTCAAAATAACTGCTCAAAACACCTAGAAAACAATAATTTATTTCATGTTCGGTGTTCAACTGTTTTCTTCTAGGCATTTTTAAATAACGATATTTTACAGTACGCCTGACCATAAAGTTCACAACACTTTTACTAATTGGAAAATCAACAAAATGTGACTTTTTTCTACACCGGATGGTCAACGCAAATTATATTTACCATATACTATCCACTTTTTGAAAGTCACTTCGAAAAATGTTTGTATTTTGAGCGAAACATCTTTTTTCGTTACCCCCCAGGCCCAATGTCACCCCGACTGGTGGTAGCGGATGTCTGATTGGGTTTTGGACTCTAAAACCATGTAAAAATGAGTATATTTGGTATGGGGAAAATGCCTGGACTCCAAAAATGATAACCAGAATATCCAAATGGTGGCTCATAATTCAAGATGGCGGATATTTAATAGAGTTTCGGGCTCTAAAAGCATGTCCTATGGGTATATTTTGTATGTAGAAGATATCTGAAGTCTAAAAATGGCAACTTTAATGTCTAAGATGGCGATCCAAAATTCAAGATGGTGATTGTTTAGGGGAGTTGTAGGCACTAAAATCATGCAGTATGAGTATTGGTATGGGGAAGAAAATCCAAGATGGCGGTCTAAAATCCAAGATAGCGACTGGTTAATAGAGTTTTAGGCTCTTACACCTTGCAATAGGGTATATTTTGTATAAGGATGCTGTCTGGAGTCCTAAAATGGCAGGCATGATATCCTAGATGGCGGTCTAAAATTCAAGATGCCGGCCGTTTAATGAAGCTTTAGGTTCTAAAATTATGCAATATGGATAAACTTGGTACAAGGAAGATATCCGGAGTTCAAAAAATGAACATTTGGCGTTTAAAAAATTTAAGATGGTGGCTGTTTGATGAAGTTTTAGATTCTAAAATAATGCAATTTGGGTGTATTTGGTATGGGGAAGATGCCTGGAGTTCAAAAATGGTGACAATAATATCCAAGATGGTGGTTCGAAATCCATGACCAGAATATTCAATATGACTACTCAAAATTTAAGATGGCGGCTGTTTTATAGAAATTAGGTCTCAAAAATCAAAACCCAGATGTGGGGCCCAGATGCAAAGGAGTGTGAAGTTTGGCGATTGCGAGCTGAGCATACCAAAAAGTTCATTAAACTTCAAGCTTTTATGAATTTTATAAGATCATTTTTACGAAGATTAGATGAATTTCGACAAATCGGAGAAAATTAGGCCGATTTTGAAACTCCATACATTTAGTATGGAATGAAAAATTGATGAAAAACTTTAATCCTCATATACTCGAAGGTGGGTTTTGTCACTTACATCCCTTTTATTTATTTATTGTCGTCAATCAATTCGTAGACCGTTGACCGTGACCGCTTGCTTAAACCCTCTTGGATAAGATGTGATTTCTGTTGCCATGAACTGGATTTTTGTTATTAACCATAGCGGTTCTTTTTTTTTATTTTTTTGTATTTTAACTTATGCTAGTTCTACACTTAAATATAGCGGTCTAAAATCTAAGATCTGTTCAATGGAGTTTTAGGCTAAAAAATCAATATGGGTAGATTTGATATGAGGATTTCCCGACTCCAAAAATGGCGACCAGAATCATCAAAATGGCGGTCTAATATTCAAGGTGGTAGCTGTTCAATGGAGTTTTAGTCTCTAAAACCATGCAATATGGGTATATTTGGAATAAGAAAAATGTCTGAAGTCCAAAAATGGTGACCAGAATATCTAAAGATGGCGGTCTAAAATCCAATATGATGGCTCAAAATTAAAGATGGCATTCTATAGAAATTAAGACTCAACAATTAAAAGTCAGATTAACGATTTGATTCTGGTGCCATGAAATGGATTTTTGTTAAACGGATGAGAGTGCGTTATTCACCAGTATGACAAATGAGTTTAGTTGAAATGGGTCTTGGAAGGCACGAGAAAGGTGCCATCACCGCTAGGTTGATGAATTAGGGTTTTAAATTAAAAAAAAAAGATAAATAAATGTATTAAAATATCATAGCACCGATATGATTTTTTTTCGAAAAATGTTGATAGTTCAAGGACACGACACATAAATAGCGAAAAATAAAAAAAATGGTTGAAATCGGGTGAGAACTGTTTCCGCAATCGTAGTCACCACATCGACCTTTTTTTTTAAAAAAAAAAAACATGATTCCGAGGTAATGACGTTTAAAGTTTCAAATGTACACTTAATACATGGCTTATATTTGCTTCTACTGCTTGGATCTCTACAAAAATTTGACACAGCTTTCTTAAGAATCCATACTTTAAGATAAAAGAATTGAAAAAAAAATGGCTTTTAACTGACCTCAACATACAGGAGGTGGCCAACATGTTTGGGATAGGCAACTTTTTTTTCTCTCACAAAAAAGTACACCATACTTTAACTTTTCATAGAGTGCATCAAAAATTCTAATTCAAAATCAACCAATTATATGTGCATCATTGATACACATTTGATAAACGTTAAAAATTTCATTCAATTCAGTTCACTGGTTTCCGAGATATGGCAGTTCAAAAATAGTGTTTTACCAGAACGGTTCTAGCTTCGCGAAAGATTGACCAATCGAGCTCAAATTTGTACAAATGATGTGAAAAAACTAGCCTATCCCATACATTTTGGCCATTCCTTGTATGTAACTCCTAGTCGTTTGTAGTAACGTAGTCATTGATAATTATCTCCTTTTTTAGGGTTACTTTGAAACGCTCCAGAACGAGGCATTTCCCATCGATGCAACAATTTTCTGCCCCGGACCAACAGCGACCAATTTTCTTCAAGAATGTTTCACCAACGCACCGGGAGAGGTATCCATCTTGAAGTTTTGTTGTCTAATAAGCTCAGATAGTAGCAATTGCTTTTATTTTATTTTTATTTTTTTTAGAAATTCAACAAACCTGTCAATGCCGATGATCGACGCCTCTCTAGTGAACGATGTGCCGAGCTGTATGCCATCGCGTTGGCCAATAAAACACCCCTAAGCTGGGCCGGAACTCGTCCGATGAATTTCATTTTCTACATCGGCTGCTACTACCCGAATTTGAGGCGATTGTAAGTAGGATTTCTTATCTGATAAATGAAATAGATCATTTATCAGATAAGAAATCCTACTTACAATCGCTATTATTTTTAAAATAAAATTTCAGATTGATCAACACTCTGGGGATTGCCAACATCGATCGGCTGAGAAATGGTCGTCCACTTGGTAGCAATTAATATTTTACATATAATAATCCTGAATAAATTCAATTCGTTTCTACAATTAGTAATGTATTTCTTGTGTATGGGACTGATGAACATTCCTGGATTGATAGTTTTTCGAAACGTAAAAACATTTAAGTCAGGAAAAGTTTGTGAGATTCTAAGAAGCGAAGACATGATTAAATAAAACATTAAACAATACGAGAAAAAAAAAACAAAAAAACTGTGAAAGATTTTTTTCTTTATTTGGCGGGCTCATGCGCGCTAGGTATAACGGAGCTGAATATTCACAATCATTTTGTTTCAATTCAATTAAATTCTGTAACTCTGCCTGTATAATTCCTCTATCTATTGAGTCTCCTCATCAAGGTTTTGCTGACCAAGTGCTCTATATGAATACTGAATATTGATATTTGGACAATCGCAATTTGCATATCATTACACAGCGCAACATTGTTTTGTCTCAAGAGCAAACTTATGTGTCTCCGAAGGATTTTGGGCCGCTGAATCCGAATCCGGGCTCAGATTCGCTTAAAACTATCAAATTCGATTTGGTAAAACGAAATATTTTACATGAGTCGTTAATTTAGATGTTAATTGACCAATTAACCTTTGGATTGCTTAAAAAAATATATTTTCTTGCTTAATGGCTTGCAGTAAAAAAAGCCCAAAATCGCATATTTTGCTCTATAAAATGAGGTATAGCTCAAAATTGTGACGTGTTAGAGCAAATCTGAGCCCGGATTCGGATTCAGCGGCCCAAAATCCTTCGGAGACACATAAGTTTGCTCTTGAGACAGACAAAAGGTTAATTTTTGTTACCCTGTGTTATGTTCGTACTAGAACATTTCAAGACTCTGGCTCTGACGTGTATATGCTTCTTCGGAACGAGCCTTTAGTTTCAAAATTAATAAAACAACATGTTATATTATGTCTTTCATTTATTTCCACGCTGTAAGTTTTTGTTAAAAATTCTAAAAATAGTAACAATTGATTGATTTTTAAAACTTATTGCTTGCTTGTACTAATAACTTTACACACAGGTTGACTCTTCCAAGTAAAACCGCTCCGAAATTATCAGCATTTACTAACTGCCTAGTTCTATCAGCTATTTGGCGTTTAACCCCATTTGAACACTTATCATACACGTGCACAGACACCATCACCTAAACCTACTCTGCCTTGTTCTTCGATCGTAGATCCAAACAGTTGGCATTAATTTCGAACTCCTTGATGGTTTGCCCCTTCAGATAGGCCTGGGCGTAAAAGTTGCCGAAGAGCACGATGAACGAGATCATGTATCCAATCAGAGTGTAGTGCATCCAGAGGGGGAACTCACAGCCCACCAGTATGCCGTTGATGCCCAGTATCAGAGCGCAGGTGAATTGGATCTAAAATGGAGACGAGATGATTAGTTTTTGAAGGCTTGCTAACATTGACCAAAACTATCGTATTACCAGTTGCAGAATGGTGAGGTATTTCTTCCACCAGAGATACTTGTTCATATGAGGACCCACCGCCGATAGTCCGTAGTACGTGTACATCAGCACGTGGATGAATGAGTTGACCATGGCAGGAAGGAAAGCTGCAAGAAACAACAGATTATATGTTGACTTCCACTTTTATTTGTTAATTTCTCATGCTTTGTAACATATAAAAAATGGCAATTTATGGTTACTCCGGTTTTTAACCCTTATGTGGCCGACAGGGTACCCGGGTACCCAGCGCCCATTTAAAAATCACGGTGTAGAAAAAAGCAAAAATTTTGTCGGACACATAACGGTTAATGCTGAAAAATAACAAGGCTGCTGGGAAGGACGAGATCCCAGTCGCAAATCTTACGCTGAAACGAGCAGGTGCATCAAACAATCCACCATATTCTTAAAAAGATGTAAGAGGAAAGAGGATGAAGAATAACCCATCAACTGGTTGTTGAGGGAGAACCTTTCTAAATTCGGCTTACAACATACTGCTGCTTGTCCTGTTCAATAGACTGACTTCCCTTGAGGAATACCTGGCTGGTTTTCGTTAGGACGGATCCAATGTTTAACCTGTGGAATCCATTAATTGCGTAGTGTGGATGATCCAAGAAAAAAACCCGGGAACTTGCAGCCTAACCATCTGTTCATTGATTTTGAAGCAGCGTTCGATTCAGGGAAAAGAAATGAGCTGTGACAGATAATATCGGAACATGGTTTTCCGGTGAAACTAGTTAGGCTCATGCGCACAACAAAACAACAAAAACCTTCAAGGAACTCTATATTTTTGTTACAAATGCCTTCGTACATCGAGCTGGACCATTTTCGAGAGGAAATACCTGGGTAATCGATTGAGACTAATTTCAGCCTTCGCACGTGACAGCAAATTCAGGTCTCTAGGAGTATCATGGGGGTTTTGGAAAGCTCTTTAGAGACATTTTAGGGCGGTATAGGACGTTAAAAGGTGTTTCATAGGGTTTGAATGGGATTCAGGAAGATTACTTTCATAAAGATTTCTGATGTGTAGCTCAGTGGGTTTCAGGTAGCTTAGGGGCTGTGCATAAACCACGTAGACCAAAATTTGGCCATCTCAGACCACCCCCACCCCCTTCGTAGACTTTTGTCCATACAAAAATTTTGAAATTTGTATGGAGCGTAGACTTTGGTCAGACCCCCCCCCCTCCCCCCAAAAAGTCTACGTGGCTTATGAACGGCCCCTTAGGGAGTTTTTGGGGCGTTCAGGAAGATCTAAAGGGTGTTAGGGGTGTTTCTTGGCACCCGGGGGCTGCGGTAGCAAGTTCGGTAGGTTTTTTGCGCCTTTTCAAAGCGTTTCAGCCAAACTTTTTATTATATCAACATTCTATTGGCTTAAAAAGAAAAGTGCTCTGTCCAATAAGATCGAATAAAGCTAATTGGAAGAACACGCCGCGATATAGGCATACCCCCTATGAACGGAAGTGTGAATTCCACAAAAGCTACCGATCGATGGAACTTGCGATGAAAACAGCACAATACATAGGCAATCGGGTGCCTGAAGCTTTTGCCAGTCTTGGTATGGTGGTATGGCCCCCTATCCACCGTGGTGGTGCCGCCACCTTAGGAATAGCTTTCGGTGGAGGAGCATTTCATACTCAGCCACTGGATGCTGGATGTTTGAGCCGCACCTCCTTTGTGAACAGACGTACACAGCTCGAGACGTACCTCTTCAATCTAGCTGACGTCAGAAGTACAACAGTGCCCAGGCTGCACTACCAGCTAAGCACACAACTCTTAGCTGGCGGTCTTTGTCATCGCTTGACCCGTGGAAGCATGAGGTAGGAACTCGTGAGGACCAGAGCTATGTTGGACGCTCTCCTTATCGACTTACCGTTTGGCATAGTTTTGTGTGGTAGGCACGAAGATATTCTATGCCCAAGCCAAGGAAATTTCCTTTACGAAAAGTTCCTGGACCGACCGGCAATCGAACCCGTCACCCTCAGCATGGTCATGCTGAATACCCACACCTTTACAGTGGTGCCTATAGAGGCTCGCAGACACCATCTGAAACTTCAACTGCCTGAAATGGCTTGACATGCCTTGAAAGCCTTGAACCAACCCCCCCCCCCCTAAAACCGCCTTAAGATCTCCAGAAACCTTTTCTGTCAAATTTCGGTGGAACCTTTTTATAGAAGGAGAAAATACCCGAGAGGTGGGTTCTCAGGTTATGTGGGGTTCGACTCACTATAACCTCTTTCTCTCTTCTTATCCTTGGTGGTACGCCCGTTAGGGATGACTTCGAGAAATGGGGGGACCTACATCCACATGAGTACACTCTAATGGCAAGCGTTCCACTGAATAGCTACCGCTTTAAGTTGTTCTCTCTCCCCTGGAGGATTGGGTTCTGGATAGTAACTAGACTACCCGTTGAATTCAAGCTCATGGATGAGGAGGGTGGGTGGTCAACTGTAACATAAAAAAGACGTTAGGTCTTAAGTTACTTATTTGAATAAATAAAATGAAAAATGAAATGAACTTGTCATTTTCTCTGTAGTTCAATTCAAGAAACCGTGGAATCCCACTTGTCCGCCCCCGTATACATCCTTTCAACAATGTTGTCCGGAGTGATATCTCTCCCGCATATCTCCTGCATACTCGACCATTGCTCCACGAAGCGTTGGCAGGGCATTCAAAGAGCACATGATGCTCCATGGTCTCGTCGCAGTCTGCGCATTCACATGCGAGGGAGCCTACATGTCTGAATCTGTGCAGATACCACCTAAAGCACCCATGGCCTGATAGGCCAAGGGGCCTACTCGTCCATTTTGACACGCTCGGTATGAGCTTGTGTATCCATCTACCCTTGCTGGAGGAATCCCATTCCCTCTGCTACTTCAACATAGCCGATGCTCTGGCGATCCGTCTCGCGTCTCTTATGCCACGTCGCTCGAAACACTCTTCGTCCTCTGCCAGCACTAGTGCTATGGGCATCATGCTCGCTAGCATGCATACTGCGTCCTTTGAGACCTTGCGGAATGCGCTGATCATCCTAAGGCACATAAGCTTGTGGGTACTCTCGAGTCGTTTCCTGTTTCGATTGATCACTAGCGACCATGGAGCGGCGCCATACCGAAATATGGAGACCGCTACTGTAGCGAGCAGCTTACGCTTGCTCGAGACTATTGTCGAGCTATTTGACATTATCTTTGACAATGCCATTGTCGCCATGCTAGCCTTATTGAAGGCATATCCCACGTGGCTTCCGAGTTTCAAGTTATCGTAGATCATGGCCCCCAATTGCTTCAGTGAGCGCTTAGAGTTGATCGTGCACCCGCCTGTGGTGACCACTGCCTGTTGTTCAGACTTGCGTTGTTGTGGAATGCATTTAATAGCGCCAGTTGGGCTGCTATTGCCGATGCGCTCTTGCGTCTGGGGATACCGGAGTACTTGTACAAGATTCTCGGAAGCTACTTCCAGAATCGCGTACTGGTTTACGACACGGAGGTGGGTCGGAAGTGCTTTCACATAATCTCAGGAGTCCCGCAAGGGTCCGTCCTGGGTCCGGTGTTATGGAATGTCATGTACGACGAGGTGTTGAGGTTAGAGTACCCAGTGGGAGTGGTGATTGTCGGATTTGCCGACGATATTACGCTCGAAGTCTACGGTGAAACGATCGAGGAGGTGAAGTTGACTACCGACCACTCGATCAAAGTTGTGGAGGCGTGGATGCGGTCCAGAAAACTGGAGCTGGCTCACCACAAGACAGAGGTGACGGTTGTTAACAACATGCAGTCGGCGCAGCAGACGGAGATCAGTGTAGGAGAGTGCACTATCCTGTCGAAGCGCTCTGTCAAGCACTTGGGCGTGATGATCGACGATAAGCTTACCTTCGGTAGCCACGTCGATTATGCCTGTAAAAGAGCCTCCACAGCTATTGCGGCACTGTCCCGGATGATGTCCAATAGCTCAGCGGTGTACGCCAGTAAGCGAAAGCTTCTGGCTAGTGTTGCTACGTCCATACTTAGGTATGGCGGCCCGGCGTGGGGTACCGCGCTAAGTACTGAATGCTACCGACGGAAGCTGGAAAGTACTTACAGGCCTATGTGTCTGAGGGTTGCAAGCGCGTACCGTACCGTGTCACACGACGCTCCCCAGCCAACCACATATCGTAAATCATTGTGTGGAAAAAATCGTATATTTTCATATATTGAATCAGAATTGTATAACAATATGTATATTTGTTGACAAAGGTTGCGTCAAATCGCATTTCATGCAAAATTAAATTTTATTTGCGATTTTGTATCATATAGTCGTCTCTGATCATAAAAGGTGCGAGATACTATCGGTAGGATCGCACAGAGTCGGATAGAATCGTGAAAAAAAAACATACATTCTTAGTGTCAAGCTGCAAGTTCGCTAGCATCGTATATATGATTCCTTTGAATCGAGGAAATCGTCGCTTCACATCGTATAATAATCTGCTAAATCGAGCTTGCTATCTAAAGGTATGATCAAAATCAGTGAAATCGTATACAACCATAACAATGTTGTATATTGATCGTTTGCGTCACACTTGCGTCGTATACGAAGTGAACGAAATCGTAGAAATCGTATATTGATTTTTACAGTCGCATATGATTGTTACGGCACTTTTAATAGTCGAATCATAACCTCGGAGATCGTAAATGATTTTGTTTACATATTTGTATGATGGAGAAGAAGGAAAAAATGGTATGTATTCATCACAAATTTGTATTTTTGTTGTTGTTTACACGTTCCAACCATGGTAGCAATATAGGTTTTCATACTATTTATATACAGCAGATGACTTACTATAAGTGATGTATAGATTCCAACAACGATGTCAATTCCGGGCCACTTTTGATGCCACTCAATGCACAACAACAACGCTCCCACTACAAGTCACGCACCGTATCATGCTAATTTTTATTCGTTTCATGCCATTCACTTTGAACCCTCTATTTCCAACTTGTCAATGTAGCCCATACAGACAACGCGCAGTTATCAATCAAAGGACCTAAGTTCAATTCCCATCGAACACCAATTGTTTTTTTTACTTGAAAATCTTGAGTCGTATATCGGTACACTCAATCGTAATAAGATCATGCAAATCGTATATTTAGACGGAGAAAATCGGTGAAATCGTAGAAATTTTTCGAGAAATCGTAAATCATGTTGGATGAAATCGCAGTAATCGTATATATGTTTCGATATGGCCTCCACTTTAGTATGTATATGCCTGTTTCGTGCATTGAATACGATTTCTTTGGTGCTATATATGTGTGACTATTTCAGTTGCAAATTCGATATAGAAACCAAATTGCTGGCTGGGTCTCTGTGTCATTACTGGTATGGTGCCCATCAGCATTCTTATCAGTGAGGATATGGAGTGCTTCGAAATGCGCGGCACAAGAGGCATACGCAGGACTGTCATGATGGCCTCTATGGTCAAATGGCAGCGCGCGTGGGACAGTTCCACCAAAGGAAGGTGGACCCATAGGTTGATACCGAGGGTAGATAGTTGGATTAATAGGCGCCATGGGGAAGTTTCATTCCACCTGACACAGGTCCTTACAGGTCATGGTTGCTTCCGACAGTATCTACACCGTTTCGGGCATGCGGATTCTCCCGAATGCCCAGTGTGCAATGGTTTAGAGGAAACGGCGGAACACGTTTTGTTCGTGTGCCCGCGTTTTCGCACAATGCGTGACCGCATGCTTGCCACATGCGGGGAGGACACAACTCCGGACAACTTGGTCCAGAGAATGTGTAGGGATGAGATTAGCTGGAATGCCGTTTCAACGGCTATCACCCATATCGTCTGGGAGCTACAGAGGAGGTGGTGCGTGGACTCGGAGAATGGCTAGTCCAGATGCAATACAAGAGGTGGTCCAGGGGTTCGAAGTCGGCTTCGTAGGTCATACCGGTGCCCTGCGGTCGAGATCGACCCTTACAGCGATTAAGTGGCCGCGGAGAGGAAGTCCCGGTAGCGGTGCTGTCGTGGCGTCAGTCTACTGGGTTGGATCTGAGCCCGCGGTTGGAAAGGGGTCCCCGGCTAGGGTCGGGGTAGGTGAGACCCTGCTGTCTGCAACCTACGGATGCATCTGATAAGGCCTGAAGGGTAGTGATACCCTTGCCTTCAGCAGGTCAGATCGGGTTGCATGTGGGCATCAGTTCTTGATGCCCGCTCAGCAGTAGGGCGCGGGCGGGGTTGACCCTGCCCGCCTTCCGAGGACAAAGGGAGTGGCGAGGACCACTCGGGAAACTGGCTAAGCGCCAGCAGGCTATCGTGATGGACTCTCCAGAACGAGTCATCGATGTTCGTTGCTGCTAGGCTACGGCAGCTAACCTTGAGGGTGCGATATGCACTAGCCCCTCTCTGAAGCAATACCTTCTTGGTGGTTCCGGAGAGACGTAGGGTTTGGCGACCATAGGAATGTGTTTTAGTGGGTCGAGGAGAGAGTAGTCCTGGCTTCTACCGGCATTGTAGAAGACGGCCTCATCCCCACACTACCCTAACCTTCCTGTTAGGGTGTCTGATGAGCAGATTTATCCCCCTATGGTTTAGAAGGAAAAAAAAAGACTTGCGTTGTTTACCATCACCACACCACCTCCGGTTTATGGTGGGCGAGTGCCAACTGTCTTGACCTCATCCAATCCTGCAGTATGCCAATTGCATGCATTGGACACCAACGGTTGGTGTCAGTTCCACTTTCTCTATCAACTCGCCGTATACCACGAGGGTAATATCATTAGCAAAGCCAACCAGCTTTTCTCCCGGTGGAAGTTTGAGCCTCAATACGCCATCATGCGCCGCGTTCCATATATGGATATAGTACCGGGCCCAGAATTGAATTCTGAGATACCCCCGCGGTATTGTTGTAGCTCCTCTCGCCTTCCTCGGTGTCATAGACTAGTACCCTATTCTGGAAGTAGCCCTCCAGTAACCGGCATGCATAGGCTAATCGGATATCCTTAACAACAGTCTCCGTCGGTGTACAGAAGGCAGATAGGTCTGTATGTCAACGGGTCGCCAGGTTCCTTCCCGGGTTTGGGCAGTAGAACCAATCTTTGCCTTTCCCACCTCTCCGAAAATTTACCATCTGAGCCCGCAGCCTTGTTACACTTAAGCGACTTCGCTATTGCGATGAGTTCGTCGTTCGTCACCAGGGCGACCTTGTTTTGGCCGATTTGGCCGGCCCCATAGGGAACGTGGGCCCAGGGCCCATGGTCTTCGATGGTGGCGCGGGAACACGATCTTCTGCAGCACCTCGAGGGAGCGTTCTGGGGGCACTGACACGCCCTTCGTTTTGACCATGGCTACTCTGTAGGCAACACTCCAAGGGGTCGTGTTGGCTGCCTGGCAGAGATTTTTGAAGCACTTCCGCTTACGTGCCTTAATCTCTTTGTTCAGTGCCAGTTTAGCCGCCCTATAGGCCTCACTTCGCTCCATTTTACCATCGGTGCGAGCTCTTTGTATTCTCAATTTAGTTGAAAATCGGAGTTATCGACTAGCGAAGTTGGGTTTTTCTCCAAATCCATGCGTCGGCCTAACTTCGGAAGTAGTGCGCTGTATAATAAACCTGGTCCGCTATACAGCGCACCACTTCCGAAGTTAGGTCCGACGCACGGATTTGGAGAAAAATCCAACTTCGCTAGTCGAAAATTCCGGGATTCAACTGCACGGACAATATCCTCCTCCTAGTCCTTAGGCATGACGCGCAGTGTTCTGTGATTTATGGACACCACCAGTATACCGGTTTGCGTCCATTTTTGGGTAGGGATCACCTTGGCATTGCGGCGTCACATGCACGGCTTAGGGTTTCGACTAGATGATCGCTAGATAGATCGTCTGTGTTATCCTCCATAAGCAGTCGCTCCACAAATGCTGACCTATCGAAGCGCAAGGTTAGCCATCCCCGATAACGGTCGATAGCCTTCGGCTGTGGCCGTCTTCCTCCGTTTTCAACCCTGTATAGAACCGCTAGATGGTCACTGTGCGTGTATTCATTGTTGACCCTCCAGTCCGAGCTAGGGTTAGATCCGGGCTCCAGAATCTCACATCAATGATGGAATTGGCTACCTTCGCGACATCCATGTTCAATCTAGCCATAGCTTCTAGTAGAGCCCAGCCTCTCGCGTTAGTTGAGCGGCTACCCCACTCAATCGCCCAGGCGTTGAAATCTCTACCGATGACCACGGGACTCAATTCCACTAGTGCGCTTGATAGCGGATCTAGCCTAAACGAGAACTGGTCTTTTTTTCTTCTTCTAAACCATAGGGGGATAATCTGCTCAACAGACACCCTAACAGAAGGTTAGGGTAGTGTAGGTCTGAGGCCGTCTTCTACAACAAAAGTAAAAGCCAGGACTACTCTCTCCTCGTACCCACTAAACACATTCCTATGGTCGCCAAACCCTACGTCTCTCCGGAACCACCAAGAAGGTATTGCTTTAGAGAGGGGCTAGTGCACAACGCACCCTCAGGGTTAGCTGCGTAGCCTAGCAGCAACGAACATCGATGACTCGCTCTGGAGAGTCCATCACGGTAACATGCTGGCGCTTAGCCAGTTTCCCGAGTGGTCCTCGCCACTCCCTTTGTCCTCGGAAGGCGGGCAGGGTCAACCCCGCCCGTGCCCAACTGCTTTGCAGACATCAAGAACTGATGCCCACGTGCAACCCGATCTGACCTGCTGAAGGCAAGGGTATCACTACCCTTCAGGCCCTATCAGCTGCACCAGAAGGTTGCTGACAGCAGGGTCTCCACCTGCCCCGACCCTTGCCAGGGACCCCTTTCCAACCGCGGGCTCGGATCCAACCCAGTAGACCGACGCCACAACAGCACCGCTACCGGAACTTCCTCTCCGCGGCCACTTAATCGCTGTAAGCGTCGATCTCGACCGCAGGGCACTGGTATGACCTACGAAGCCGACTCCGAACCCCTGGACCACCTCTTGTACTGCATCTGGACTAGCCACTCTCCGAGTCCACGCGCCACCTCCTCTGTAATTCCCAGACGATATGGGTGATAGACGTTGAAACGGCGTTCCAGCCAAACTCATCCCTGCACATCCTCTGGACCAAGTTGTCCGGGTTTGTGTCCTGCCCGCATGTGGCAAGCATGCGGTCACGCATTGTGCGAAAACGCGGGCACACGAACAAAACGTGTTCCGCCGTTTCCTCTAAACCATTGCACACTGGGCATTCGGGAGAATCCGCATGCCCGAAACGGTGTAGATACTGTCGGAAGCAACCATGACCTGTAAGGACCTGTGTCAGACGAGAAATGGTCTATCGGCCTCCTGGGGTAGGGGCATAGTAACTACAGTCTGTAGTACACCTCATTGATCTTTGCGAAGCCCTCGTGTGACGTGGAACGGAAAACGACCGGATGTACAGATTGCCGCTAGCTTGGCATTATCCTCTAACCAGTTCCCGTTATCGGGAGGGATGCTGTATTGGTCCAATAGTAGGGCGATGTCTGTACTTGACTCCGAGACTGACTAGAACCCTCTGAAACCCAATGAAACGCAAACACATCGAAGCCCCCTTGAAACCCCTAAGAAACCAAAAGAAAGGCCCCCAATTAATTATCTTAGGGTCTCCTGACTAAAGCCCTCGAAACCCACGGAAACTCATGAACAACCTCCCTCCCTTACGAGAAATATGTGTAAATGCATTGAAAACCCTTTGAAATCTCAGTGAGGTCTCAGAAAGTTCCGGGAACATCTGGAAACAACTCAAAACCCCCCTAAAACCCCCTAAGACTTCCTGAAAGTTTTCTCGAAACTCTGGGAACTCCCTTGTAACCTCATAAAACTCAAACGCCTTTTAAACACTCTGAAACCCCCTGGAGCCCTCTGGAACACCTGCGATCCCTATGAAGCCCCGGAAAGCAAATATTTATATGAATCTCGTGAGAAGTGTCTGCAAAAGCTCGTCGTAGGTCAATTTTTTGGGTGATCTTTGTCGTATAGCCAGTTCTTAGTGTCAATGCTGTGCAAGTGTATCGCTTTTAACCCATTCATTTCAATCCAAAGTAATACTCACTACTTCCACTGGGAACCCACTTGACACCGATCCACCAGAACGAAAACATGGTACTGTGGTGGTACACGTGCAGGAACGTCAGCTGGTTATCCTTTTTGCGCAAGATGAAGAAAAACGTATCGGTGAATTCCAGCACCTTGGAGAAGTAGTACCACCACACGGCTCCGACAATCTGTGTGCGAAAATATAAAACAAAAATCATAATAAATGGGCGTCGCATGTAATTAATAAAAAAAGATGAATTCAAGATGATAAACGAAATTACGGAAAAAAATAACACACACACGCAGGACAAGTGCGCGGGAAACGAAAGTGAAACTGACGTGAAATCGAAAGTTCCTGCGGCGTATGAGAAGCAGAAGATCCATGCTTGACCTCTTGGGAAAAATAAAAGAAAAATAATGGGGAGGCCGGGGTAAAATGTGATTAACAATTCAAGTAGCACTCCAAGTAGAGGACCCCAACTGGAACACCACGCGCTTCTCAGCTTTGTGAGCTACGATCACTTCGATACTACGTAGCATTGTATATCCTTAAAACTGCATTCCATACCGCTCCCCCCAAAATTTTCGAGATCCTTGTCCGCGAGTCAAGCACCTTGCACATGTGCGAACCTTGCCCTGAGTCCGGCCCGGATCGGTAGTTAAATAGCAGTGGAGGCCATAATGAGCGTCAAGAAGGTTGCTTTCGAGGAAAGACGGAGATAAATTACACAATGCATTGCATTGCATTGCATCGCAGGCCGAGGTGCAATGGGATGCTGAGCGCGATGAAGGGTGCCCTGCAGCAATGCAACAATAAGTCGAAGTCGCGTGGGGAAGTATGTCAACGATGAATTTCGATTGATAAATTGTTATCGCATGAGACAGTGCAAATTAAGTGCCGATATAGGTGAAGTGTACAAAAGGGAAGAAAGTGATATATTTCCGCAATGTGGTTGTTCCTGTGATATAGGGAAACCGTAAGACGTTTTAAGATTGATTAGTTAATAAGTACTTGGACCGTTTAGATAGAGACTGCATATTGGGTACTTTCACGTTAGAACTCATGTATGGACCTGGGATCGAATCCTACTCCCGACAAACTCGCAAAATGTGAGTTCTTCCTTCGGATTAACACTTTTTGGATTTTTCTCGAAAAAATGTGATTTTTTTACATCAATGTCAATAAACTTTAGTGTTGATATTCAAAGATTTTCCACTTCTGTTCTCAAGTTATCTCTAATCAGGTATATTAGAGCCTATTTAGATTGAAGGAAGAACACATTTAGTAATTTTTGTGTGGTATAGTAAATTTGACTTATTTTCCTCTATATGGGTAAAAATTTCAATCCGGTATAACTTAATTCGCCGTGAGAAAATATTACATTTTATAATGTCGTGTTAAGTATCGATATATTGTTGATAAACGTTAAAAAATTCATTCAATTCGGTTCACTGGTTTCCGAGATATGACAGTTCAAAAATTAGTTGTCTCAATAATAGTGTTTTACCAGCACGGTTCTAACTTCGCGGAAAATTAATCAATCGAGCCCAAATTTGTACCAATGATGCACATATAATAGGTTGACAAACAGTCAAAATTTGAGATTTTTTGATGCACTAAATGGAAAGTTACAGCATGTTGATTTTTTTTTTGTGGGAGAAAAAAAGTTGCCTATCCCAAACATTTTGGCCATCCCCTGTATACTGTTTACATAGCTCATACGACAAAAAAACTCAACATATATTAATTCTAATCTATATTGTACATTTCCGTTTGAATTCTCCAATTGTGCTTACATTTTTTATATCTTCAGGTAATTTATTGTATAGTCTTATTCCTTTGTAATATATCGATTTCTGGTTTGAAGTCATAGTAAACGGCACAACACGCAAATCGTCAACTCGTCTTGTTCAATGATGATGTAGGTTTCTTGATCTTAAAATTATATTTGATAGGTACAGATAAAAAAAAACTAACGGTCTGCATATTTTCCGCAAACAGCCTCGCAGACAGTTCTGCTGCTGCTCTTTCATTTCATTGAATTTAATTTCATTTAATCTATCGTAGGCGTATTGTATTAAAAACCATCCATTTGAGTAGAATTTCTGGAGAAATCCTGGAGTTCTTGAAGGTCTTTCGTAAGGAATTATGGGAGGAAACCCTAGAATGAATCCTCAGAGCAATATCTAGAGAATCACCAGAATAAACCTCTTTTTAAAACATATTTTGAGAAATTCTTCAAAGAATTACTATAGCAATATGATTTCTGATTTTTTTTCTGAAAGGATCTGAAGAGAAATCTCTGTGGAATATCTGAGAAAATACTTTGACAAATACATGGAAAAGTTCCTTAAGTATTCGTTGCATGAATTTCTGCAGGAATCGCTCCTAGAACTACTGAAAGAAATCATGCAAGAGTCTTCAAGATTTTCTGAAGATCCCCCTGAAGAAATTGCTGGAGACAATGTTGCAGGAATCCCTGCAGAAATTCCTGAAGAAATCCCTAAAGATGATATTAAAAGAATACCTGTACAAATTCTTTGGATCTCGGGAAGATTTTAAGAAGAATCAGTAAAGAAATTTCTAAAGGAATACATGCTGGATTTTCCAAAGTAATTTTTAGTAGATTTTCTGAACCTCTGGAGAAGAATAGCATGGCAGACGTTTTAATCATAAGATGAATTTCTAAAGCATTACTTGAAGGAATGCTTGAAGGACTCTATAGAAGAATTTGTTGAAGAACTTCTTTAAGATTATCTGAAGCAACCACGCACTATGGGCCAGAAATCAAAATTTCGCGACAAAATTCGAAAAAGTTGTTTTTCTAAGATCAATCAATTTCCATATTTGTATGATTGTTTGGGCTATGTTTGATTATATACCGACTGATTTTTTCGATTTGTAACAAAAGTGTATTGTTTTTTGTATGGAGAAATTTCTTATAAGTGAAAATTCTCGATTTTAACCAATATTAAGAAAAATGTGAGTTGTGGTGAAAAATGTACCCAAAAAATATAACGCATACATTTCCTAACAGTAAATTTAGTATATATAAATGCAGTGGCATACGTGGGACCGCGCATAACTTGCGAACGGAAGGTCCAATTTTGGTCGTCTAAGTTTTGTTCTGTTAGTTTTCACCCAAGGAAGGTTTATGAGCCAAAAAACATGGAAAAATTGAGACTGCACTTGACACTGAAGAAGTCTGTAAGTCACAGACGAAATAGGCCTATCTGTCCGAAGATAAGCACAGTAGTAGAATTAAAAGGAATTTGCCCGTCCTTTCTAGTTTTTCTTTAAAAGAGTTATTCATTTTTTATTTTCTTTTGCAAAAGTGAAGTATTAGTGAAGCGTTTTTAAATTAAACTAGAGTCTGAAGTAACAAGTTCTACTAAAAGCTCTAAAGTAATAGTAAAGTGAAGACAAAGTTTGCCGGGTACAGCTAGTTTAGTATATTTTGCATATTTGATGCAAAAATTGCGATGCTTTTGAGATTAAAAAATAAATTATACAATATTTTCTCAAATTTTACGGTTTATTTGCCAATGTGTTCAAAAAGTAGGAGTATTCGACCGTATTCGACATGCAACCGGTCTAGGATGCTAGTTTAGACTCTTCTTTTTCGAATGCTACCGGACTTTTTTGCGGGAATTTGCGGGAAAGCAAGTTAGAGTGATATTGGTGCTTGCTTTAATTTTACAGTATTTCACGCTGTGCTTCAATAATCATCCACTCTTGACATTACGACGCAATGACTTTATGGTTTGCGAAACAATACACATAGCAACAAGGAAGGGTTTGTTTCAGATATAAATGTAATCATTAGCTTTTAAATCAATACCACAGACACTTACTCAATGTGCAAAGTTTGTGATTAATTAGAATTTTAAATTAACTCAACGTACATACATATATGTACAGATGAATACATTATTAGTGTGTGAAATAAGGAACGAATCCACAGCTCAAGTGAGATTTTTACTCACGACCCTTATATGTTAAACTAGTGCTTTACCGACTTAGCTACCGAGCCAATCAATGACACGGCATTTTAAATATTATAAGCAAAATCAAATCTTTCCCCTAATCGCAAATATATCCATCCCACTTGTACATATGTACGAAGAGCGAATACAATTTGTTTATTGTTAAAATACTGGCTCTGAGTAATTTGGCCGAGTGTCATTTGGATGAGCGCCGCTTGGCTGAAGAAGAAACGATCGTGGCACTGTTCTCCACGTCAGTCTAACTCAAATAAAAAAGGACGAAAAATCTCTGATAAAATATTGACAGTTTCAACGCCAACTAATCCCTGAATTGTAAAACTAGAAAGAATACTGAATGATTGGAGGAAGGAAGAAGGAAAAATTAATGATGAACATATTGGCAGCTAGAATGTGGATAAACAGAAATAAAAATTAAAAACAAACTATAATGGGAAATGGGTTCTCTGCATTATTTTGAGCATAATTCGGCCAAATGCCGGACATCTGAAACACCTGAGCAGCGAATTTTTTCACCAAAAACTAATCCATTTATATCTAAATTGAGCTGATTAAAAATCATAATTGACCACACCAATTGATGTACCGAAACTTTGCACTTTGAGTGAGTGTGTTGTATTGATTTAAACGCCTACAATCACAGTCTTACCCTTGGTCTTACCTGAAACGAATCCTTACAGAATAATAGTAGTTTGTTGCTATGTGTATTGTTTCGCAAGCCATAAAGAGATTGCGTCGTAATGGCAAAAGTCTATCTTAGTGTGGATGGTTATTGAAGCACAGCGTAAAACATTGTAAAATTAACGCATGCTCTAAAATCATACTATCTTTGTTTCCCACAAATTCCCGCAAAAAAGTCCGGCAGCTTCCGAAAAAGAAGAGTCTCAACTAGCTTCCTTGGTTGCATGTCGATTACCACTACTTTTTGAACAAATTGGCAAATATACCGTAATATTTGAGTAAATATTGTAATATTTTAATTTAAACTGAAAGACATCGCAATTTCTGCATCAAAAATGCAAAATCTCGCGTTAAGTATCACACGGGCGTATCTACAATGATCGATTTTTCTTCATCGATTTTCTCATTGGATTATTCCATGAAATATGACCAATATGATCTCTCGGTACGTTTCGGTGAAGGACAGCTAGAAATAGCATCTAAGACAACGCATAGAACCGAAAGTTATTAACCAAAGAAAAAATCGATGAAGAAAAATCGATCATTGTAGATACGCCCGTATGATGCCAAGCGCGAGAAATGTACTAAATTTGTTGTTAGGAAATGTAGGTGTTATTTTTGTTGGGCACATTTTTCACCACAAATTACATTTTTCCTAATATTGGTTAAAATAGAGAATTTTCGCTTATAAGAAGTTTCTCCATACAAAAAACGATACAATTTTGTTACAAATCGAAAACATCAGTCGGTATGCAATCAGGGCCCATATAGCCGAGGCGGTAAACGCACGGGTATTTAGCATGACCATGCTGAGGGTGACGGGTTCGATTCCCGGTCGGTCCAGGATCTTTTCGTAAAGGAAATTTCCTTGACTTCCTTGGGCATAGAGTATTCTCGTGCCTGCCACACGATATACGCATGCAAAATGGTCATTGGCAGAGGAAGCTCTCAGTTAATAACTGTGGAAGTGCTCATAGAACACTAAGCTGAGAAGCAGGCTCTGTCCCAATGAGGACGTTACGCCAAGAAGAGAGAGAGGGAGCAATCAAGCATAGCCCAAACAGCCATACATATATAAAAAAATGATTGATCTAAAGAAAAAAGCAAATTTTTCGAATTTTGTCGCGAAATTTTTATTTCTGGCCCATAGTGCCACGTAAGAGATTTCCTGAAAGAATCGCTTGAGCCGTTTTGCAAGAAATCTATGGAAAATTGTGTTTTAATGTGAATTTTAACTTATTGCTCATTTTACACTCATCTAAGGAAGATATTCTAAAAGCAATCCTTAAAGAAATTTCTGGAGGAATCTTTAAAGAAATTCCTGGTAGATTTTCTAAATAAAACATTTTTGGAAATAGGATTGATGAAATAAATTTTGAAAGAATTTCTGAAGGCATTTTCGATAAGTACATTTTCTAAAAGCACTAATATTTCTGAAGGAATTCTGCATTTCTGATTTGCCGATAAAATACGTGAAAGATTTTTCGGAAAAACACTTGAAGAAATTACTCAAGAAATCCATTGAAGATTTTCAAGGGGAACCTACAGAAATTTTCCAACTGTTTGACTCTAGGGAAATTTCTGAAGAACTGCATGCATGATTTTTTGAAGCAGCTCATAGAAGGTTTTCTAAAATGGTTGCTGGAGAAATATCTAGAGAAGTCCGTGGAAATTTTTCTGCAAGGAATGTCTGGAGAATTTTTATTTGGGGAGCAATTTTGGAAAAACTCAATGGAAGACTATTTAATGGAGTTCCTCAGAAAAAAAAAATGGAAATCTGTATAGTAATTTCCGAAGAAATTTCAGCAAGCATTCCAAAAGGGATCCTCAAAAAAAAAAAAAACCCTGGAGGAATTTGCGAAGGAACCCCTAAAGGGTTTTATGAAGAAATTCGTGGAGGAATTACTGAGGAAATCTTTGGAGAATTTTCTACAAGAATTAAATGCTGGAGGAATCTCTAGAGAAATTTCTTAACGAAACTCTGCGGGAATTTTTGAAGGATGTCATGGTGAATCAATATATGGGATTTCTGAAGGAATCCCTAGAGGAGTTTTTAATGAAGAAATCCCTGGTAATATCTAAAGAAATCTTCAATTAAAATTTCCGAATGAATCCTTGGGAGATTTTCCAAGAGAATACTGGGGGGAAATACTTAAGAATTCCATGGAAGATTTTCTAGTGGAATCCTTGGGGAAATTTCATAACAGATTCCGTAGACTAATTTCTAAACAAATCTCTGGAAATCTTCCTAAATGCCGTTCTGGAGGAGTTCCTGAAGGAATCCTTGAATAGATTTCTAAAGGGGTCAAGAAATTTGGGGAGTAATCTAGAAAAGGAAAAGAAAATTTGAATGAATCTCTGAAGAAATTTCTGAAGAAATCTCTTTGCAGGAGGAATCCCTGGATGAATTTTTGAAAAAAAAAAAATCCGCGGGAGACCTTCTGAAGGATTCTCAAGAATAGTTTTCGATGAAATTCTCAGATTGAAAGACAAATTGAGGGAATTCCTGAAGGAATCACTGAAAGATTTTCCGATGGAACTGCTAGAAATATTTCAGAAAATTTTCAAGATTTTCTGAAAGAATCCATGGAACAGTTTGTGGGAATATTTTGGAGATTATCCAAAGAATATCTTGGAGAAATTTCGGAAAGGCTGATTTCCTGAAGCAATTGTTGAAATTGTTTCGGAAGGAACTCGTGAAAGATTATCATACAGAACACCAGAAGAAAATTCTGAAAGGATCCTCGATGGAATTAATGAAGCAATGCAAGGAATTTCTGAGGTTTATGGAAGATGTTGTAGGGAAGCCCTTATAAAACTTTCTGAAACAAACTCTGGAGGAATTTCTCAAAAAAAAACATGGAAGATTTCCTACAAAAGCCCCTAGAGAAATAATTGAAAAAAAAACATGGAAGATTTTCTGGAAAGGATCCTTGGAGGTGTCTTGAAAAGTATCCATGGAGTAATATTGTAAGGAATCTGAAGAAGTTTGTGCAAAAAAGCTCGTAAAGCAGCTAAAGGAAACTCTAAAGCAATCTTTAAAGAAATTTATGAAACAATCCCTATTCTCTGATATATCCGAGGAATCGCTGGAGAGGTTTTTGAAAGACTCCCTGATAGATTTTCTAGAAGATTCCTTGGAGGAAACTTTTGTTGAATCCTTGAAAAGTTTCATGAAAGCCACGGACTCTGGGAAGAATCTCTAGAAGAATATCTGGAGGAATCACTGAAGAAATTTTCTAAAACAATTATGGCGGAACTTCTAAACCATTCCATGCAAGTTTTTTTTTTAATTTAACAAATTTCTAGAGAAATCCCTGGAGAGATTTTTGAGGCAACCCCTGTTGAAAATTTCTTGATGAACGTTTAAATTTTTTTTTGAAAGAATCCTTAAAATAATACTTAGGTAAATTTCTGGAAGAATCCCGTGTTAAAATTTAGAAGGAATTGCTATAGGAATTTCTTAAGGAACTTTTGAAAAGAAGTAGACAAATTCTGAAGAAACAAAAATGTCCACATGAATTATAATTTATATGTTTCTGTGGGCGGATGAAGGTTCGAAAAATCATGTAGAATAGATGAATATATTATCATCAGAAAGGTGGGATGGAAACATTCCCTGTAATAGAGGGGAAACTTTTGTTAGAATTTGGAAAAACACATAGATTTTAGAAAATGACAGAGAAAGATGTTTTTCTTAAAAAAAATATTTGGAAGGAGATTTTTAAATTATTACGTTAGAAATAAAGCTTTCAATATGTCAAAAGAAATTTTCATGACACGTTCGGGGCGCATCATCAATTTCGTACATTTAGGTATGAAGTCATATTTCCAATTAAAAATGGAAAAAACTTTTTATACATGTGAAGTCAACTTGCAGATGCACCTGGTTATATTTATATTTGATTTTTTGTGTTTGATCATAGAGCTAGTTACTTGATGAGAGACTTAGAATAGCCTCGATGACACCACTGAAAACCGCCGAAAAACTTTGTTGTTACAAAAGTTATAATCTAAATACAGACCATCTGGTGTTGCCTAACATTAAACATGTAAAGGAATAAAATTATAAAAAAGTCTCAATTACACTAGTTTACAGCATTTTTGAACTCGGTAAGCTGATGATCATTTTTGGTGTAGAATCATGCCCTGAGTTCGAAAACGTGAAGGAAAAAAATTACAGTAGAGCGGAAATTTTTTCGACTTTCCATACAAGGTTGATGATTTGAAATCGATTTTTGTTCTATTTTTAAGCAACTTCGCTCACTTCACACATATCATTCTCCATGATCAATGCTCCGATTGAGCTGAAATTTTTACTGCAACTCGCCTAAATATGGTATGTCAAATAAACGTCGAGAAAGAATTTTTAAGTTGGTTTTTTCTTATTGAAAAAAATACATTTCTTCAAAAATTTTTGGGAATTTTGCTAAAATTTAAGGAGATCGTCCCTGAAACAAGTAAATATCTTGAATTTCATCAATCTGATGCAAAACCTGAATTCAGATGATCGAATGGTATTGAATTCAGCTTTAATTTATGGAAAAAGATTCCAAATTGGTTGAACCAAACGAAAAATTTTTTTTTTTATTTTAGTAAATTACATATTTTGAAAAGTTGCAAAACTCGATATTGAGCTAAAACTCAAAAACTGTTCTACTTAAAATTTTTTGAACGTCGGTTTCGAAATCAGCACTAAATTGTGCTTCAAAAATTTTGGTCGTTGACAGAAGTTCACGACTTTTGTTTTATTTTGTAAACTTGTGTTATGGCTAGAAAACGCCAAGGGAAATGGTACAAATTTCTTCACAAACGTTGGATCACTTTGTGGATTTCAACTTTCTACTTTCATATCATCGGTTACATGGTTTTGAACAAATTTGAGTCCCTCATGAGAAAAATGCAAAGGAGTAAGTTTTTCCATACTAAATCCGAAACAAACTTCAATACCTATGCGAAATACGGGAATGCAACCAATTATCTCGAGAAAAAATGTGTTTCCGAAATAATGACGAAAAAGTAATAAAGTCATAAAATATTCCATGACTGCGAGTCATGATTACATGACGAGAAGGGCGATTTTCGTGCCGGGGCCCGTGGCGCAATTGGTCACACGTTTGCTCATAAGCAGATGGTCATGGGTTCGATCCCAGCCCCGGCACTTTCGTCACTTGCTCTTTCCCCATGAGAGCAGCTGACACTGACCCTCTTCTGAGCCCATAACCCAAACGAACCCGGATACATGGACATCGGCGAACGGCAACTCATAATGGACCTTTGCTGCTTCGCGTTTCAGGCGGGTGTACAGCTCTGCCACTGTCCAAATGTTCTGGCAATAATGTCCATGTCGTCCGCAAAGCACACAAATTGCCCGGATTTTGTGAAAATCGTTCCTCGGCTCGTCGCATCACACCTTCCAGAGCGATATTGAAGAGTAGGTATGAGAGTCCGTCACCTTGTCGCAGTCCCCGGCGAGATTCGAATGAACTGGATAGTTCACCCGAAACCCTTACGCAATTTTGAACACCGTCCATCGTTGCTTTATTTAGTCTAGTCAGCTTCCCAGGAAAGCCGTTTTCTGCAGAAACTGTTCTATCTATCAAATAATCTATATCCGTCGGTAAAATGTAAAGAACAAGTTATCTTCGTCATCGTATTTCACAGCCACAAAGAAAGATTTCTTCGTTGTACTGTGATGGCGTAACGTAACATGATCTGGTGGGCTAAAATATTTATTGAAATATGTAGCTTGCTAGCTTTAGAATAAGCTACATCCATCTCAATTTAAAAGCTTTGTGCTCAAAAGTACTTTGAATACATGATTTGATTTGTATTGCGAAGAATTTTATTCTGTTATTTTAGATACGATTCAAATCATATTTTTTGACCATCGTATGTACCATAGTGTCAGATAGAAGGTGTGCCGGGAATTGAATTCGGGTTGTGCTCGAAATAGACATGGACTAGACGGAAACAGAATTCGAGGGACAATTATTCAATCTTATTATTCAAAGCAAATTATGGTTCTTTCACTATATTTTTACATGACATGGAAGTTATTTAAAAAATTTGTAACTGATACCAAGTTGATACCTCGCCATGGACATTAGGTGAAATGCAGGAATAAACTCGATCATTAGGGGTCGGCGCTTAGTTAGACGACAATTACATTAAGAACCCAACCAAATTAGCAAATAAATAAAACGACATTTTTATAACATTTCCCATCCTTAATGGAGAGCGCCCAAATGCTCCGTGAGAGGTTTCGTTTTTATTAGACATCTCTAATCTAGGCGGCTGATCGAGAATAAAATAAATACGTAAAAATCAAATATATGCTTTAAAAAATATTCTGATCGTATGAAAATTCGAACACAGGTACATTCAGCTTCGTCTAGCTGAGTGTCTAGTGAGCCATATGAGTCCATTAAGAAATTCACTGCCTAGGTACTTGCGCTAACACTTGGATGGAAGTATGTAGTAAAATATTGGAATGATGGTAATTAGTCTTCGATTGACAACTCCATAAGTATTGCAGACAGAAGGCTGAGTTATTGCATGCACATTTGCCCTTTCATCGCAGCAATGCAACAGTCAAATCGAAGCTCAGTCAGGAAGAAAACTTTTCATAAAACATGAACCAGGCCACGAGTTGCACCTCAATGCCCATCTAAGGCTGTGACCATAGTGGGTAAGGTGAGATGCGATCGGATGCGATAAGTTATGAGATGAGAAGAGGGAAGTTTGATAGGCCATAGTGCATGAGGTTTTCAATGAGGGTGCGCATGTTGTTTTCACATCCTTTTTCGCCTATTTCGTGCGCATCAACGACTCGCGTGATTTGATCGATGAAGTCGCTTGTATGTTAAAGCGCTTCTTTGGATGTGGGTAGTGAAATGATCGTTTCATCTGTAAGAGCGGAAAGGTAAAATGCACCTGCTTTTTGTTTTGCGCGGGCCGTTTTTTTTGCTATAACTTAGTCAGTTTTGATCCTGTTGCAATAGCAAAAACCGACCAGTTCAAAAAACAAATCTGGTGTAACTGTACAAGATTGAGATTATTGAGTTAATTATTTGATAAAAGAATGTATAAAATGTAATTATATCCGCGTGAGGGATGTCTTTATGTATACACATATTTTTACTTTCCGGACTGAGCTATCTGAGTGTTGATTTCAATTTAAATCAATATGAGACTGTTATACTGATTTTCGGCATTAAAACATTACTGTATTGTGCTGATCTCGGCAAAAAGAAACGAAAATTCGGCAAGTATGTATTATTTAAGGGTATAGATTTTTTTTATTACAAAATTTTCGACGACATCTACGAGAAAAGATGTCTCTAAGGGTGTCTACTACCTGGAAAAACCTGGAAAACCGGGAATCCTCAGGGAATTTTATTTAACAGGGAAAAACCTGGAATACTCAGGGAATTTCTTGAGTACTCAGGGAAATTTTAATCCGAAAAAAAAAATCATTGGGTCGTATGAACCTGGTAGTAAAAATCCATATAGAAATTTCGCAACAAGGATTTTTTTTCCAGAAATTCCGTCAGAATTTCTTTCTGGAACTTCTTTAACAATATCTCCTGGAATGTCTCCCAGGATTTCTTTTAAAATTCCATTCCGCATTTTTGACGCCATTTTTCTTGGCATTCCTTTTTGATTTTTTTCCGGAAAGGTATACTTCCAGATTCCTTCCAGGATTCCTGAATTTCAACCGATTTCTCCTGGAGTTTTTCACGGGGATGTTATTTCTTCTCAGAGTTCCTCCAGTGTTTTGCTCAAAGAAATCTTCGTAGGATTTCTACCAGAATTTATTCCGAATACTCTATAAGAATGTCTGTCGGGATAAATCGTGGAATTTCTTTCGGCACTCCTCACGAAAATTTTACCCGATTCCTTCCGGTGTTCCTCTTGGGACTTCCCCAGAAGATCTTCACAGAACGTTTTTCAGAGTTGCTAAAGAAGTTATTCCTGGGGTTCCTACTAAAGTTTCTCCAAGGATTTCTGAAGGAGTTTTCACGAATTTACTGCAAGAGTTCCTCAAGAGATTTCTTTTATTTTTTTCCTGTGATATCTTCAAACCATTGTTTTGGGCTTTCTTCGAGATGTTCTTCCTAGTCTCCTAAAGAAATTTGTTAAAAGTTTTTGCGATGTTTATTTTGAAGTTTTACCTGAGATTTTTCTCGGAGTATCTCCTGGAACTTCTCTCAGAAGATTCCTTCCGATGTTGGTCATGGAATGTCTCTCAGAGCTTTTCTTAATTAAAATACCCTGGATTTTCCCCTAAGATTTTTTTTTCCAGAGTGCCTTCTGGGATTTCTACAGGAGTTATTGCTGATATTTCTTATTGAATTCTTCTCTTGCATTTTTTCAGAGCCAGGCTGTTTCTTGTAGTTGTACCGGATTTCTTATAGTGATCCACCTGAGAGTTTTTACAGATATTCTGTGCATTATTCCCAAAATTCTTCCCGGAATCTTTACCAGAAATTGTCCCGAGATTCTGGATATTCCTTCAGGAATTTCTCCCAAAGTAATTGCAGGGATTCTTCTACGGGTTTTCCCACGGGTTTTCCTCAGAATATCTCCTAAGATAACTTACGAAATACCTTATAGGATTTTATTATTATATAGGAAATTTATGGAGAAATATTCGAGGGAATTCAAATAAAATGTTTTGCGAGAAACTCCGCAAAGTTTTATTGAAGAAATCTCGACAGGAACTTCAGGAAAAACCTGAGAAAAAATGAGACATCTCGAAAAAAGTTCGAGATAATAGTAATCCCGAGAAAAAATATTAAGGACATTCAAGGAGGAATTCTGAAAACCATATGGAATCTTGAAAGCAGCTGCGGCCGAAGGAGGAGGAAGGCGAGGAAAACAAGAGGAATATCGGAAAACTATCGGTAAAAATCCAATAGTTTATGGATAGCTGTCCCGGAAAACCGTTAAAAAAGGCATGGACACTGGCTTCAGCCGGCGGCTGTACCGATTGAACGAAACTTAACACTGAGTGGCTACGGATAAGAAGCTATTCTCGTGAAAATTTTCATCGGTCGGAGCGGGAATCGAACCCTCATCCACCCGGACTCTAACCGCATGGCTACGACATTCTTGAAGAAACTTTGAATAGTTTTGGATGGATCTTCAGGAAGAATCCAGCGAGAATCTCTAGTATATCGGAAAACCTTTGCAAGAAATATCGGGACGTACTCAAACAGATATCTCGTGTGAAAGAATCTTGTGGAAAGCCAGGAAGATACTTTGGAAGAAATTCCAGGAATAATGCTCAGAAATATTGAAAGAATTTTTGAAGAGTAGGGGAACTTACGTATTTTCGGCATTTGTTCCCTTCGTCATGGGGGGTTTTTTGAAACCTGTTGAACTCAGAGTTGGCATCAAATCCTTCCCAATCAAATTGAATATGATCAAGTTTCAGGCAATTTGACCGGCATAAACCCCTCATGACGAAGAGAACAAACCTGGCGATGATACCCTAAGTCACCCTTTATAATTTTTAGAAAATTTGGGTTATTTTTTTAATTATAAACTTTCAAAATTTCATCTGGAAAAACCTAGGGAATTTTATTTTGAGTTATGAGTAGACACCCAAGTACACAATATTCATCATATATTAGGTAAAAGAGTATCAATCGATATCGATGTCACACTCTTTCCTAGTTTTGCCTGACAAAGAAAAAAGCAGAACCTTTCAATCAGAATCCTTTTAGCAATTGAGTTGAATACCATAAAACCCTTAAACTTTCTAACTTGCACATGAATAGCATGCACTGAACAAACGACCATATCAAACATTGATCACTTCATTTAAATCCCGAACATAGAAAATAAAATGTTTTTTTATACACATATAATAACAAAAATATGCTGTAAAAAAACTTAAACGATTTGATGGAATACTATTTTATATGCAATGAAATATGTTATTTTACATCACAGAGAACAGACATCAAGGCTAGAACAAATTTCATTCGGAAAGTTGTGTAAGGATTTGAATCTTTACTTGAGTAAGGTTGCAAACCAATGCACGATGACAACACCAACGTCACCAAACACCATATTGCCACAGTCAGTGGTGAATTGAAACATTTCAAGTGGTGAATTAAATTAGTATGGGAAATTAACCGATTGCAGCGCCACGCTATTGCCACTTGTGTTGCCGATTTCAAATGGCCGTTAAATTCCTTACACAGTATTGGAACTGGACTTGGATGTCTGTTCTCTGTGTTTACATGGCGATCGATAGACAGTATGATAAATTTTTATTACGTCTGGTTCATCAAAATGCAAGTCATGTGAAAAAGCATTGAGTTATATTTAAAAACAACAACATATTAACGCATTTCATATTACCTACTAGCATTCCCAACACATTAAATCCGCATTGCTTTACATACACAACGAGCGCAATCATAAAATCCATACCCGACAAGCATTCTCTTGCGTTCTCTTGCGTTCACATGCGTCGAAGCAGCTCCATCGCATCTCCGCACTCATCGCAACTCATTTACTATGTACGGTTCATGCGTTCTGCATATAGTTTCCACAGAGTGTGCTTCGACGCTTATCCGATCTCTTATCTCTTTGCATCGCACCTTACCCACTATGTGCTCAACGTAATGATTTGTTATCGCTTTGCTTTCTGCCACCCTTCAGTAGTCTTTTAGGGGGGAATTAGCGCGGAATGCACCGACGAAGTCAATCTACTTAGACTTTATTATTTTTCGGATAAGCGTTTCGATGATGATCGAACTGATAGTTTTTCAAGGCATAATCCAAAATCAGAAAAAATAAAATATTAAAGTTTCATAATTTAAACAAACATAATGTATGTTAAATATTTTAAAGTTTTTATGACTTAAAAGGCAGATATGGTACCCGCGTGAGCGTTGATGCAGAAAATTTACAGTTCCGTTTCAAAGAAACAGTCTATGACGATCCAGAATCGGTTTGAAGGTTAAATTTTTTGTGGAAATGGTTTAATCTGAGTAGTATATTTTAAACCTTGCAAGATCAAGCTTGTATTGAAGTTTGCCTTCAGAGAACGCCTTTCATCCTGATCTCACCTACCACTTTGTCCACACCCGATGAATGATGTAAAAAAGGGATTTATTTCCTTGACTTAATTAGCATATCATCATCAGTGCATTTTGTTCCATGATTGATGGCTGGATTGAAACTCTGAGCGCAAAGTGAATCTTACCCTCATCTCTGGACTGCTGAAGCTCTGCTTGCACGGTTCGCAGATGTAGCTATATCCCAGCTGCGTCGAACCGACAAACAGCTGAACGCAAATGTACAAGTTGAGCAGGGCCATCACTAGGTTGTAGGGAATCAGTACTGGGGTCAGATCGAATGGTTTTCGACTGAAATTGTAAGGACAATTCAGTGGTTATTCACATGGTTTGCACCAATTTGATCTGTTTTACTTACTCTCGCATCATTTTGGGGCCAGCCCAAACGACGAAAAGGTAACCGCAGACGCATAGGAGCGTTGGCACAGGGGAATCCACTAGGAGCCATCCTTTTGTTCGGGGGTCTGCCAGGGTGAGGGTCCATTCGTAGTAGCCGAACACGTCGTAGAAGGGTATGCTGTCCGTGTCATTTGGCATTTTGGATGTGATTATCTGGAAGTATAATAGAATTGGGATGCAAAATTAAGTATTTATCAGCTAAATTTAAGGTAGTCTCTATGAAAGTTTGTATTACAAAGTTTCATTTGATGTAAATTTGTATGTTCTATTGAAACATAACTTTTCATGTTCATACTAATAATATTTGCAGCGGTGAAATAAAATTGTTTGACGAAGCTGAACTGTGTTAATTTTAGATATTTGTTTGCATCCTATGATATGAGTCAAGTACTACACAGAAAAAAATATTCATTTAAAATTCAGCAAGAAATCATGCACATAAAGGGACTGCTAGAGTTAGTGCATATTTACATGAGATATCATGTAAAATTACATTACAATCGTGTAAATTTCCGCTAATAATCACATAACCGGTTGGAGTCCATGATGGTTTACGAGATGGTTGGCGGAAATTTACACGATGGTAATGTAATTTTACATTATATCTCATGTAAAAGTGCAATAACTCTAGCATTCCCTTTATGTGCATGATTTCTCGCTGAACTTTAATTACATATTTTTTTTCTGAATACAACGAGCTTACAGTTGAGGTCGAAATACGTATCTGTCCTAGGATGCAAACAAATAACTGGAATTAAAAGGAACATCATTTCACTCGATTTTCTTTTGTTACAATCGTCTGATTTCCTTATAATTGCTTCATCGAGCTTAAAACCATGCTGCTTTACACAGATAAAAATAATGAGATTTACGCGTCATGTAAACTTCAGTTTAGTAATGTAAACTTACTTTTATGAAGGTTTACATGATATATCATGTAAATTTGTGTTATATGTCATGTAAACACACAGAGTCATGCTGAATTACATGACTTATAATGGAAGTTTACATGATATTTTATGAGTTTTACATGATATGTCATGTAAACTTCTGTGATGTCCCACGCTCCAATCATGTGCATCATTTGTCACAGAATTTTACACTCTTTTTTCGATCTGTGTAGATATTACGATTTATTCATTTTTTTCAGCGAAAATTTCGTTCAACTCAATGTGTGATTTACCGATGGTTTGAGTTCGTCACTTGAATTCTTCCTTATTGTTGAAGTCTCCAATTCTCATGTATATATGGTCATGCTCAGTATTGTGTTGTGCTTTGCTGTGCATGCATCGCTCCTGTAAGGGGTGAGTATAGCAGCATAATCCATCGCGTTCTCACGTGAAAATCAAAACAATAGATATGCAGTACTGTGTTGTTCATTGCTAGTGTCGAAAAATAGTGTCGCACGATCGTATCGTTTTTAGCGATAGGTCGGTGGGTGCTCGAGTGAATGATTGATGATCGGTGAGCTTGTTCCTTGTTTTTCTTAAAAAAAAAAAACGCAGTAGATGTTTCTAGTAGTAGTTTAAAATCATCCTTCATATTTTTACTCAACAAGAGCTGCAAAGTTCGTCACTTCAAGTGTCGGCCAAATTTTTCATTAATTTGGTTTGCTAGTTTAAAGCTGTCCCGGCAAACTTTGTCTTGCCAAGCTGCGGTGGTTTGACAACTGTTAAGGGCATCGCAGTAACGTACTCTAGATTGTTTTAATTTTGATCACGGTGAATTTGTTCCCGGTTCATCAAAAACCAGCATTTTCGCAATTTTCATACTTTTCAAAATGATTTTCGTAACTTTTTCTGCATATAAACACAGCCACTATGAATACGAATCAAACCCTGCTTAAGTCATCCTGATCGGTTCATCCGTTCGTAAGTTTTATTGCCTCAAAGGAACTTCAAACTCATTTATATATATATATATAGATATAGATAAATTCTCCTGTATTTTTGTACAGCTCGCCACCTTCCGGTGCTGGCCACACTGATTTGATCCGTAATAAGGCGTCAGTATTTTGCCTAAGTTTGTGCAGTCCGTCACTGTTAGTGTCGGCACAAAGTTTTTTTTTATTCTTAATCACTTAACCTAATTTACAGCTCCTTTGTCCACTAGGGCACTACGTGAGCGATTCCAATTGGACGCTGCACTTACCATTGTACAGCGCCTAAATGTATACTATTCTAATTCAACTATTTCGAACTGGCGCCTTGTGCTGCTTTCACTTTTCTACCCTGTCCACAGTAGAATGATGAGCACGATGATGCTGATGTGTAGCTGTTGTTCCTTTTCCAGTCCAATTGGGGGTCGTCCATTATGAGTTGCGGTTCGCCAATATCCAAGTTTCCGGGTCCGTTAGAGCATATGCTCCGAAGAGGGTCAGGTGTCAGCTCTCGGGGGGAAGAGCAACTGACGAAAAATTGCAAGTGCCGGGGCTGGGTTCGAACCCATGACCATCCGCTTATGAAGCGAACGTGTGAACCACTACGCCACGGGCCCCGACGGCACAAAGTTTTATATCAATATATCGATTTCATGGCATTGGTTCACCAGTCCTCCCAATTGCGAGGTGACACAAAATCTTTTTCTTACCAGCTCTCGCACCTTTTTCTTGATGTTCTTCATGAGGTTTTGGACAACCGTTCCGTCGATGCCTTTGCTTGAGTTGATCCATTTTTTCTTGAATTTAATGACGTCCTCTGCTCCTCTATCCTTTTTCCGTAGTTTCCCTTTCATTAAAGCCAAATATTTCACAATGGGCCTTATTTGCAGACAATTTAAAGGATTCATTGGATTTTCCACAAATTGGGCATTGTTTTCATCATACCAGTCAAAGGTGTCACGCGCATAGTGGCAGGATGCCAAATCCGGCCAAAATAATGTAGGACCTTTGTGTTTTCAGATGAGTGGCAGAATTATTTTCTGGAGATATTCCTTCCGGTATATTTTGACATTCATACTTGGGACGGTGAAGAAAGGTGAGGATGTCATACCACTTTGACAAAGTGCTTGCCTAACCAACACATTTTCCCAAATTTTTCACAAAACAATGATTTCTCCGAGTTCTGAACATCCATGCCCCGCTTCATAGTGAGAAACCGTGCCCCTGGAAGTGCCGTGTAGTCCAATTTGACATGCGTTTCATCATCCATGATTATGCACATGTAATTTTTGATCAAAACATCGTCGTAAGTTTCTGAGCAAGAGTTTTCACATTATCCGCATGAATTTGACTGCGTTTTGGACATTCCTGTATTGGGAAGGTCTTCGGGGAATTACGCTCCTTGACTCGCTGAACCATACCAATAGTCGTTCCACACTTTTTTACACAATCTCTGATGAATACCTTCTTTCTTCTTTTAAAGATTTTGCAAATTATGCTAACCAAATTTGACCTGGACGCATTTAGTTTTCTGCGGCGTCCGGCTGAGTCTTTCAGTGTGTTATGCATACTAAATCGTTTGACAGCATTTTGGACAGCAAAAACGCTAACACCTTCAAATTTTGCTAATTTTCTTAGCGATAATCATTTTCCATTGCAGTACCTGGTCACAAACCATTTTCGTTTTTCTTCTGTAAACCCTTGCATTGTTCCTTTAACTTTGAATGAAGGTTATCGTTTGTTTACAACGCTAGCAACACCTAGACACGCAGCAGTTGTCAAAATAAGGCATAGTCTTTTTAATACAGAGCCTCGAAGGTGTACTCATAATTAACGATACAGTCCTTATGCAACTATCAATCCCTCCCTACTAACAATACTGCTTCCCGTGACAACTGTGGAGGGTACAGTAGTGCATACAACCTCTAGTTGTCCCTCCCTTCCCCGGTAGACCGTAAGGACGTGGCCAGCGTCGTTATAGACCCAATAAGTTTTGAGCTCTTGAAACGTGTACATTGAGGATGACGGCAAATCCCAAGCCCCAAGCCTATTGGTTCTCTGTGCAATTTCGCTAGCTCAGGTCAATCACGGAGTAGCAGTTACGAAGTGTACGGTCACAAATGCTCATGCTCATTTTATCTTAAAAAAAAAAAACATTTCTGTTTTTTGAAAATTTCAAAATGCTCTTACTGGGTAATGTCTAGAAATTACTTCTGAGAGTTTTTGTTTCGCATTCATTGATATATTTTACAATGTCCACTAAAAGTATTTTAAATGTAAAATATTCAGATGATGCTTTTTCAGATCATCTTATTGTTATTTATTTGGGATTTAACTCTTGTAGATCTAGCAGAAATCGATCAAGTTGTTTACACTTAAAACTATCATTGTGTTTTTTTTTATTTCCTCAAAACAAAACCAGAAATTTCTTAAAAAATTTTATCATGTAATTATTTGAAATTTCTTGCTACTTTTTTTTCCAAAAAATCTTTCAGAACTTTCCAAAAGTTTTTTCAGAAATGCCAAAGAAATTGACATTTCTTTGAAAAACTCCTTTTGAAACTTTCACAAAAACTCTTTCAGGGATTCTTAAAAAAATCAAATCAAGAATTCTTCAGGAGATTCCTCTCGACATTTTTTGAAGAATTTTTATCGATATTCCTTCAGGAGGCTTTCCGAAATTCTCAGAGATTTCTGCAAAAATATCTTCAACTATTACTTCAAAACCCTGAACTAGATTTCCTCATTATTTCTATCATGGATTCCTACAGAAATTCCTGATCACTTAAGGTTGGAGGCAAATGAATTAAAATTAATAAATTGAAAGCCTAAAAAAATTCTTAAGGTGAATATATAACGAAGCCACACTTCGAATTTTCAAGAGCACAAATCTGAGGAACCAAAAGACGGATTGCGCTGAAAAGTTGATCGATTGGTGGCCGGCTGGTGATGACCAATCGATCAACTTTTCAGCTCAATGAAAAATGAATTAAAATTAATAAATTGAAAGCGTAAAAAAAAATTCTTAAGAAATGCCTCTGAGAATTCCTTCAAAAATTCTTTCAGGGATTTGTTTTTTAGAAAATCTTCTAAAGTTTTCTTCAGAAATACGACCAAAGTTTCCTTCAAAAAGTCTTGTATAGTTTCCTTTATAAAGAAGAAATCTCTCACATCGCTTGAAAATCTTGCATTGATTACTTTGGAAATAATCCCCTGTCCTCTAGGGATTGATCAATAAGTTTCTGCTAGGTTCTCTCTTGAAACCCCTTAATGAATTTCTTCAATGATTCCTCCAGAAAATCAAAAATGTGGAATTCCTTCAGAGATTTCTCCAAGCATTTCATGATAAAATTTCTCTAGAGATTTAATTTTTCTTTGCTTTTTTCAGAAATTCCTTCAAAAATACTTCCAATTCATCCTTTATGCAATTCTTCACAAACTGCTCCAAGAATTCCTATAATTCTCTCCATGAAATCCATTGGAAACTCCAGTTAAAATGTCTCCTGGATTTTCATCAGGTATTCCTCCGGACATTTCTGCAGAAATTCCTCCAGGTATTCGTTCATTTCCATGGTTCATCTAATGATTACATTCATTGATTGATTTGGCTTTATTAAAGAGACATTCAGCCCTTGGCTGGTTCGTCTCTTAATGATTACAGAAAACTTTCTAACGGATCTTCTGGAAAATATTTTAATTAAACTTCCGAAGGAACCTTTAGTAATTTTGGTAAAACCAATTAAACTAATCGCTGAAAATTGGTAACATAGATCGTTTGAGGATTCCTGAAAACCTCCAAAACTCAATAAGGTATTCAGCCATTCCATAGAAAAACGATATAGTGCAACTCTGATTGTCGTGAAGCTTGGTGAGTTCGTAGTTCTTCGAAAATAATAAGACCCGTATTTTTTTTATTTCGTGTTTAGCCTATGACTTTAGGTGACCAAAAATCAACTTTTGAACCAGTTGACCGATTTTAAATTTCTTATTTTTGTTTGAAAGCTATTGAATTCTAGTTTTTAGGAAGAATGCGGTGAATGGGCCAAATTGTGTTTTTGTGCAAAACATATGCAAATATATTAGCTTTTTTTTCACATTTTCATGGTCTTGGGACCAAAGGGGTAACCTGGTTTTATATTTTTATCAGAAAATTCGGGAAATTTGGCGTAACATATCACAAATCAGAAATATATTTTTTTTAGATTTTGAGATATGATTTTTGGAATATAGAGAGTCATATAATTTGATACTAGCTGCTCTAAAATTGCCTAAAATTGCAAATTCTCGTAAAACTATGCCTTGTATTGCTTTTTTGAGTGATTCTTGGTCTTTTTGGTATCCATAAGAATTCAAAATATAATCAAATTAAAAAAAAATGTTTTGTATTGGAAAATGTGGCCTTTTATTATCAAAAAATCATGTCTCAGAAACTAAAAAAAAACATACATCTCCGATTTTTTGATATGTTACGTCAAATTTCCTGAGTTTTCTGATAAAAATATATAATCAGGGTACCTCTTTGGTCCCGAGACCATGAAAATGTAAAAAAAACTAATATATTTGGAAATTTCTTACACTAAAACGTTATTTGGCCCATTCAACGCATTTTTCCTAAAAACTAGAATTTCATTGCTTTCAAACAAAAAAAAAGAAATTCAAAATCGGTGAACTGGTTCAAAGGGTATGATTTTTTTAAATTCTTAGTTTTCAAAAACCTTGATTTTTAGGACTACCCTATCTGAAAATTGGTCACCCTAATGACGAAATACAAAAATATGGGTCTAATTATTTTCGAAGAACTACGAACCCACCAAGTTTCACGATAATCAGAGTTGTACTATATCGTTTTTTATGGAATGGCTGTGTTTTTGAAAATAAAATTCAGCTGAACAAAAAATCAAGAAAAGAAAAAAATGAGTACTGTACGATTTCTGGAAGAAGTTATTGCATAACTTATGTTGATAATCTGAAATGTCATGTCCAATTATTGTCCTGATCTTAGTGATATTCTTGAAATGCAAAATGTGTTCGTACTTATAGGAGAAAAACATTGTGGAAAATGTTTGAGCGACTCTCAAAATCAAACTTTTGCAGATTAACAATAGCATGTCGTTGACAAATGAAGAAAATATCAACAATTTTTATTTTTTTGCCTAAAAAGTTGTACATAAGCTTGGGTTTGAAGAAAGTACTTTTAAAAAGGACTTTCATTTGAAAAGTTTCGATCCATGTTTTTGTCCTTCTTTTTTATACTGATTCAAGGAATCATAGTTATAAGATACAATATATAATGCCTGCCACACTGTAAAAATTTTCTTTTTTCTTTTAAATACCGTCGATGGGGTTGCCAATGAGTCTGGGGAGTGAGATTGGGTCAAGCAAGTTATCGAGTGCACATAACCTTAACTTAAAATTCATTATGTTATCCAGTCCCCATTTGACGTTAGAGTGGTGCCATGGTCACCGTATCTTCATAAAAGCACGCTTTCTTTCAAAAATATGTCGAGAAGTGTCAAACGAGTGTGTTAATACGTTTAGTGCCTAAAATCATTTATAACAATACACCCATGCGTTTGGACAGCTCCTCCAATCATCAGCTAATCTTTAGTGTACTGCAATATCGTAAGCTCACAAAATAGACTTAAGATAATATTTGAACGACCCTCTATCTTGAGATGAAGTGATTTGTATTAGTAATATACAGGCCAATGATCATGTACATAAAAGTTTATAACGGAGGGTTTGGTTAAACATTTCTTATGCAGTATACTAAAACTATCATGTTTTTTTTACAATCAATATTTCAATGCGCCCCTCCCTCATTGTAATCTCCCCTCCTCTCATGGAGGTTGAAACTCTTAATGAGGATGATGATGGCAAAAAATGGTGATACAGTATGCAAACGATATTTTGACAAATTTCAATGATTTTTTCGGTTGTATTAGCCCTTTTAGGTGGATTAATCATCTTTTAAAATTACCTAAGTTTTTATTCGTCATGATTACATTATGTTTTAAGTAGGTTTACTAGATATGATTAATAAAATTGACTTATATTCTTAGATAGGTGATTTCGAATACTTTGACCCATTCTCACCCCCTCTAAGAGGTGAGATTGGGTCAATTTTCAATTATTTGTAGTTTAGTATGCAAATCATATAACGTGTTACTTTCTTGCTAAACTATCATTATCACATATTTAGGAGAGTATACATACCAAATAAAAAGTTATTCAGACTTCAATTGCATTTGTTATTTAACAAACAATCTTTGAGTATCCTTTTTTGACCCATTCTCACCCCCAACGACGGTAGTAACTCTAAAACAGATTTTAACTTTTCAGGACGCGCGCCTGTTTGGTGCTAAAACTGCACCGCGCTCGCGCTGCAGAACAGCAGAAACAAACATTTTTTGATACTTTTGAAAACATATAATTTACAATAAAAAAGTATATATTTTTTTTTCTTACATCAAACCGTTCTTAAATAAAAGAAATTCAAAACAAAATAAAACAAATACGAGAATTCTGAATGTTACCGTCGTGCGGGGCTACTTTTGAAATGCGGGGCTGCTTTGGACACTTTTGAATATGGATTTTTTGAATTCAAAATATGGTTCAAAACTGTTAGATGTCTTTGGTACTATTATGAAGTAATAGTTTTCCCTTCATTTGGTTGAAATTGTTTTTCAAACAAACCCTTTATGGCTTTACAGGACGCGAAAAAAACATCGAATAAACCAAAAAAAAAAAAAAAATATATATATATATATATATAGATATATATATATATAACGTATTAGAACATTTGCTCTGTAAGCATTGTTGCTGCAGTTCAAAAATGTCAAAGGGTTGATCAATTCATTTAAGATTCATTCAAGATGTAACAATCGAATATTTGTATCGTTTTACATTAGAAATGACTGTTTCACCTAAATGAAGGATTGATGGCCCCTTTTTAAAGGCTGTGTATATGACAATATCCCGCTGCTCATAATACCAAAGGTAGCACACAACCATCTCAAAACGTATTATTTCACACATTTTTCTTTTTTTAATTTTTAATTTTTTTTTTGAAGTATGGAAGTATGAAAAAACTTTTGGTTCAAAAAATCTCTAAAACTGTTTGCTTTTGCTTGTTTTGAAAACAGATGAAAAACAAAAGTTCAAGAAAAAATAATAAGAAGCATTTGACTATCCTGGGCTACTTGGCATCTTTTAAGGTTGGAAGTCAGCTTACCACAGAAAAAAAATAAAAATCGAAGGACAAGGTTTTTGAAAAAAATGAAATTTTAAAATCCAACATAGATCTGCGATGATCTTAGTGTTGTTTTTTTTCAAAAAGTCCTTTAAATATCTTGAAACCTTATCGAAGACATAATTTCAATTCAACAAATCATTTTTGAGTTATATTAAAAAAAATAGATTTTTTAAATGCACTTTTTCCAAAAGCTTAGTAAGGAAAAATGGTTATGTGTTGATGCAAAAGAAAATGATTCACGAAGTCCAGTGGTTGAACAAAATTTCATTCAAATTGAAATAAAATATAGATTCAAGAATGGCATATTTTCGGGGGATTGTACTGGAAACGCTCTTAACCTTTCAGGACGTGCGCCATCAAGCAGCTGAAACTGCAACGCACACGCGCTGTACACGGCGCCCGAGGTTTTTTGATAGTGTTGTACTTTTTACAACGGCGCAATTATTGCACAATTATAGCCGGGTGTAATGCATTCACATTGAATTCATTTTAGGTGATTTTCGACCGGAATACTTGTATACAGATGTTGGCTTTCTCGGTCTAGGGTCAATCTAAACGGCTAGTTTTGGATTACCCGACGTTTCGGCCGGCTTTATTTGGCCTTAATCCAAAACTAGCCGTTTAGATTGACCCTAGACCGAGAAAGCCAACATCTGTATAATTGAATTCATTATAATTAAATATCTTGAAAAATAAAGGTCGATCTGATCTATAATGTTTTTATCACCGCACAGATTTGCATAGAAATAACCATTATTCCAATCAATAATGTTATGGTTTATTGAGTGATAGTGCATTAATTCTCTCTGATTTATCACATTTTTCATATGTCAACGACTCGAAGCGCACTTTAAAATTTCGCTCTGAATGCGAAAATTAATCCTGACTCACCTGTTTTCTGTTCTCTATTTTTTATTCGACGTTCCACGTTCTTCGCTACTACCACTGGGTCTTTTCCAGCTGTCTGTCCGTTGACCACTTTGTAAACTCACTCTAGCACATGATAGGCTTTAAACACACTCACTATTCTTCACCCAAGGTTTTGACCGTCACTAAAATCCAAATAGCCAGACTCAGTTTCACTCTCGGCCGGACATTTCCTATTTACTATAGGTACTATATTATCTGCCGGAAAGCTGAAAGAAGTGCACCACGCCACACCACACCGAAATCCGTTTGCTTCTTTTGGCGTAAGACAACACTGGTTCCGAAAGTTGACGACGGGTCAATATTTGTTCTTATGCTTTCCCAACGCTAGACGGAGGCAACCGGATGGTTTCAGATGTATGAAATTCAACGATAGGGTGGATCATTAGGAGAGGTTTCAAACTTAGATTTGTTTTATGTCATTTAGGATTCTCGACTATTAGTGTCCTACGAAAGGATGAAACATATAAGCCTAAACGATGACTTCAACAGGCTTTTTATGATTTATTTCTATGTAAAAATTCTAACCTTATTGAAGTCTGCCTCATGTTATATTTTTGCCTCAGCTATTCATTCGTTCAAAAGACAGAATTTCTAAACCAAATGCGGTGACATTTGGAGGAACTTGATTACGGCAACACTTTCTACATCACGATTAAAATTGAATCTCGAATCTGTGATAAATCAAGAAAAGCTGAAAATTGGTGTTGACAAAACAAATGGGTCAGTCTTGATTTTATAATAAACACGACAATCTTTGTAAGATCCTACGTATTCTTCGGCGTAACAGATGACCCACCCTACTGCGAATAACGATGAATGACTGCTTGTGTACACTGGGGTCCAAGTCTTGTTGATTATTGCACTTAAAAACTGTTTGTGTTGACACTATTAGTATGAGGATTTTGCTTGAAGCAAAAAAGTATTGCAATTTTGGGCTTGTTGACTATGATGTAACAGCTTTAAAAACACTCACAGCGTTTCACTATCAACGTAAAAAAATGTCTCCCAACGGTTTTTCAACTTTTTCGGACACCAGTTCAACCGAGTTCCAGGACGAACTCCGCGTGGCGCGCTACTCAACGGACGGACCGACAATGATGGCGTGAAACTCCGGCGCGAATGGAAAAAGCAGAACCCCTAGCCTAGCTAGCGTTGCATATTTGCTATAGCATTTTTCTCTTTCCTCGTGAGCTGGCGCGAATCAACGCCACCGCGGTGTGCGCCGCCGAGCTCGAGGTGCTGGCTGTGGGACAGATTCAGTCGAGCCTCGTGGTGGGTTGAACACGGTAATCAGCCCGCGCAGGCAGGCACAGTGCTATATAGCTGGGAAACCTTGTGAAGAATTGATTTTTGAAGGGTATCGCTTGATGAGATTGATGGGTTGAACTAATTTATGCATTTTGGTCTCCTAATGAAAAACTTAAGGAAGTGTGCTATGGTAGTCCTTGAAATTTAGTAAATGCGATCGTGTTCATTCCAGTTGGATTGTTAAACTACACGTTATGGAGGAGTGAAAAACGAAAATTTATTTTTTTGCTATTAGTAGATCACAATAACAAAATGATATATACAAAAAATATCAAAAATAAGAGAAACAAGATGAAAAAACGAAGAATTAATTGGCATTGCACTAATTTAACCACATTTATCATTGAGCTTCTAAGACTTCAAAAGAATAAGTCAATTGCTTTTCTGGTACATACAGGGGATAGACAAAATGACCGGAACAGGCAAAATTTTCACTTTTCAAAAAATGTTCAACTAGCTGTACCTTTTTGAAAAGTGCTTTAAATATTTTCAGGAGCGAACCTGGTGTGATGGTTATCACGCCGAGGACCTGGGATCGAATCCCACTCCCGACAAACTCGCAAAATGTGAGTTCTTCCTTCGGAAGGGAAGTAAAGCGTGGGTCCCGAGATGAACTAGCCCAGGGCTAAAAATCTCGTTAATACAGTTAAAAAAAATATTTTCAAATTTTTACTGTAAGTTCATCAATTAGTTGTGTATCAGTGGTCCAAATTTGGAAAAGATCGAGCCATTCCCCATGAAGTTACATATAAAGATTCTTGAAAAAGATTTAATTATCCGATAGCCAAAGTTGAGCTGTTATATCTCCGGATGAAATGATCCGAATGCAATGAAATTTTGACCATTTATGACTTATATAATGAGCTATGAAAAACGTATGACTAAACTTTAAATTCTTAACAGGGAAGAAAATTATAACAATTAGATTGTTTTTCTAATAAAACTATCCAAAACTTCAACAGCGTTTCAAAATTTAAGATGAAATTTATAGTTCATTTAATTCCCTTCTAATTGACTAATATATAAATGTGTTTTGAAGGAAAGTAACAATGTAGCTGCCAACAAATTAAAAAAGTAATGGGATGCATATTAAAAATTGACCAATTTAATAAAAATCGCTATAACTTTTTCTCTTTTTAAAAATTTCAAGTTAAGTCAACCGTTTTTCAGAGTTCATTATATAAGTCATAAGTGGTCAAAATTTCATTGCATTCGGTTCATTGAATCCAGAGATATAACAGCTCAAATTTGGCTATCGGATAATTATACCTTTTTCAAGAATCTTTATAACTTCATGGGGAATAGCTCGATTTTTTTCCAAATTTGGACCACTGATACACACTAGTTGATGAACTTACAGTAAAAATTGAGAATATTTGAAGCACTTTTCAAAAAGTTACTGCTAGTTGAACATTTTTTGAAAAGTGAAAATTTTGCCTGTCCCGATCATTTTGTCTATCCCCTTGTATATACACTAAAAATATACCACCCTGATGAGATTTGAACTCACGACTCTTATACGCTAGATAAATGCTTTACTAACTTAGCTACCGAGACAATTTTTGTTGTTCTAACAATACATTTAAATCTATTCGATCATGCTTTAATAATAATCTTAACTTCACCGCAACCCAACTATAACAGCCTTACAAAAAAGATGATATCTAGAGTTTCCGTATGGGGTTTTACGATTGGGCATTTGATGGAAAGGGCGATGGATTTCTCAGTCTTCAAATCAAGAACGATTTTTATCCACATTCCCAACGTTTCGGCTTGGTGATTTGGCCTTTTTTTCAGGTTGTTGCTCTTCTTCAGATGTCTTGCATCTTCCCGTGTACTAGGTCCCAACCCGACCAGAAGCACATTACAAGATAATAACAAAATCATAACAACCGTTGTTAGAAATAACGGATTTTGATATAATTTTGTTGTGAAGATTTTATAGGCGAATAACCATAACAAAATTGTAATAAAATTTGTTATTATTTTTGAAACAAAACTATAACAAAACTTGTATTATTCATTCAAGCAGATGTATAACAACTGATTAAATCATGCCTATAACCAGGCTTGTCCGCACTGAGCGCATGAAAATTCTGCTCTTTTGATTAACACCATCAAGCACATCAAAAATTAGAAATCTTTTAGTCTTATCAGATAGAAGGATGTTGAAATATTGTAAATGTCATTTCGAACTGTCAAAAAACCGCACCGCAGCGCCCCACGGGCCGTTCAAAGTGAAATTCACTAGAGTGTTTTCACCCGGGTGAAAATCTCTTTGCGCGCTCTGTGTGGCTCTGCGGTGCGGTTTTTTGACAGTTCGAAATGACATTTACAATATTTCAACATCCTTCTATCTGATAAGATTAAAAGATTTCTAATTTATGATGCGCTTGATGGTGTAAATCCAAAGAGCAGAATTTTCATGCGCTCAGTGCGGACAAGCCTGCCTATAACATAATTTCGTAGCACATTTATTGTAATATTTGCTATATATTTTGTAACAAAATAATTTCAAAATTTGTTGGATTTTTTGTATTGACGCGAACAATTTTGATCATTTCAAATCGTCATGTTTCCGTTACGCGTTTTCGTATGAAAGTCCTAAATTTTTTGTATGGATCATTATATGGGCATTATATTTGTTATGAAAAATGTAACAGAACTTGCCATCATTTAGTTGGTCGGCGTTCGGTCAGAGTGGACTACGCGGTTTTTTGGATAGCTAAAGATATGCGAAGGGATCCGAAAACTCTGAACTTTTTGTCCTTATTTTGAAACAGATGTTTCGCTACATAATGGAACTATAGTATTTCGGACAAAAATGCATTACATTTGACATCCCAAGTTCTTGCAGGGCATTCTCCCGAAATCGTTGAAAACAGATGATCCGGTCTGACTTAACGCCGACCAGTTATAACACAGAGAAACAGACGTAACACTTAGAACAAATTATATTAAAAATCATCGCCACGAAATCGTAATCGCCCAATGCTAATCAGGTTTGGTCGAGCCACCACTAGATGATGGTAGTAAGCAAACGTCAAACAGGAAAACGAACGAAAAACAATGCTAGAGTCGCAATTGGTCAATTGACCAACTACCGAATATGTGGAGCGGACATGGTGTGATGGTTAAAGCACGTGACTATCACGCCGAGGACCTGGGATCGAATCCCACTTCTGACAAACTCGCAAAATGTGAGTTCTTCCTTCGGAAGGGAAGTAAACCTTGGGTCCCGAGATGAACTAGCCTAGCGCTCAAAGTCTCGTTAACCTTTCAGGACGCTCGCCATCAAGCAGCTGAAACTACTCCGCGCTCGCGCTGTATACGACGAGCGAGGTTTTTAGGTAGTGTTGTACTTTTTACACTGGCGCGCGTCCTGAAGGGTTAATACAGATGAAAAACTTAAAAAGTGAGAAAATGGTAATTTTCAAACACAATTTAAGTATCGAGGAGACAAAAAGAAACTAATCTGTTGACCTGTGTAAGATAGAATTTTCATTCAACTTTTCATTATGCTTTGACTTTTTTGCAACTTTTTTCAACTCATTATAAAATATGATAATTTTTCATAGGAAAACTAAAAAATCACATAGAAACAATAATAATATGGCAACACTGCCTTCAGAAAAAAATATATATCGCTTAATTCAAAAGATAGAGCAAAAGTGTCTTCGTCAACATTTTTTCTATCTAAAACTTTACCAACATGATATTATCTAAAACTTTGCCAAAGACACCATTCAGTAATCGTGGCTTATGTAGAAAATAGATTTCTTATCTAACTTTTGGGTAAACTTATTAAAAAATAAAACTTATCAAAAGTTGCTCCTAAAAATATGTAACAACATTGCAGAACATCACATCAGGTATCAGTAGGTCGGCTCCAGAGGCACGTTCTCTTCCATTTGGGAAATTTGTACCATCGTCATGAACACGAGCTTATTCATCATTTACCTGAGGGAGAGGGAAGGGAGGAATAAGGGATTGGATAGGGAAAAGGAAGGTAAGGAAACAGGGTCGACATAAATCGCATAAGCGTACCACAACGGGTTCAAACAGAGCTCTGAAAAGGACACTGTAAAAAACGCATAAAACGTAAAGTAAGCCTATAGCTACTTTCCACAACCGGTTCAGAACAACAGAACATCCTGAAGATTCAGGCTTCTTTGCTCAGTTTCATTTAATCAAATGTTTACCGAGTATTCGGAAACGCAGTTGCGTAAAAACTGAATAGTTACATGTCAAATCATACGAAGTTTCATAGTCAGCTAAGACATACAAATGAGTTATCTCAATTGCGTTTCTGCTACGAGATTCCTAAAAAGTGGTGGCAAGACTCCCGCATGGGGGTATCCACAAGCACTCAATTTCCTAATCGTTGCTTGACGTAATGGCGAGAAGAGGTGTCGGTTTTTGAGCATTTGGTAAATTCAATTGGAAATCATTAAAATATAAAAAGGAAAATCCGTGCGGCTTCCAATATGGAATCGAAAGGTATGTACGTGTTCAAAAGTATCCTGGAAATCCAAGAAAGCACACAAACAAAATTGTTTTTGAATGGATGCTTTTTCAATATCATCAACGACATTGTGTAAACTTTTTTTTTTATTTACGTGTATTTCAACTTAGGCTAATTCTACACTTATTGTATAAACAAATCACAGTGAACATTCCAAGCATGTTGGTTCCCATGGAGAGGCATGTTTGCAAGGAAAACATCACAAATGTTGGTGTTCGCTAAAGCGATCTAGTCACTTCATGAAAAGGAGGTCGAACTGATAGGTATGATCCACTTCCGGAATAAACTTGACAGTATAATCCCGCCAAGATTTGGGAATAGCAAGGCTGCAAACAAGCAGTATTATCAAAACATGTATTTACATTTTGGAGATTTAAAAAAAGCAAAGCGATTTAGTGCACATTCAATCGATGTCTATCAGGTTCATACGAATATGTAATATCCACTCATCCGGGGAAGTGTGTATCGAATAAACATTTCAGGAAATCATCATCGGAGGAAGTAAATTGCCGCTCGAGGCATGACACGCGGGATTGCCATTTCATTTTTACTGAAGGTAGCAAACATCGGGTAAAACGCAAAAGGCGAAACCCAAGGATGGGATCATTCATTTGCATTCATTTATATTCACTTGCGAATCACTCGCTTCAGAAACATCGTAGCAAAAACTAATGTAAGGAGTGGTTTTTCATTTTTGTTTTACCTGAAACTTTGTAAAACAATGTACTAGTGTAGCGCCAATAATAAAGTCAACAGAAGGCAGCAAACGCAACTCTCCACGGCGTGAATGTAATTTACATTCACTGAGTGGAGAGTTGGCTGCACAGCTCGTTCCCGAATTTGGTATGCGTGTGCGACCCTAATGCTATGCGGCGAACTTCCAGATAAAACTACTGGGCTATCATAACCATAGCCACTACCCGAGCAAAGTCTGACAGCAAATTGAAAACTTATTTTGATATTGTTACACAGTTAGAAAAAAATCACCGACTTCGGCAATGTTTTACCGAAATCTCAACCGTTAAGTTTGTTTTACAGGAAAAAATCGGTAAAGGTAGCAACTTTTACCGAAATTCGTTAGAGTTTGACAGATAAACGATAACATTTTACCGAAATTTGGTAAATTTTTACAGAATTTCGTTAAATATCCATTACCGAACGCTCAGCGGTTGAGATTTCGGTAAAAATTAGGATTTAAAAATATTCTAATATTTGTAGTATTTATGTTTATTTAAAATGACAGCAAACCGAAAACAAAATTTGAAATCAAATTAAGAAAATATAAAATTATATCAAATGATGATATCAATTTGTTGCTGAATACAAATCATGTTTTAGATTTGCTGTAATTTTGTTGTTGGACTTTGCTCGGGTACCCAAACTAGGCAAGATCAAACTCTTACAATCACAACACAAGAAAAAAGAGCAGCGATAAAAACCATTTCAGTATAGATTGAAGAACGCTAGACACGAAGATACACAGAGGACACTGTGAAGAACGCATAATGCGAAGAGCCATATCTATATATACATATATAAAAATGCAGTGGCATGGCATACGTGGGACCGCGCATAACTTGCGAACGGAAGGTCTGATTTTGGTCGTTTTAGTTTTGTTCTGTTAGTTTCCACCCAAGGAAGGTTTATGAAGCAAAAAACATGGAGAAATTGAGAGTTTTTGATAATTGATCTTCCGTACATTTTGGCCGGGGACTTGGTCTTGGCAAGAAACTTGAAACGTCAAAAAACGCAGTAGGCAAGACAAAGTTTGCCGGGTACAGCTAGTAGGTTATAATTAAAGCTAATGAGCAACATACTAATAATCTCACCCGTATTCAGCCTCGCAGTTGAGGCTTAAGAAGGATAGCTGATTATCTCGGAGAAACACAAGGTCAACTGCACCATTGCTCCGGTTAGCGCAGTAAGGGCAGAATACTGTGGGGGCACCCTAGTACTCCACAGGCTCCGTTAAGCGGTTAGGATTTTATTAGAACCCCCTAACCATTCATTCCTAGGCACGGTAAATCTGGAATGGAGCTTTTTAATGTTAAATCCTATGCGATCGAGTGCTTCAGCAAAGTTGTAGGCAATGCTATTTCAGACAACTTTGCCGAAGATACCTTTTATCTAGCTCTTAATTTGAACATTGCAGATCAATTTTAAGTTTTGACTTAGGCTGATCCCCCAAAACGGTTTTTTCACAATAACTTTTTTATTTGTTTTTTTTTTTTCTGAAGATGTAAGCTTTCGAGCATTTGAAGAGCAAGTAATGAAGCATATTAGTTCTGAACATTGCATGTTGGTAGGTCTTGCCATTCAAATGTTATGGGCAATTTTGGCTTAAAAACTATAACTCGGTGGCTCAGGGATTGTGGATCACAGGGTCGTTCAAACATGACTTGTCTCTCACATCTCCAGCTGAGGAAGAACATAGCAGCAGGACCAGTATTGAACGTTAAACAAACCCTCCATTGTTTCATGTCAGACGGCAGTGAGATTGGAGTAGCACTTTCTCATGCATCAAGCCACTGCATGAGTGCCGCTCACTCCATTGGTTTTAGTTCCTTACTTCTGGAAAGGGCGTATTATGTTTGGGAATGGGACATTTTTGGATTTGTGGTGGAGCCACAAGCTGTATATAGAACCGACGGTTACAAAACAACGATGTCTTGCGATGGTGGCGAACGCGCTGACTGCACGCGGTTGAAGAAGATCTGCGTTCCCTGTTCCGGTTCCGATCCCTGTCCTCGGCGAAACTGGAGGAACATCGCCCAAGACACCGACGAAGATGGTGTTGGTGTTGGAGTAAAGTTACTTCGTAACCATCAAGGTAGGTACCCTACATTTCAAATAAATATAAACCATTGACTGTTTGCATGTTTCAATGCTTCTCCGGGCCAAGGAGAGGTCTATTTACCATCAGGTGTGAAACATAAACAAAACAATCTGCACAACATATCACCACATACATCGCACATTGGCCAACTTGTGCCATCACATCGAATTACTAAACCTTGACCAACATTGTTTGCGTACATACATTACTGAAACAATTTCAAAGCTAAAGGGTACTTGGCGGGGTCTTGCATGGATATTAAAATATCATTCATTATTTCCAGTACAAAATTGTAAGGGCGCTTGAATGATTGAATATGGAGATGAGATTGTTCAAAACATTTTAACGGGGACTGGGTTAAGAACGCAGAAAAACGCAGTCGGCAAGACTAAGTTGGCCGGGTACAGCTAGTAATACCCGAGCAGAAGAAAATAACAAGAGAATAACATCCCAAGGTATTTATCTTCAATACTACCATACCTTGATATGCCCTTCATTAGGTGGTAATAAGAGGCAAAATAACAAAAACGAATACCAAAATTTTGTATAAATAACACCTAGAAAATAACAAGTCTTGTTATTTCAATAATAAATGCATACCTTAAATTTCAAGTGCTGTATTTGTTATTGAAAAGTTATTGAATAACAAACTAATAACATGTCTTGTTATTAAATGTTTCATTTGTTCGACGACTTCATGATGTAATAGCAAATCTTGTTCTTCGGTTATTTTCACTGTTAATCCAACAAATACTACATCAATATTAAACTCTGCTCAAATACCTCCAACTGTTATTGTGATGTTCTCATAACATTTTGTAGAATAACGCAGCAATAACAATTTTAGGTATTAGAGCACATGTTGCTCTTCGCATGGTATTTGTAAGGTATGCCCTTCTGCTCGGGTATAACAATTCTGTGATTAGGGGTACTTTATCAAAAAATGATTTTTCTTAATTTTTCCGATTTCTCTTAAAATTCACTATAATAAGGTGGGACATCTTATTGATTTAAGTGAAATTGATTGACGTGAAAATACGTGGAAGCTAAATACTTGGTTATGTTTTGATCTCAGGCTTAATCATAACCGACCTGAACCCCTCGGCGTGGCGTGACCTTATTGAGTGATCTCGAATAATGGCTATGACGACCGACGGAGAGGTCAATTATGCATCCGAAAATTACAACGTGCCGTTCCCCGCCGATTAAGACACAAAGACGACCCGTTTATTATCGATTTTTATGATCTGCGTAGGACGCTGTCGAAACAAAAGAAAGTGAAACTTCGTGACATTCGGCAATCTTGGACAGACGCGAAAACAAGCACTTAGCAGCCGATCAATTTGTCACTTTTTCGGAAATTCTCTGCCAACGTCCGCCGAAAAATATTTAAATTCGATGTCACCGAGTGTCGTCTTTGAAGAAAATCAACTGAAAAGAAACCTCAGCGGTCGCATGACGAGGGCTCGACCTGAGGACAAGTGATTGATCAAATTAATATTTATGGTTGCTCTGCAAACATGAACCCATACGAAAGCATGCATAACGGATCTGGTGCATATAAGGAGAAAGACAAAAGAAACGAAACAAAAAATTATCATGTCAATTTGCTTGATCGCGAGACCTCAGCAATGAGTCTTCGAGGCCGGTCGGTCTGCTTATGAACAGGTCCTTCCACCGTCGCACCGCGCTCGGCCGTGCTGCATATATGGACTGCCCGTTAAGCTGCCCGCCCAGGACTTGACTTTCTGAACTGCGACAACACTGCGGGTTGCCCGGTCGATCATGGTTCATTAAAAGTGAAAACCCTGACGTCCCTGGTCGGGTCTTGCGTACAAAGGTTATGCAGGAACCTGCTTCTCATCAGAACGACATGCATTCGCACAGGTTGCGTGTGGTTGGGTGCTTGGTCGGAAAAAAAGCTCATACGCAGGCTTCACTAAGTCAAGAAGATAAGCAGTAATAATAATTTAACTGTTGTTGAATTATTCGGTAATTTCTATGATTAATGATAGTAATGTGAGGGATAATATCAATAAAAAGAGGATTTCATTCCAAATTGAGCTACGCTTCAAAAATGTGATACAAGTAGACATTTGCCTCTGATCGCCTCGACATCTTTGGTGAAATTATTCCTTGATTTACAAGGAATATGTCTAACTCGATCACGGCAAAGACTGGCAACACGATTCAGATCGCTTGTAAGGTCCTTCAGCCTCTTGACATGCAACTCTGAAATCTCGCATCTTTTTTGGGAGCACCCGTATACACGCCGATCAACTGAAGGACCGCGGGTTCGTACGCCGCAGGAGGTGTGTTGGACAGGATCAACGGTGCGAACGTTTAGGTAATCATATCATCTACCTGCGGTAACACAAGCTTTTATAGTGATGAGTGACATGCAGGAGCGTGTGATCGATTGGTACTTGATGAACGATAGAATCTACAAGTCGTTCCTTCAACTTTAGCATAACAAACGTGTACAGCCCACAATTCCCAAGTAGCACACAAGTCATGACAGCGCAGGTTTCATTCTCATTTTCAAGCTATTCTGCCTTTGAGTTAGAATTTCATGAATGCAGCTCATGCACAACCAAAAATTTGGGCTGTTGACACTTATTTGTAACTTGTGTGCTGCTTGGGCACTCATGACACGGATTCTACGTGCAGCTCGAACGCTAGTACGATAGCTGCCCAAAACACGACGTCAAGATCACCTTAGGAGACTTAAACGCTCAAGTTGGCCAGGAATTGGAATTGGAAAGTTCAACGCCCACCAGCTGACGAACGAAAATGGCCTACGGCTGATTGATTTCACCGCTTCCATTAACATAGCCAAGCCATACGTAGCAACAACTTCCAGCCTTAACGATACACAGATAACCACAGCAGACGGAATCCCAAATTGATCATGTTCAGATTGACAGACGGAATTTTACCAACATATTCTACGTCAGGACCTATCGTGGTGCTAACTTCGGCTCTGACCACTATCGGGTGATGGTGAATATGCATCAAAAACTCTCCGTGATTAATCTACACTCTACAGCGGCTGAAGCAACCGGATACCGCCACCGCATACGCGCAGAATCTTGAGGCTGTGTAGGTTCTGAGCACTGCTAAAGTACGATAAAAGCAGCCATCAACAACTCAGCTGGTCAACGCTAAGTATGCGGAACGGAGTTGAAGGAAAGATTGGTTCGACAATGAGTGTGGAGTGATTTTGGAAAAGAAGAACGCAGCGAGAGCGACCATGCTGCAGCGTGAGACTCGACAGAACGAGGAACGATATAAAAGAACGTGGAACCAGCAGACCCACCTCTTCCGGGAGAAAACAAAACCATGCATGGAAGAAGCGAGATGTGGACAAATGAAATGGTTGTGCCTCGGAAAAACAGGAAACGCGTAAGTTTTACTAGAAGTTAAAGGCTTCGTGCCGCAGGCCAAAATTTGCAGAACGGAAATATCTTGACACATGAACGTGAGGTAATCGAAATGTGGAAGCAGCTCTACAACGAACATCGGAATGGTGCGGTGAGGCCAGACATGGAGGACTAAGGCAGCGGGAGAAATGACTGCGCCAGCATGTACAGCAGGGGCATCAACTAGCCAACGCTCAAGTCAATGGAAGTTAAAAGAATAAGGAGAAGGATAAAAATAAGGATAAGGACGCTATCCAGTTCCTGCACCGACCTTAAATCGAACCCGGCACTTTCAGCATGGTCATGCTGAATATCGTATGTGAAATCCGCGTCCACTCTGGCCGTACCCTAAGTTAAGTTTTGAATCTACCGTGATACTAAGAATTTTCATTCTCCTTATCCTGGGAAATCAGAGTGTTATTTATCTTAATGGTCCTCGTATTTTGTGCATTTTACAGCAAACTAGAAGAAGTTTCGATTGAGCAATCGTTCATTACTGAAATTCTTGCAAATAGCTTTCCTAGACAGCTGAGTAATCCCGGGTAGACGAGAATATCTAAATCATATCTCAAATCGTACACTTTTTGCTGTCATAGCTCGATGTGATTTTGATGAGTTATTCAAAAATCTAGTGAATATCTCACGAATAGCTCAAAGTGATATGGTATCAGTTGTTGTTCTTGTCGAAATAGCTGAAAATTTCTACATAAGAACAAGTTTAGCTCTTCTGCACGAAATAAAACACATACACCCATAGAGATGGCTCAATGTTAGTGAAATGCCATGTGCCCCTTTCTGAGCTGTGGATACGAAGAACCGCATGCTCTTATTTCCTTGTCATTTACAACAGCGAGCCACAGTTGAGTGGTAAGCATCGTCGCCTGTGAATCCTAAGATCGTAGGTTCGATGCTGGATGCTGCCATTTTTTCATTTTTTTTTTCTAGAAAAAAGTGACAAATCTTGTCTGCTATTATTTTGATCTTGTAATATCTTAACGAGCTATTATTGAGTAGTTCACCATATTAGATTTTGCTATTATTTCTGTTCTTTTACCTCTTATATCAATCAAACCAATATCAGTTTTTGCTCTTCAGTAATTCAATCAATCATAACTGAATATGCTATTCATCAGATTTTTCCACCTACTCGGGATGTTATGGGCATAGAGCCCATAGGCTTACTTTAATTTACTTCAGGCTAAGTATAACCGTATACCTTCAGGTATAGTATAGTAGGGGCAATGCCAATTCGCGATTTCTCGTGAATACTGTCAGATCGGTATAACACGCTAAATATAATCTGAATAAAAGCAATTTACACGGAAAAATACACGGTAATGAATATTTTAGGGTACCGGACTGGACACACAAAATTTAATGTTTTTCTTTGGTACAGCGAGGTCTTGAAATTAGTCTATGGTATTACACTGAAGTTTTTTTACGCGTTTTTTTTACGCGGTCCGTCCTAAAAAAACCTCAATATTTCAAAAACCGTCGTAAAAAAACCGCGATTTTTTAAAAACACGCGTGAAACAGTCAAGACAACGTCTACCGTGACTTGACTTTTTTTACAATGTTTTTTTGAACTAACGCGGTTTTTTACGACGGTTTTTAAAATAACGCGTTTTTTACGACGTTTTTCTAAATAACGCGGGTTTTTCACGTTTTTTTACGCGGTACCATTACGGTCGCAAAAAAAAACTTCAGTGTACTGTTGCTAATTGCCATATTCTTCATCAAACCAAAGAACCTAACCTCAAAATGACTGAAAATTCACAGGTCATTTTGACAAGTGTAACACGAGCATGTAAAGGACGATAACAACGTCGGTAAAGAAGTAGACATTTTTTGTCTTCTTCGTGCATGTGTGTGATCTGCCAAAATGACATGAGAATTGTCAATCGTTTTGAGGTTAGGTTTGGTGGTGTAATAAAAAATTGCTGGAAATATTCCGTTTCTACAAATTCGGTTGAACAGTTCCAACAGGGTGATTTTGGAGGTAAATGCAGCATTACGAAACTTATATAAACTGATACGGTTGAATATCCTCCTCTTCGATCGATTGATCATTGATAAATCTACCTTATAGCACTTGCACAGATTTGGAAGTTGATTGCTATCCTTACGGTAGAGTTTCCTGAACTTTTCAGAGTATTTAATTTGTGTTGGAGGATTTGCTTTCGTATTCATCCGCTTGGGCTTCGGTTGACATAGTCATTGCTTTTGAAAGACTTTTCTGTAACTTAAGTACGGTTGGATGTAGGAAAAAAAAAATATTTTTTTCTTCATTGTAACTTGTTCGTAAAATCTATTTTTGATATAAAATTTGCCTTTTGCTTGATTTAAAATCGATGAAAAATAAAAGTTGATTTTATCATTAAAAGCATTTGACTGCTCATCAATTTTTGAGGCTGGAACTCAGGAAAAAAAATAAAACATCTACAAGTAAGGTTTTTGGAAAAATCAAATTATGTGACATTTTACACAGATCCGCAATGCATATTATCCAGTGTATTTTTTCCTAAATGTCCAAAAAATATCCTCAAATATTTTCGAAGGCATCATTTGAATCTTACAAACCGTTTTCGAGTTATTATTGAAAAAGAAAATAATAGTTTATTTTTCATACGCCCGTTTAAAAAGTTAGGTGATGAAAAATGGTTTTATGTTGGCTTATTTTTCATGTTTTTGGTTGGAAATGCGCATTAGCATTAAAATTGATAAAAGGAAGGATTCAAAAGTTTATTTTGGCTAGATATTCAATCACCAGAATAATTTGGATGATCTAGTACTTCACTGAGATGAACTTGAAAGAATGGATTGCATTTTAATAATCAACTCCGAAGTTATAAAACGAACTTACTCGAAACCTTCTTAAGAGTATAGATCTAAAGACCTTAATTCTTGAATATTTTGGATGGCCTAGGGTTACAGACCTGCAGTTGATCGCTCATACTTTGACTAATATATGTATGTGGTCTTATATGGTTTACATTATGCTCTTTAATCTTCACCTCCTTAGTTTTCAAAATGGATGTTTATTATTAATTCAAATCTAATGGACAAAATCAATACATAGACAAAGTTTGAAAACGTTCTGGATGACCTAGTTAAAGTACAAAATCCATGGTTGTCTAACAGCAATTAACTAAACACGAAATTCTGCGTCTCTTCCGAAAATTTCATGCACACGTTAATTCCCATGTAAGCATTTAAACTAGCTATATTTCAGTATTATATCTACATTCCACCTGCTCACTGCTGAGCGATTCCAAGCAACAGCATCAAAATTAAGGAAATTTTTTAATTCATGATTTTTTATTGAACTGAAACTTTGCACAGTTTTTCAGTTCCAACTAAATCGCCATTTTTCGATATCAAATTTTTATTTTGAATCACGACTAACTTTTAAAAAGGGTGTGTGTGAAAATGATTAAAAAAATAGTCTAAAATCTGCACAGCAAAAACGGTTCGTTCGATTGTTAAGAATTTTTCAGCAAAGTTAGATAACTAAATGGTGATTCCTAAGAAAATATACACTGCACAATGGATCCAGAACCGTGTTTTACGAAGACAAAAATGTTTGTGCCTAAGCCTTAAGGCGAAACTGGAAGCATTTCCTCACTTTTTGGTTTTTGATTTTTTATTAAATAACGAAGCAATATTTTCAAAATCGGTTTTCGTGCACATGTAGAAACCATTTTTGAACGAAATTTCACATAAAAATGGTTTCTGCAAAAATGGAAAACATTTTCCAACTCAAAAAAATTCAGAAGATACCTTGATCCATACTCTACATGTGTACGAAAACCGATTTTGAAAATATTGCTTCGTTATTAAATAAAAAATCAAAAACCGAAAAAATGAGAAAATGCTTCCAGTTTCGCCTTAAGCTTTAGATACATGGTGTTTTTGGGAAAGTTTCTTCTTATTTTTTGACCTTTTTTCTCATTATTGTGAAATTAGGGTGATCCCTCTAGTTTCGCTGATCCAAACATCTGCTTTTTAATAGTTTTATGTACGTTCACAAAATGTTCTACAAAGTTGTAAAAGAACTTATTTATTTGGAGCAAGTTTGCCGAAGAAACCATTATTCTATCTCTTATGGTTCCTAACTTATATTTTTTTAAAAGATTCATGTTAGGGTGATCCATGAATTGCAGTTTTCCTGAAATAACTTTTAATTCGTTCGTTGAAATTGTTCCGCTTTCCATATGAAAATCAATTTTTATTCAATATAATTTTATGTGTTGATTTTTTCGCAATACATACTTTGTTCTGGGCACTTTTAGAGCAGCCAAAAACTCACAATTTTGTCGAAGACGCCAAAGTTGTATCTAATCGATTTTCAAAGTTACAACAGCATTTCCATGAAAAAAATCGCATTTTCAAAATTTAATAAAAAGTTTTAAACAAAAAAAGGTACTTGCAGTTTTCTCACCATAAATAGAACAGAGTACGATCTTTCCAATGCAATCGAGAGATTGAAAATCCATTTGCTCCTTTTTAAGATATGACATTTTGAAAAAAAGTGATTGTTCGAAGAAAAATGCCAATATCTTTTTAACTATGAGAATTAGAACTTTGAGCTCTTTGGAAAAAATATGCGTCGTTGATAGTTCTAAAAAAGCTCGGAACAAAGTATTTACTAAAAACGAACGAATTAAAAGATATTACAGGAATTCTGAAATTCATGGATCACCCAAACATGAATCTTTAAAAAATATAAGTTAGGAACCATAACAGACAGAATAATGGTTTCTTTGGCAAACTTGCTCCAAATAAGTTCTTTTACAACTTTGTAGAACATTTTGTGAACGTACATAAAACTATTAAAAAGCAGATGTTTGGATCAGCGAAACTAGAGGGACCACCCTAATTTCACAATAATGAGAAAAAAGGTCGAAAAATAAGAAGAAAGTTTCCCAAAGACACCATGTATCTAAAACTTATGGTTTAGGCACAAACATTTTTGTCTTCGTAAATACGGCTCTGGACCCATTGTGCACTGTGAAAAAAAAAAATCTTTTCTAACATGAAAAACCCAGATTAATCCACCTAGTGGTGATAGTGCCTTTCTCGTCGAATATGTACTAATAATCTTTCCGTCGACGCAATCAATCTTGCCTTAGAAACAGTGATCAGCCCCAAAATTTGGGGCCCAAATCTGTGTGCTTTGGTAACGGACGAGAAGGAGGAAATGCTCATAACAGCCATCTGGGACTGTACCACCTACGAATTTCTGAATCATGAGAATACTTTATTTAGAAATTCAAGGTAATCATCGAATTGGGGCACTTATTCCTACGTTATGTTTAACGTATGGGCAGAGCCGAAAGTATCAGATCTTTTAGTTGACTGCTCGATAATCTCCACTGGAGGCTGATTCATACCAAGATGACAATTACTAGCCAGGATTTAACTTTTTCACAGATCATTTTGACAAAGTTTAATCTGCACACTTTATGCTATATTTTGTTATCATTGGTTACAAGATCCATGTAAAATTTGTTATGTAGTTCAAAATTTGAATTGCCAATGTTATATCACATTCAAATATAAACCACATTACAGAGCTCGCTCTCCATTCGCATCAAAATTTTGCGCAGTAATTTTAGACGCAAATAAAGATTTCAAAGAATGTTCGGGGCTGATGCGCTTAAATTTTAATTTTTCCATTTAACGTTGACCCATCCAACTGTAAATTTACGTCTCAGGAATCTAAAATTGTGTGATTTAATGAGATCGCTTTAGTTTTTTTAGGTTTTTGGTTCTCTTACACATATCCATCGCTTGCATTGATTTAGTTCACTTTCGTAATTCCGCTGAAGCACCCAACGCTGATTCTGCAACACCACCGGTAGCCTCTTATGTAGTCTCAGTCTATTTTGTATTGCTTACACACTTAATCTCGAAATTTGACCTCGGTAAACGCGAATAACGAACTCAATCGGTAAAGGATATTTTAACTGAAATATCGTTAAAATTTGACAGTTCATCGAAAATAACTTGTCAAAAATAACGAAATTCGGTAATTTACGTTCATTACTGATTCTCGGCAAACTGTTTTGGCACAGCAATCGGCACTCTGAACATTTTGCTGAATTTCGGTAAAGCGCATCTGTCAAAAATGAAAACGAACCGCGGTGCCGGGTGCCATCTTCAAAAAATGATTTTTCACTTCCATCGCAGGAATAATTATCTCGTAAGTAAAACAATTGGATTCGTTTTAAGCTAATTCTGTGTACGTTTCTGCTGTTGATATTCATTAATAAATGAATGTCTCTTTTAATTTTCTTTTCAGTGTTTTGGAGTTGGAGCGCTGGGGGCTGCAGAAGTGCAGTATTCTCTCACCAAAGGCGTCTGTTTTTTGTGCTGCCGGACTTAACCTGCAGAAGCCAACAAACAAAAATGGTCCGTACCAAACAAATCGCTCGTAAATTCACCGTAGAAAAGGCTCCCCGTAAGCAGCTGGCCACAAAGGCCGCCCGCAAAAGTGCTCCCTCGACCGGCGGAATGAAATAGCAGCATCGTTACCGGCCGGGAGACTGCGAAAAATCCGTCGCTACCAAAAGTCCACCGAGTTGCTGATCCGCAATTTGTGAAATCGCGCAGGTTTTGAAGACGGATCTACGTTTCCAAAGTGCCTTTATCACTGCCCTGCAGCGAAGCGTACCTGGTCGGATTGTTTGAGGACATCATCTGTGCACGATCCACGCCGTGCGCGTCACCATCATGTCGAAGGACATCTAGCTGACCTGGCGCATCCGCGGAGTAGGAGGAAGTGTGAAATTGTGTTATACCATTTAGAAACGATGAAATAGCCAAAAGGTCCTTCGCAGGATCAGCCGGAGTATGTATTTTTTTTTGTTTTATGCTAGTGCGAATAAAATTGTTAACCTAATTATCATTTTTGTTTTATTTTACTTCTTCTTATCAATAAGCATGAAAGAAAATAAACATTTACTGAATGTCGGTGATAATTTATGCCGAAATATTCGGCAATGTATTACCGAACCACTCGTCAAAGTTTGACAGTTGATCTTTGTCAAGTTTGCAGACTGGTCGGCGATTTGAACTTTTACCGAGATTTTTACCGAGCTCTCAGCTGTTGGATTCTCGGCGATTTATTTTGCCGGCCTCGGCAAATTAAATTAAGTGTGTACGAGACCCCCGGAAATGATTCCGGAACACTACCTTATGTTCACTAGTTTATGAAAACTGTTAATCAGGTTACCCGGATTTAAAAACACTTTTGGTGGTAACTTCTGTGGACTGTGCCTATTTTCTTATTATCCACGCATCAGGTTACTGACAAAAAAGCGATTTGATACCGCAAGCATGGGTTTGATCCACTTTTATATATGTCCATTTCCAGTGGGACTCTCTTAACCGGTTCCGGAAAATTTACATGGTTCATTTTTACATTTGACCAAATCCGGCGGGACACCTGAAACCGGTTGTTGAACGTAATCTCAGCTGATTTTCTTAATAACCGTTCATCAGCATATCGAAAAAACCGCGATTTGATGAAGCGTATGCATGAAGTTCGGTTCCCTTCTACATTTGACCACATCCGGAGGGACACCGGGAACCGATTCCGGGACACTACTAGTTCTCCCAAGCATGGTCTGGGACAGTGAATCAAAATTCAACCATCGCGCAACAATAATGACAATGTCGCAACCTGTATTTGTTGCGACAAACAAACCCATGCAACATAAGTTTGTCCCAACTTGAAAATAATGGGATTAACATCGTACACCACGAGTTTAGAGATTTTTCAGCCTTGCATTGCGATTTTCGAACGGTAACTTCGAGTCGGTAAACACTGCAACTCTGGTGAAGCTCTATCATCAAACAGTTTCGACTTTGGGTTAGCAATAATTGATTATTCACGAGTTGAAAAGTACGCAACAAATTCAGCTTCCGTTTTGTCTGCAACAAAAAATTTCGAGATCATGTCATTATCTGTTACCAGTAGGGATAAAGAGTAATCGTCGCACCTTCTTTGTTGCTTGTTTTGTGCCTCCTTTGTCTGACAATTTTCTTCACTGGTCTGGGATATTTTTTCTTTGTAACCGTTCATCAGGATACCTTAAATGCCATTTGATGTGTCGCGAATATTTTTTTGGTTTGTTTTTGCATTCGGCCACATTCAGCGAAATACCTCGAACCGATTCCGGAACACTATCCGTAGTTTCTAATGTGGGCTTAGCTTATTTTCTTGCTGGTCGTACAAGTTATCGAAAAGGCTACGATTTGATGTGTCGCATGTATGAATTAGGTCACTTCCGGCGGGACATCAGGGACCGGTTCCGGGATGCTACCTGTTCTCACCGAAAGTAAAAAGTCTTTTCACAGCAGACGAATCAGTCGTACAGCTCAAAACTGCAAAATATATTTATTTAATTTTAGATTTATGTTTGGAATACAGGATTACTTACATCAATGACTTTCTCTTAATTCGACTTTGGTGGAACAAATCAATTCGCCGCGAAAGCAACTACAACCCGATCTGTAAACTAGACAAATTCACAATTCAAGCCTTCTGCAATAGCGAGATATTTACTTACGTGATCTTTACTTTTATAATATTTAGGATGATCGAATTATAGATTTAATATTACAAATTCACTTAGAATAATTCAAAACGTGATAGCTTAATAATCTGCACTTCTTTTTTACCAAGTATAAACAAATCTTCTTCTAATTTTGGTTGTCAGTGGCAGTGTTCTCAGACGACCTCAAATGATGACATTTCACCGTCGACGTGCCCAGCGGTGGTGGTAACAACTCCCCCTCCCGTAACTCTGGTCCGTGGCCAGAATTACTGCGGACCTCCATCACCGCCAGCTTTGCAACTGCTCGCCTGTAGACACCTTTCGACGTTCTAACTAATGCACATCGGATCCGTCCGTCGACACCTCTGAACACTTTCTCGACTGTCCCCCGAATCCAGGTCCTTCGGTTGTTCCCATCAGTGATGTAGACCAGCTCACCTTCTACGATAGGTTCTCGTTCGCCAAGCCATTTGGTACGATGGTTAATAGTCGGAATATATTCCTTCAACCACCTCTTCCATAATATGTCAGCTAACTGTTGAGACCGCTTATAGCTATCCCGCAACGCTTCAGCCGAACTAGTTGGCATTTTGGCCTCTTCACGTACTCCAGAAGGTAAGCCGCGCAAAAAGTGATTAGGTGTGAGCGCCTCGCCGTCAGCTGATTCTTGGGGCACGTATGTCAGCGGTCGGGAATTTACCATATCTTCTGCTTCGGATAGTACAGTCAATAATATCTCGTCAGTTAACTTACCGCCATCGTGTATAGCCTTCAGTGCCTCTTTTGCTGAACGTACCAACCGCTCCCATATACCGCCCATGTGCGGAGCTGCCGGGGGATTGAAGCACCAACGGGTCCTAGCGTCCGTGAAGATATCCGCGCATTCCATCTCGATGGACTGTACTGTTTGAATCAACTCCTTATTTGCTGCTTGAAAATTCGTTCCATTATCGGAGAAAATTTCCAATGGAGCCCCTCTTCTGCAAATAAACCGCCGGATAGCCATGACGCACGACTGGCTGCTCAGGCTGTGAGCGACTTCCATATGGATAGCCCGAGTCACCAGACAGGTGAAAAGGCAAATCCACCGCTTTTCTGAACGTCGCCCTACTGTAACGACTACTGGGCCGAAGTAGTCAACTCCCACATAACTGAACGGTCGTAGGTGAGGGGTGAGCCGCTGCACTGGCAATGGAGCCATTCTAGGAACCGCTGGTATACACTTGTTGATTTTGCACCATTGACAGTCTTTCATCACCTGCAAAACTGCCGCACGAATATTTTGAACGTAGAATCTTTGTCTCAGTTCGTTCACCACTGTCTCACGGTTCGCGTGGCCAAACTTTGTGTGATAGTGTAGGAGAACTTTCGATGTGATGTCGTGACCCTTCGGGAGGACAATTGGGAAACGCTGCTCGAAAGAAAGAAACTCTGCATGGGCTGCTCGACCTTCCATCCGGATCACGCCTTCCGATGATGATGATGATGATGATGATAGTTCTCCATTCATTGTAGCACGGTACTAAGCCCGATAGCAGTGGGCTGTCCACCCAATGTGATTCGATCAAGCAAAACATAATAATTATACTCATCTTGATTTTTTTAAAATCAAGATCACACAATTATATATAGTGCAAGCCATCGCATTGGAGGATGCCCCAATGAATGTGAAGAAGAAGAGTTCACCATTCTCTACATAATGGTTTTAAAGGGAAGTTGGCATCTCCACTCTTCCAACCATATATAATGTATCGACTGGCGGCTCTGATAACCCTCCTCTTAACCCACAGAACTGGTTGTGTTATATTTGCATTATATTATTGTTATGTTAGCATTTGAAAGACGGTTATTCTATTACATATACCAGATTTTGAATTTGGATGGAATGTAATGATCGAAAAAATAAAGTATTGTATACGTGAATAAAAATATTTACCTTTTATCGTTGAAAACTTACTATTGCCTTACGAATACCTCTTCGATGAGACACAGAATCGTATCTAGCTAGTACTTGTCCAGCTCCTGACGCTGCAACCGTGGCACATCCACCAGCCGCGGCGCTTGTTGCTATCGTCTTCCCGCATCGAACGGATATCCTTCTTGAACCAAGAGTAATCGCTACCGACCTTGATGTCGTCGGCCGGGCTCTTGATGTGATTGTACAGACTCCAAAACTCTCGACTTTGGAAAAGCTGGTCACCGTTCAGGGTGTTTTCCCACGATTTGGCGCGGTCCGGTTCCTGGTACCAGAGCGTCTAGGTTGACTGCAGCGGGTACTTGATCAAACATTCCGGGTCGATGATGACTCCCTGGTCGGCGTGGTTCTGCACGGTGTTTTCCGTTTGCTTCCTCTATTTCTCCGAAGTATTAGTTCCACACGCCATTCGTCCAAATGAAATTCCTCAGCACGAAAAAAAAATGTGACAGTACAATCACGCCTTCCGCATCCAGAAATGGAGCCAATCTGTACAGCGGGCTGGAACGTTCAATGAGATGCCATTTAGATTGAGGTAGTTCACTGTTGTTCAACAGTGTCTTCCTTTCATCGGGAAATCCTTCTTGTTGCGCAGTTCTCCACAGGTAGTTTTCGGCCACTTGATACTCTTCGGACTTTAGGGGTGACTTAATTGACGAAAATGTCCCCTTCAGCAACTTTGACAACTTGGGTGTAGCTTGTACGGTTTCGATGGGCAGTTTCCTCACTTTTCTGCGGCAGTTCGAAATGAAACGGAGCACGCAAACTGTACTTCTCACCAAAAAAGTCCAGCGCGAAAATCGAGTGGTGTCGATTAGAGTTTTGCTAAACGAAACTTCGTGAAATAGATGATATGCTCGCAGTTCTTCTTTGACACCAGGGGGTGGTAATTCTCGTTGATGGTACCCTTGATCCGTTTCGTGAAGTATGTCAGGGCCACGTACCCATTCGCCTCCAGTCTCCAACGGTGGTCCATTCTTCCCCCACTTCGTTAACACATCGGCTATATTGTTCTTTGAAGCGACCCAACCCCATTGGTTTGGATTGGTGAGACTCAAAATATCTCCGATGCGGTAAGCTACAAATTGTTTGTACTTCCTATGGTCGGAGCGGATCCATGAGAGTACCGTAGCGGAATCGATGTGGTAAAACACTCTTTTTATCGGTACGGAGTGGTTAGACTTCACGGAAGCTGCTAGTCTGGCTCCAAGCACTGCAGCAAGGAGTTCCATCCTGGGGATTGACATATACTGCAGCGGAGCGACCTTCGATTTCGCTGATACAAGGGCCACTCTTGGTTTTCCTTTCACCAACACGCGGAAATAAGCGACGCAGCCATATGCATCTTCGCTTGCATCTGCAAATACGTGCAGTTCGAGGTCTCGATAGTCTGATGGTTTTGCTTCAGGGAAGTAGCAACGCGGAATTTCCATAGCTTGAAGACTCGGCAGTAGCGCAATCCACCGAAACCACTTCTTTGCCGAGTACTCGTCGATTATCTCGTCCCACGAACAACCATTCCTCCAGAGATCTTGAACGATGATTTTGCCCAGCACGATGAACGGCGCCCACAGGCCGAGGGGGTCAAAGAAGCTCATGACCACACCCAACAAGGCCCGTTTGGTTGGAAGCTTCGTTCCCGTCAAATATGCTTGCAGATCGTCACGCAGAACAGTTGTGCAAACGAAGACATCTTTCGCCGTATTCCAGGACATCCCCAGAACTCTCTCTGTGCTATTGCAACTAGATTTGTCGCTGGCGAAATGAACGATGTGGCTCTCCGGGTTGCCGCCGAAATGTTGTTGAAATTCCTCATTGTTGGAGACCCAATTTCTAATGTGGAATCCTGCATTGGAATGGATGAATGCCACCTCTTCTGCTCGTTTGATAGCCTCGCTTGCCGTGAACGTGGAATCGAAATAATCATCCACGTAATGTTTGTTAACTATAGCGTGTGCAGCCTCCGGAAATTCCTCTGCATGTTCCTGTGCATTCAGGTTTTTGATAAATTGGGCCGAGCAGGGTGAGCTGGTTGAGCCAAAGGTGGCGACATCCATGACATACGTTACGGGAGGGCCTGAAGCGTTCGATCGATACAGGAACCTTTGTGCTGATTTATCACTTGGCCGGATCCGCAGCTGGTGATACATTTCAGCTATATCCCCTCCGAAGGCCACGGGACGCTCTCGGAAAGGGCACAATACAGAGGGCAAACTGGATAGAAGGTCAGGTCCCTTCAGCAGCTCGGAGTTGAGCGACTTTCCCTGAACGGACGCCGCTGCGTCCCATACCAGCCGGATCTTCCCCGGCTTTTTAGGATTGAGGACCACGTTTAAAGGTAGATACCAGACCTTTCCCGGTTCAGCTGTCATCAGCTCAGTGTTCGTAGCAATGTGAGCGTAGCCCTTTTTCTGATAGTCTTCAATCTGCCTATCCACATTCCTTTTCAGCTCCAAATCCTTGTCTAATCTCCGCTCCAGACCTTTCATGCGCTTCAGTGCCATAGGGAAACTGTCTGGTAACTGCGGGTTGTCACTTCGCCACAGAAGCCCTGTTTCGAAGCGTTTTCCGATCCGGACAGTAGTTTGCTCCAGCAACTCTTTTGCTCTGCAGTCTTCGGCCGACTCTGGCAGCACTTTGACGTCCAGACCAGATTCCTCCAATGTAAAGTGCTTTCGAAGTAATTCTTGAAGATCTAGTTCAGTAACATCACCGGCTGAATGATGACCTGCGAATCCTGTTGCCATGTCGTCGTTGCCTTGTGGGCCGTATATAGTCCAGCCGAGTTTGGTACGAACAGCTATTGGCTCGCCAGGGTTGCCGATCCGCGACTCCAGCGGGGCGTACACGTGCAAGTGTTTCAAACCGATGAGCACTTTAGGGGAGCCACTTGAACAGTCTGCTACTGGTAGCCCACAGAGATGTTTGAATCGAGCTGCAACTTCCGCGAAACGAATCCTCTGCTCCGGGAGCTGGAGCTCTTTCACTGTATGGACATTCCGTAGCAGGTATTTTTCTTTCGACCCGTCAGCCGAAATCGATATGTTCACGCATCTTGAATCTCTTTCGAGCCTACTCATTCCTGCCGTCCATTTGACAAGAATGGGTTCCCAGGTTCCTTTCAGTTTCAGTTGATCTGCCACGGTACTCTCCATCAGCGAATAAGATGACCCTTCGTCCAAGAAGGCGACAACGTCCAGGGTACGTCCTTCATGGTGCAACTTGATCGGAACCATCCTGAAAATGATCGGGTGCTGTTCAGAGCCATGTACGTGACAGTTTGTCGATAACGTCACTGGGGGGTTCGGTGGATGCAAAAGGGGATGGTGTCGTTCTTTGCAACCTCCCACATTGCAGTGCCCCTTGAATCGACAGCGTGTTTGCCCGTGCTCGTTTAAGCACAATTGGCACATTTTCCACTTCTCCGTAATCTTCAGCCTGTGGTTGAAAGATAGCCGCTGGAAATCCTCACAGGAGCGTGTTCGATGTTCTGGACTGTTGCATCCACGGCATGGTTTGCGACTAGTTTGCAGCACTGCGACACTGCTTTGATTTGAAGGCCGATATGACGAACGTTCGACGCCAATGTGCGCATTAAGAAATCCTTCATGATCCCTTGGTTTCGATTTCTTTTCCTTCCTGTCTCGGTTGGGACGCCCATTTACGTGCAGATCTGTGTAGAGCGTTGCTTCGGTGGCTTCGGAAACGATAACCGAGAGGAAATCGGAAAATGTGCTCAAATCTACGGCGTGTTGCTGACGTTTGTACCTGACCCATTCCATCTTCGTATTGGGAGGTAACTTTTCCACCAGCTCAGTGATTAGCATTGGGTTGACCAGATGGTCCACTAGTCCCGATGCAACCAGGTGGTCACACAATTGCTGGACGACCATACCGTAGTGGATGAATGAACCCAAACGGTCGACACGGGGTGGATCCGCTTTCCTCGCTTTCTGCAACAGTGAATGGAGCAACTGCTCCGGACGGCCATAGAGGAGTCGAAGCGTATCGATGACACGCGGAACCGATTCTGGCAGCAGAAGTCGGCTCCCCACAGCTTCCAACGCTGGTCCTCGAATGCTCTCTTGAAGCCTGCCGAGGTTTTCGAGGTTGGTCCAGTTACACGCGGCATTGCCATTATTGAAGCTACTTATAAAAAGCGGCCACTCTTCTGGCCGGCCGGTAAAAGTGGGAAGCTTTGCAAATGGACCCTTCCTTGCAGCCAGCTGAGCTTTGGTCAACTCCGGCTCTCCTTGTTGTTGATTCGCAATTGGTTGGTGAATTGCATTTCGGTTGACCAATGCTGGCGGGCCTATATTCGCAGGAGGGATAGGCACTTCATACGCAGCCGGTTGATGGGGAAGAATGGTTGCCGATTCGTGTGCAGGACGCAATGGTAGTTGCGGCAAAACTGGCTTGTCTACCTTAACAGTTGGTACTTGTGGATTCTTGAGTGGCGTCGATTCCTCCGGAACCTGTTCGAGCGCTAGTTGACGGTTGTTGATAGTATCTCGTTGCGGCGGAGCGTCTTTCGGCGTAGATGATTTTGGAAAAGCCCCGCGGGAATCAGTAACTGGTTGGCTACTATTGTCCGGGAATTTGAACTTCTCCTTCCACGCTTCTTCTAAATCTGCCTGAACGTCATTTGATACACGTTTACCTCCTATAGCACCTTCCTCTTGGTCCACCTGGTCTGTCACACACTCGAATTCCTTGTACAACTCACTCTGCATCTTGCTGAATTCCGCTTTTGCCTCCTTCTTCCTTTGAAGCATTTCCCTTTCCAGGCGAATCTTCAATGCCATCTTCTCCTTCTCTCGTTGAAGCTGCCGCTCGAATTTAGCTCTCATCTTTCGCAATTCTTCTTGGTGCTGCTTTTCTGATTCCTCCTGGTCCGAATCGGAATCCTGCTCGTTGTCAGAGCCCTTCGGATCGAGGGCATCGGTTGACTCCTTCCCAGACACATCAGAGACATCCACGACTGTGCCATCAGGACGCTGCGATTTGTCACCAGTTTGGTTCAAACAATCCTTGCACATCCACGGACGGGTTTCAACGCTAGTGGTCACGTCCGCGCAACTGAAGTGAAACCAACCCTGACATTTCTCACAGCAGACCATATTGCTGTCGGCATGATTTGGTCTATCGCAGAGTGCACAATCATATCCCGTACTTTCGGGGTTATGTTCTTTTTCCTTAGATGCCGGCATCTCATTGATTTTTGAGAATTGTTCTCACCGAAAGTAAAAAGTCTTTTCACAGCAGACGAATCAGTCGTACAGCTCAAAACTGCAAAATATATTTATTTAATTTTAGATTTATGTTTGGAATACAGGATTACTTACATCAATGACTTTCTCTTAATTCGACTTTGGTGGAACAAATCAATTCGCCGCGAAAGCAACTACAACCCGATCTGTAAACTAGACAAATTCACAATTCAAGCCTTCTGCAATAGCGAGATATTTACTTACGTGATCTTTACTTTTATAATATTTAGGATGATCGAATTATAGATTTAATATTACAAATTCACTTAGAATAATTCAAAACGTGATAGCTTAATAATCTGCACTTCTTTTTTACCAAGTATAAACAAATCTTCTTCTAATTTTGGTTGTCAGTGGCAGTGTTCTCAGACGACCTCAAATGATGACATTTCACCGTCGACGTGCCCAGCGGTGGTGGTAACACTACCAGTTCAGATATGATCCGAAACCGGTTCCGTAACACTACCAGTCAGATATAGTGCACGACTATTTTCCTATTTACCGTTAATCAGGTTATATAAAAAGCTGCAATTTGATGTGATGCATGCATGAGTTTGGTTCACTTTTATATTTGGCCACTTCCGGTGGGATATCCGGAACCGGTTCCGGAACACTACTAGATCAGATATCAGAGACTATTTTCTTGTTTACCAATCATCAGGTTACCGAAAAAGCGGTGATTTGATGTGTCGCATACATGGGTTTGTTTCACTTTTATATTTGGCCACTACCAGCGGGACACCCGGAACCGGTTCCGGTATGCTACCGGTTTAGATATGGTCTTAGACTATTTTCCTGTCTACCGTTCATCAGGCTATACAAAAATCTGCGTTTTGATGTGTCGCATGCATGGGTTTGGTACACTTTTATATTTGACTACTTCCGGCGGGACACCCGGAACCGGTTCCGGAACACTACCGGTTCAGATATAGTCTAAGACTATTTTCCTGCTTACCGTTCATCAGATGAACGAAAATGCCGTGGTTTGATGGGTCGCATGAATGGGTTTGTTGCAATTTCATATCTGGTCCCTTCCTGGGGTACCGGTCCGGAACACCTAAATGGCCATAACTCCGGAACGGCTGGACCGATTCAAACCATTTTCAATAGGAAACAATGGGACAATATTCCGCGTCGATTGAAACCTAAAGCGTTGAAATCGGATGATATTTACTATCCAAAAGTGAGGTGACATTTTTGTACACATACACACATACACACGCACACACACACACATACATACATACACACACACATACACACACACAAGGATCACTCGGGAAACTGGCTAAGCGCCAGCATGCTATCGTGATGGACTCTCCAGAGCGAGTCATCGATGTTCGTTGCTGCTAGGCTACGGCAGCCAGAGTTTCCCATTGCTCATGTGTACAATAATGTGACAGTGAGCCTCCTACCAAATTGTCTCCCAGCTCTTCAAAATCGCAGTGTGCTGCGCTGCTAGGAGGCTCACGAAAATCTGGTGGGTGCGAGCTAAGCGCCTAGCTCCCGGGGAGCTCGTCTCATGCGCTGCGTGAGCTGTTGGTATCTAAGGTGAAAAACAACTTCTTGGTAACGAAGAACCTCAACAACTTTTTTCCGTACACAACTCAAGTGTCTGGTTGGTCTATGCGATACGACTAGGGACTCTCAATGCAAAGGTTAAGGTATCAATTCTCGTTCGTTTAGGAAGTTTTTGTCGTGAAATTTTCTAATTTAATCAGCGCATGAGACGAAGCTCATGAGACACATCTTGAGAAAAATGAGGCACACAACTTTCAGTCTCAAAATGTACAGAGCTCCTGGGAGCTCGCTTGCCATGTGGCTCCCGTACATGGGACTACAGCACGTGTACATCAACTCTGACGGCAGCTAACCTTGAGGGTGCGATATGCACTAGCCCCTCTCGGAAGCAATACCTTCTTGGTGGTTCCGGAGAGACGTAGGGTTTGGCGACCATAGGAATGTGTTTTAGTGGGTCGAGGAGAGAGTAGTCTTGGCTTCTACTGGCGTTGTAGAAGACGGCCTTAACCCCACACTACCCTAACCTTCCTGTTAGGGTGTCTGATGAGCAGATTTATCCCCCTATGGTTTAGAAGGAAAAAAAAAAAACACTTGAAGATGGCTGGAGGGACATCCGATCCGTGACGTGATGGGTGTCGATGATCCGGGTCGACATCTTCCACCACCGCGGAAGAGGTGCACCGGGCAGAAAATCGTGGATGTAGTTTAGCGTCGGTCCCATAGGGTAGGGGTTCGAAGTTAAACCTGATTTTACGTCTATCACGGCTGATCTTGTGTCAGCGGACGCCCCTAACTGATGAATATTGCTTGTAACAGATGGCAGCCCGGTATGGCATGGCACGGAGCTAATTCCTTGGTGGACATTATTCGAGCTGGTGGGCAATGTTGAAACCAGAGCACCGGTTTGAAGGATTACACTGAGCGAAATAAAAATAGCATCACCCTGTTTTTTCACAATGTTTTTGGAATTTCCATATCAATATTTCGCTCATTTTTTCATGATTTTTTCGGCCTAAATATAAATGATCCACAATAATTTGATCGTAATCAACTGTAAAGTTGCGAAATAGATTATATTATCATTCTAAACCAAAGATAGCAGAATTGATATGGACATTCTAAAAATATTGTAAAAAAACAGGGTGGTGCTATTCTTGTTTCGCTCAGCGTACACTGGCATAGGCGCCAACTTAGGGGGGGCAAGCATGGTTTTGCCCCCCCAATAATTGACGATTTTTCGATTTTCCCATACAAAAAATCAGAAAAATCAGGCTTTGCCCCCCCAATAATTTGGCCAAGTTGGCGCGTCTGTACACTGGTAAAGATGAGGGGTGTGGGGATGGATACGTTGATA